>NC_060123.1:295803580-296133080 GCF_021461395.2 Schistocerca americana | reverse complement strand
TGACCACTGGCACTATTCGCTGACCTTGAGTGGGTGGCTCAACCCTGAAATTATTTATTCGATTTAATAACTATTCCGCTCACACACACAGAGAGAAGGAGACAGCCGAAGAACACGCAGCTCCCGTGCGTCGGGCCAGGAGTTGTGGCGATGAAGGGAGCGGTCTCGGCGAGGTCAGCGTGTGGAAGGGAAGCAGAAGTTTAAAGAAAATAAAAAGCTCACCGAGAAAAAGGCGGCAGCGCGCCCGTTACAGATGGCGCTGCTGCGAATTACGCAAGCGCCGGACCGGTTCGGGCTGTAAACAGGCTCGCTGCAGCGGCTCCAGACGTGGAAAAGCTGGCCTCGGGGGCGACAGGTGGCGGGAGTGGTGTGTTCTGGGCCTCACGCTCCGGCCTCTGTTTATGTTTGGCTCCTATTAATACGTCACCCAGAGCCAGCGTCTAACCCGTGCCAGTATCACTTGTATTTCAAATACCTTAAAATTCTACCACGTTCACCATGTCTTACATACACTATGCGATCTGCCGTGCTTTCCAGACAAATTCGCGCCCCCCCCCCCCCATTCCATATTAAACATCAACGTATCTTCTGCACGTTAGGCAAACTTGAAACCAACCACTCCATTACTACCCGCCCCTCTCCCCCACTGATTTCCAACCTCAGTGCTCTATCGGACTTACAGCAGCGCTTACTTCGACATCACGCCAGCACATTCTCCATAACTTCCCCCAAAGAGATTTTAATGCCCTTCATAAAAACCTGTCTTGTCACCTATTCAGCCTTCCAGATTTCATACTTTCTGCATTACCCTATCTATGATGGACAGGCAAATGAAAACCGAACACTCACCATAACGTGACCAGGGAATGGTTCCATTGAAAAGCAATCTCAACATATGTTAAGACATTTACTTCATTGGGAGATGAGAAGTAAAAGATCCTGGCTGTGCGGAGGACGTTGCAGTGTTTCCCAACGACATCACTGAAACATAGCCTCCGTCTGACTGGCAGGGTGGGGGCTGGCGATATCGTGCAACAGGATGATTCTTTTGATAGCATTTTGACTTTCCACGTTTCATCTTCAAAATCGACGAAATCGCTCACCTTATCCAAGCCGACTCTTTCGTTTAACTCACATATCACCATCATAGCTAACTTAATTCATACAGGGAAACAAAAACAGTAGGTACAGCTGAGTAAGTAGGTTCCATCTCTAGTCTCAGTTAAAAATGGTTCAAATGGCTCTGAAAACTATGGGACTTAACATCTGAGGTCATCAGTCCCCTATAACGTAGAACTACTTAAACCTAACTAACCTAGGAACATCACATACATCCATGCCCGAGGCAGGATTCGAACCCGCGACCGTAGACTGAAGCGCCTAGAACCACTCGGCCACACCGACCGGCCTCTAATCTCAGTTGTCTGCCGTGCATATAGTAGCAGTTTCCCTGACATAACACCAGCTCATTCGGCACTGCACTGCGTTGTCGACTGGTGATGAATATACGGTGATACGGAATATCTTCGTAGATATAATCGTCTCAAAGAATTTGTTACTAATATAACTCAATTAGTTTTACTGAAAGGTGGATGCAAACAGAAACTGCAATGACAGGTGGTGTGCCCCAAGAAATGATGATTTTGTTAGTATTGCATGTATTTGTGTGGATCCACATCATCCAGATGTTTGATAAACGTAAACATGATCTGTAGTAGGCTGTAACGTGTTTTTTATTTAATTGTGCGATTAGCAAATTTCGACTACTTGTCATTGTCAAATACTTGTAAAAACCAACGTGGAAAAGCACTACATTGTCTGCACGCACCGCATATATAACTCTTTACACTTCTCACATTAAGACAAAACATTACTGCACAAATTTCTTAAAAGCACATGGTTACTGACCCATTTTCTTAGTATATTATGTAGAAGATTTGTACAATAAGGTCACCAGACGGCACTCTCAGAGTGTTTTCAGACTACACTGTTGTCCACAAAAGTACTGTTGTTTAACTTTGGAGTACTTGACCCTCGTAAAATTTGCGACTGCAGTTGGTACCAATTCGACGTTCCCGTCAGTGTGGTGTCGTCAGTATAGCATGTAAAACAGTACATTTTGTATGTGACATACCATTGGAGACCTTGTAATTGCAATTAACTACAAATTATGACTTCCTTTGAAAAAAATATAGAGTAGTAAAATTTGCAATGTTTTAATGACAATGTGACACCCTTCCCCCAGGGTTAATGATCGTAAGAAAATACAGAACCACTTAGAACTTCTGTTTAGTGTAGTGAATGCAAGTTCTGTTTCAATGTGGCTTACGATATGATAATGACCAAGACACAGTGAAAGATACGGATAGTATCCAATTACAAAATTAGCGATAAACTTCTGAACTGGTTCACATCGTTGAAATACTTAGGAGTAATATTAGTAAGTGATATGAAATGAAACTGAGACGTGGTATCATTAGTAATGAAGATGACTGGACACTCAAATTTGGTGGTGCGGCTTTGGGAAAGTGCAGTGCATCTGCAAAGGAAATCGCATACACGATGCTAGTGCTGTTCAAGAGTTTATGCAGTATTTGGAGTCCTTATTAAGCAGGCATGACAGCACATAACATGACAATCCAGACACGTGCTGTTAGAACCATAAGAGGTGTGTACAGTCCTGACGAAACATAACAAAGATGCACCGTGAACTTAAATGGAAATCTGTGGAACAAAGGTGAATACAATATCAAAGTGCTTGTATTTTACAGTATGAAATACAGACACAGCCCTACTGTATTTCATGCCAAAGAAAGACAATCTGGCGAGCAAAACAATGTCTCTACCTGTACAGAAATCATCCGATTTGTATACATGCACTATGAGAAGCAAACACTACGACTTAGCCGCGGGGTGTGACCGCGCGGTCTGGGGCGCCATGTCACTGATTGCTTGGCCCCTCCCGCCAGTGGTTCGAGTCCTCCATCGGCCATTGGTGTGTGTGTTGTTTTTAGCATAAGTTTGTTTAAGTAGTGTGTAAGTCTAGGGACCGATGCCCTCAGCAGTTTGGTCCCTTAGGAATCCACACACGCGCTACAACTTATGGAAGTTTGGGTTGGTCCTGTAGACATGCTCAGATGACCGTCGAGGTCAAGGCGACCCTTAGCGTAAAGCGGGAAATACTGGTTCGAGTTCCTGTCCGGCACAAACCTTCATATGTTATTGATAAATCGTATACCCATTGTACAAACATATTTGCAATTTGCGAATGCATTTCATAAAGGCGAATATATTCTTGCATTATCCTACGGGGTAGACTTAGGGAACAAGTATTCGCGGAAGATTATCTAATAATGGGAGGGGACTGAGACAAGTACGGCGGCATACTGTTATAGGTGAATAAGCAGAGTTCTTGAAAGCTGATGTACAGAGACAACCATACCACATGTAGCTATAGGAAACAACCAAACATCAAACTGAATCAACTATTACATCCTTAAAGAGTAAAAACCCTTCTGTGTATGATGAAATTTCACTAGGATCATATAGATCAATGCACCGTATATCAGTTCTGCACTCGGTATCTGTGCGATGTGGCTATCAGGTTGACTCACTTGACTGACACATTTGAGTACTCGTCTGTGAAGACACTTTATAAAAGGTGTGATTACATAACGAACGCAATTACCGGCCAGTTTCTTTGGTACGAGTGTTTTCAAATATGTGAGAAAACAATTGTAGGAGAATAGTATCGTATCTCATTATAGGTGATTCAGTAATAGACCCACAGTTTGGCTCCGGGAAAGGAGAATCCACAAAAAATACAATTTTTTCATTTGTGTGTAAGGCACTAGCAGGACTAAGCGATGGGGTAACGGCAGTTTTCTTTGACTTAACAAAACCATTGAATGTATGAAGCGTGCAATATTTTGACATACTAGCACTATTTGTTCTGATCACAGAATTTTATTTACTTCATTACACCGTACTCGTTTCGGCTGGACCCCGTTTTCAAAGGATCCAAAAATATAACACAATATTTTATGGATAAAAAAAGACGAATGAATTTGTCCAATATAGATACACAGTATCACGTCAACATTAACTTTATGACATGTAAGAAAGCTCACATGTCGTGACGTTAATATAAACTAGACACTGTGTAGCTATAGTGGACAAATTCATTCTGCTTTTTGCTCTCTATAAAACATTGTGTTGTATTTTTGGAACCAAACCTCTGAAAATGAGGAATGCTGAAATGCGTAAGTTGTAGTGTCATTAAGTCATCGTGGTCAAGACCAATGACATCATAGTGTAATAAAATGATCTCGATGTCTCAAATTTTGCATAAGTTGAAACATTATGAGATTAGCGAAAAAAAACTCAACGGCGGCTAACATCATGTCTGAAAACTAGTAAGTGAAAGGCTGTCCTTCAGCTTGTACAATCAGAGAATGGGTTTGAATTTGACTGGGATCAAGCAAAATGGCGGAGGGGTTGAGCAGGGTGCTGTTCCGTGTCGGTTGCTTTTCTCGATACATGTAGTGGTCGTTGTTGTCTTCAGTCCGAAGACCGGTTTGATCCACTGTCTATGCCACTCTATCCTGTGCAAGCCTCTCCATCTCCGGATACCTACTGCAGCTCACATCCTCCCGAATCTGCTTACTGTATTCATCTCTTGGTCTCTTTTATACCCCACACTTCCATCCAATACTAAATTAGTAATACCTTAATGTCTCAGAATGTGTCCTGTCAACCGATCCGTTCTTCTAGTCAGGTTTTGCCACAAATTTCTTTTCTCCCTAATTCTATTCAGCACCTCCTCATTACTTACGAAATCTACCCATATAATCTTCAGCATTCTTCTGTAGAACCACATTTCAAAAGCTTCTATTCTCTTCTTGTCTAAACGTTTATCGTCCATGTTTTGCTTCCATCATGGCTATACTTCCAGGAAAGACTTACTAACTCTTAAACGAATATTCGACATTAACAAATCAATTTCTTCAGAAATGGTTTTCTTTCCATTGCCAGCCTACATTTTATATCCTCTCTACTTTGGCTATCGTCAGTTATTTCCTGCCCTAATAATAAAATTCACCTTCTACTTTAAGTATCTCGTTTCCTTGTGTAATAATCTCAGCATCACCTGATTTAATTCTATTACATTCCATTATCCTTTTGTTCTGTCGATGTCCATCTTATATCCTCCTTTCAAGGGTCTGTAAATTCCGTTCAACTGCTCTTCCAAGTCATGTAATTTCTCTGCCAGAATTACAATGTCGTCGGCAGACCTCAGGTCTCCGAACTTTAATTCTTACTCCAAAATTTTCTTTGGTTTTCTTTACAGCTTGCTAAGTGTTCAAACCAAAAATAAATAAAACGACGCACCAAGAAGGTATTATCCAAATGAGACGGAAATCTGTAGATGTGGTGTACACGTACGGACAAACAAATGTTTACAATTTCAGAAAAAATTGGATGGTTTTTTCAAGAGAAAGAACTTCACAAATTAAGCAAGTCAATAATGCGTTGGTCTACATCTGGCCCTTATGCAAGCAGTTATTTGGCTTAACATTGACTGACAAAGTTGTTGGATGTTTCTTTGCGAAATATCGTGCCAAATTCTAATTGGAGCGTTATATCGCCCAAACTCTGAGCTGTTTGGAGGACGCTGCCCGTATTTCTCCAAACGTTCTCAGTTGGGGAGATATCCGGTGACCTTGTTAGTCATGGCAGTGTTTGGCAAGAAGGAAGGCAAGCGGTATTCACACGGTGTGTGGAGGCGGGCATTTCTTTGCTGAAATGTAAGCCCACTACTGATTACCATGAAGGGATAAAAACAGGGCGCATAATACTGTCCACGTACTGCTGTCTTGTAAAGTTGCCTCAGATGACAACCAGAGGGGTCTTGATATGAAAAGAAATAGTACCCCAGACCGCCACTCCTGGTAGTACGGCTGTGTGGTGGGTGATAGTGAAGTTCGTTTCCCACCGCTGTACCAGGTATCTCCAGACACGTCTTGGCCAGGAATCTCATTTACTGAGGCATAACTGTCTTCAGTGATGAAACTCGCTTCGTATTGCGCCCCGATGACCAGAAAAAAAAGTGAGTGGAAACGCCCCTGACACTGGTGAGATACCAAATTCACTGTCGTCCGCCCTACTGACCGATAACTAGTTGCAATGGTCTGACGTGCCATTTTATATTACAACAGGATTTCTTCAGTTGTCAACCGCGCCACCGTTACATCACAGCGGTACGCCGACATTACGTCCAGTTTTGTTGTCCTTCGTGGAAAGCCATCCTGGGCTCACATTTCAGCAAGGCAATGCCCGCCAGCACACAGCGATCGTTTCTCCTGCTTGTTTTCGTGCTTGTGAAACCGTGTCTTGACTTGTACGGTCGCCGGATCTATCCCTAGATGAGAACATTTAGAGCATTATGGGTAGAGCCACATCCACAGCCCGGGAGGACAGAATTCGGTAGTACGACCCTCAGAAGAACGTCCAACAACTCTACCAATCTATGCCAAGCCGAATGGCTGCTTGCGTAAGGACCAGATGCTGACCAACGCATTATTGACTTGCTCAATTTGTGAAGCTCATACTTTTGAATAAATCATCCACTTTTTCTGAAATTCAAAATTTATTTTCTTTTTTTTTTGCCTATAGGTGAACATCATACCTACCGATTACTGTTCCTTTCGGATAATTCTTTCGTTGTGTATCTCTTTTCTTGTTGTTGTTATCTTAGAGTGTACATATTGACTCAGCGACATGTGGGTATCCTCTTTGTTCTCTAGGTGTTTCGATTATGTTGTAGAAGTTTCACTGGGAACCCTTATACGTCCTCTATGCAATCCGATCTCGCCCCATGCGGTTTCCATATTTTTGGAGCCCTAGAAAGAGGCTTCGGACGAAGAGGTGCACGTGTGGATATAATCCTGGTTCCGCAGGCAACCACAAAAATCTGCCATGAAGCCACTGGCCGTCTTGTCTCACAGAGGAAGCAGTTATTAACAGTTACGGCGATTTTTTTCTCTCTGTCTCGTTCTCATTTGGCTGTCCCTTACAGACCGACCGTGATTTTCTAAAGTACATCAGTTAAAAGTCAACAATTGGACGGTTACTTCTGAAGAGAATCTCTCATTTCTTCCCTGCATCGATCCGAAACACCTTCTGGCTCGTTTCCATTGGTCTCGATGTCAACGACACGCTTATGATTTAGCAAAGGACGCTATATTTTTCTCTAACGAAATTTGTTTACAAAAAATATTTTATCGATTCCTCCGCTACTTCTTGGTAAAACTATTCCATATTTAAGGTTGAATAACAAGTGCACTACTTTAGTTCTACTGGTTTCCTATTCCATACCTTCCTTACCACACAAGCTTCAAGAATATAACTTGCGATACTTTAATATTCTGTGTTTTAACCACGTACTGTGTTTAATATTGCACATTGCATAAAATGTTTTGTTCGCAATGTAAAACATGTTTGTTGTACAAGATAAATAAAGAGTGCTCCGTTTAACAGTTTCTCATCCAATGTTAAGACCTCACAAAATTTGCCATTATAACCATTTAACCTATAATATTGTGTAGTTCGATTATTTATTGTGGTTAACATTGTCGATTGTGTAAAGAGTAATTTCAAAGTTAAGAAACAACTTTACCCACAACAGTCTATGAAAGTGACTGTATCTTTACTTCTAATGTTTGATAAGCTAAGAACTAGTGTCCCTTTCAGACGCTAGTCAGTTGTTTCCTAAAGATGGCCTAATAAACCGAACACTAGTTTCAAATAATCAAAAGTCAGTAGAACAAAAACAGTGTACTTGTTATTCAAGCTTAAATTAAAAATTATGAAAGATAGTTTAGTTAGAATTTTGTGCAGTGGACAACAGCTATTTGGAGATTACGATGGCGTTTAGTTAGGCGTCGAAAGTATTCCGATATATTTTAAAAAGCTACAGGACGTCGAGGCACCAGACATGAATGCCACGAGCTGAACTATTTGTCAGGAGACGTCCACTATTTTTTCATTTTCTTTTTCACGGGAAAGTGAATCGTTCCCAAAGATGTATTCATGTACTGTTACCAATTCGTGATAGCCCAGACGAATAATACAGGACTTGCATAAATGAAAGAAATGTAAGTAAGTTTGTTGTGGTGCAAATACTGTTGACTGAAAACCCAAAGCGGAGAAACGGAATTTTAAGATTTAAGATGCGTCAAATTCCAGGTCACTAGAGACTTGTCGACCGTGCTCTTCAGTGGAAGAAACCATTTAAAAAATTGCTTTAAGTGATGTAGAGTAATCGTACTAGACCTTACTGAGTTATTTAATGTGAATTATTAATCCAGCCTCTTCATCACCGTGTCACCTTGCTTGGTCCGAAACCCGTACTAAGACCGCCGTTAGCCATGAAATACAAAATACCAGTTTGTTTTTTCCGTTGACGGCCTTCGGATTGTCTTCCGTAACACAGATTTGGCAGTTTACTTGGAAGATGGAGCAGCAGCTCCTGTTACTCCGTCCCGTTAAGCCTGCCACAAGGCTACGGGAGGGGAGTGGCTACGACTTCTGCAGTCGTCGCTTTGCTCCTTGAGGTTTCACTGACGACGACGTCGTAATAAAATTCCTGCTCGATTAGCGAGGAACTCGCGTTCAGTGCTACGAGTATTAATAGCAGAGGACAGGTTGTCCTCAGAACCGCCAATGGTGCGCTCTACCGCGATGCTGTATTGCCAGAAGTTGTTTCCGTATTGGTCTGCAACTGTGGCACTGACGTACATATTCTCTAAGATATACAGTGTACTATAACTTTATATGAGAGAATTATTGTCTCATAAATAATAATAAGCACTGTCAGCTGAAAATTGACATAAGGTACGTCAGTTGTTTCCAAGCCTGGAATAATTAAACAAAATTCAACAGTGTGAAATTTGAAGCCCAAAATCGAAAATATCTATTGGTCTGATACCTCTTTTTCACAAGATAATAATAATAGCTCGGTTATAAGACATACCCAAAAGCAACAAGCCTACTGCGAGCAGCGTTACTGCAAGGAGAAACCAGAGATACATTGCGTGACAAGAAGGTGAAGCACCTGGACGGAGAGGAAATGAAACGATACTTAACGGGCTGAGAGGAGATGTGATGTTATTTCCGTGATAACAATGTCGGTAATTTCCAAGAAAAGTTGCACGTTAAAGTCGCAGCCATACTCCGAGCTATATATACCGAACACTCGACTCTCGAGATATTGACAACAGAGGCGACACAAGACGAACGTACTGAGAAAGGAAGTCATTAAAAAAATAAAGTAAAAGTACTTTCACTAACGAAAATTTATTAAAGAAATGAATATCACATACGTTAATCGTGAGGTATATAGTTGTCGTGCACAGTACTATGCGTGCTGCAGGCAATGGGCACTATTCCTTCTTTTCTGTACCCAGGATACACTTTGACACGTTTTTTAGGAAAGCTGGAAGAGTTTCATAGGAGAGAGATTTGCCAGATAGTCGTAAGTTGTGAAGATATGAAAACTGAAATATTTACAGCTCATCTCAATCTCAGGTCTCCCTTCCTTCTTAATAGACGATTTAAGTGACTTGCAAAGACGTTTAGTGTTCAGTGTGTACAGATGAGTTGTTGGACGAAGTCATAACCAGTTCCCTCAATTTCTTGAAAGACGTCACGTTTATGCCAGTGATTGTTAAACTCTTTATTTCCACTATTGCAATTTCGGCCTTAGGCTATTATCAAGTGCAGAATTTTTGGCTTTAAGCCATGTCTACTTTATGCAAGCTGTTCCCTCAGGAAGACTTAGTACCTGGTAAAATAAAATGTTTAATGAGAGGTACTAACGTTTTCTTTCCCCTGGAATGCGCAAGTAAAATGAAGCACTTTCTTGACTTCCGCTCGATTCTTCCAAAAACCCAGATGTTTTCTATTCCATTCTTAAGTAACAGTCCTCTTCCATGCCTGCTAGTGACGGTGTGGGATTCATCTACTTCTAAAAATTTGTTGACGACCAGTGAGGACACTATCACTAGTAACAACAATATGATGCACCTCCCTACAAAACTGTAATAGTAAAAAACCGTATTCACTAAAGGTTCGCACTAGGACAAAATTCCCTTCCAAAGTAAGATTACGTGACCAGCACACAACAGATGTTATGCTCTGGTGAATATTTAATTTTGTGCTGTCAAACCACGTGTTCTTTCTTTTCACTGTCCTCTTAGACAGCGTCACAGAATTTTCGCAGCCAGAGTGAAAGTAATTTCTCGCGCCATGATGTGGAAGCAATCCACATTACCAGTAGAATTCTAGGCATTTTTGCGTGTCACTCACAAGGAGAGATCCACAGCGTTGCGGTCCACTTTTTGAAACAGTCTGTACGGTGATGTAGGTTAAGGTCCGAGGGTTCACACCCTGCGGCCTTTCACTGTGATTAGCCCTCGTTTGTGTGTAGTAGACGATGAAAAAATTCCAGAGTTGCACGTGATGTTGTATAGTTTTAAATGTGGCAACAATTTGTAGAATGGCTGCACACCGTAACTGTTAAGGTACTAACCTCACATTCATAAGGTTGTCGGTTCGAATCTTGTCAGATACACTTAATTGCTTTATTTTTAAATCTTTATCGCAATGCCTTTGATCATTATTTTTATTCATTTGCTTGGTTTAAATGTAATTCTCTCTGTTCAGTTGTCACGCCGTATTTGTCATCGTATGAAATACATCATTTGCTCTCATTTTTCTTGCTACCACTTTTTTTCCATTTGGAAGGCTTGTTCGTGCTATTTTGATTAGTGTTATGTGTTATCTTCGATTTAATTGCTTCCATTTTGTCATCTGACATTTTAGCCCATGTTACTGAATTCACTATTTATAGTTCTCATTTTCCTTGGACTTCGTTTTACTTATAATCCCTGCATTCGTTTAAATCATCATCCAGTTATTTCGTCTACAATACAATAAGAATATATATTTTAAATGTTTGTATAATGATTACCACCCAAATAGATATACATCTTGTAAAGAAAAATATATTCTTGACACCACTGCACAGTCCGCAGCTCGTGGTCGTGCGGTAGCGTTCTCGCTTTCCGCGCCCGGGTTCCCGGGTTCGATTCCCGGCGGGGCCAGGGATTTTCTGTGCCTCGTGATGACTGGGTGTTGTGTGATGTCCTTAGGTTAGTTAGGTTTAAGTAGTTCTAAGTTCTAGGGGACTGATGACCATAGATGTTTAGTCCTATAGTGCTCAGAGCCATTTGAACCATTTGAACACCACTGCACACTCAATATAAATAAATTATTTCGTCTTTTGTTTTTTAACCGACAGATCGGCATTTTAAGACATTTGAACATTATTATGAATAAATAAAAATAGTTAAATTCACATGCATAAAGATTCCAAGTGCAAAAAAAAAAGATAGAAAGAAAAAATAAGTGCAATAGAAGAAGTTGGATTTGTTTACAGATAACTTTCTGCCACCAGTCAAGATTTTCTTTTATTCATGTTTTACACAGCTCGTTTCGGGAAATGATTCCCATTTTCAGGTGTAGATTTCTTTGTGTTGTTCCACTTTTTCCTAATGCTTTCGATGTGTGAGGTTCTGCTTTGTTTTGTTGACTTAACGACAATATATAAAGAAATGTATATATTGCGCATCGAAAGCATTACGAAAAAATGGAATAGTAGAAAGAAATCCACATTTGAAAATGGGAATCATTTCCCGAAACGAGTCGTTAAACCATAAATTTAAAAAATTGTGACTGTTAGCAGAAAGTTATTTATAAAGAATCCCATTGTCTTCACATTCGCAGGCTTTCAGGAAAACTATTTATGATGGACAAAATCATATTGAAGAAGTTAAAATGTTGCTTAAAATGATGTGAAAAGTAATACAAATAAAATAAATTGTGTTTCAAACAGTTAACTGAATTAAATTATTTTAGATAAAGATTTAAAAACTAAAAGAAAATCAATGTACCTGACGAGTTTCGAACCAAAAACTTTCTGCATGTGAAATCATTACACTATCTACATCTCCATCTACATTTATACTCCGCAAGCCACACAACAGTGTGTGGCGGAGGGCACTTCACGTGCCTCTGTCATTACCTCCCTTTCCTGTTCCAGTCGCGTATGGTTCGCGGGAAGAACGACTGCCAGAAAGCCTCCGTGCGCGCTCGAATCTCTCTAATTTTACATTCGTGATCTCCTCGGGAAGTGTAAGTAGGGGAAAGCAATATATTCGATATCTCATCCAGAAACGCACCCTCTCGAAACCTGGACAGAAAGCTACACCGCGATGCAGAGCGCCTCTCTTGCAGAGTCTGCCACTTTAGTTTGCTAAACATCTCCGTAACGCTATCACGCTTACCAAATAACCCTGTGATGAAACGCGCCGCTCTTCTTTGGATCTCTATCTCCTCCGTACGGATTCCACACTGATGAGCAATTCTCAAGTATAGGTCAAACGAGTGTTTTGTAAGCCACCTCCTTTGTTGATGGACTACATTTTCTATGGACTCTCCCAATGAATCTCAACCTGGCACCCACCAACAATCAATTTTACATGATCATTCCACTTCAAATCGTTCCGTACGCATACTCCCAGATATTTTACAGAAGTAACTGCTACCAGTGTTTGTTCCGCTATCGTATAATCATACAATAAAGGATCTTTCTTTCTATGTATTCGCAATACATTACATTTGTCTTTGTTAAGGGTCAGTTGGCACTCCCTGCATCAAGTGCCTATCCGCTGCAGATCTTCCTGCATTTCGCTGCAATTTTCTAATGCTGCATGTTCTCTGTATACTACAGCATCATCCTATCACTCTGTTAGTTATAACTATTTTTAAAGCTATAAGGATTACGCGAAATTTCGAAATTCTTATTCGTCGATTACTCGCAAACGAGGGTTCACCAGGGCGAATGGTTTCAGAATACGATTCCTTGCACCTTACCCTACACCACCGAATACAGGGTGAAAAGTATTTAAACCGACAAACTCTGTGAGGTTGTAGGGGACATCAAAACAAATATTTTTCCCTAGTGTCATTTTCTCCTATGAGGAGTATTTAAACGGGTAGAGAAAGATTTCTCTGGTGGCAAATTAATTAAACCAACAAACACTTTTCCATTTTTTTATGACCAAGACACAACACATTAACACAACACATTAACACAACCCAATTTCAATTATAGTAGATTTTCAAAAATGCCTTCACTGACACGTAAACAAAGGTTACACCTTTGGATGATGTTCTGTCTGACACGGGCAAAAACCCCAAGAGTATCTACATCTACATCTACATCTATACTCCGCGAGCCACCTTACGGTGTGTGGCGGAGGGTACTTATTGTACCACTATCTGATCCCCCCTTCCCTGTTCCATTCACGAATTGTGCGTGGGAAGAACGACTGCTTGTAAGTCTCCGTATTTGCTTTAATTTCGCGGATCTTTTCGTTGTGATCATTACGCGAGATATATGTGGGCGGTAGTAATATGTTGCCCATCTCTTTCCGGAATGTGCTCTCTCGTAATTTCGATAATAAACCTCTCCGTATTGCGTAACTTCTTTCTTGAAGTGTCCGCCACTGGAGCTTGTTCAGCATCTCCGTAACGCTCTCGCGCTGACTAAATGTCCCCATGACGAATCGCGCTGCTTTTCGCTGGATCATGTCTATCTCTTCTATTAATCCAACCTGGTAAGGGTCCCATACTGATGAGCAATACTCAAGAATCGGACGAACAAGCGTTTTGTAAGCTACTTCTTTCGTCGATGAGTCACATTTTCTTAGAATTCTTCCTATGAATCTCAACCTGGCGCCTGCTTTTCCCACTATTTGTTTTATGTGATCATTCCACTTCAGATCGCTCCGGATAGTAACTCCTAAGTATTTTACGGTCGTTACCGCTTCCAATGATTTACCACCTATGGCATAATCGTACTGGAATGGATTTCTGCCCCTATGTATGCGCATTATATTACATTTATCTACGTTTAGGGAAAGCTGCCAGCTGTCGCACCATGCATTAATCCTCTGCAGGTCCTCCTGGAGTACATACGAGTCTTCTGATGTTGCCACTTTCTTGTAGACAACCGTGTCATCTGCAAATAGCCTTACGGAGCTACCGATGTTGTCAACTAAGTCATTTATGTATATTGTAAACAATAATGGTCCTATCACGCTTCCCTGCGGTACTCCCGAAATTACCTCTACATCTGCAGATTTTGAACCGTTAAGAATGACATGTTGTGTTCTTTCTTCTAGGAAATCCTGAATCCAATCACAAACCTGGTCCGATATTCCGTAAGCTCGTATTTTTTTCACTAAACGTAAGTGCGGAACCGTATCAAATGCCTTCCTGAAGTCCAGGAATACGGCATCAATCTGCTCGCCAGTGTCTACGGCACTGTGAATTTCTTGGGCAAATAGGGCGAGCTGAGTTTCCTGAATTGTTCCTGCTGCTGCTACTATCCGGGCAACCAGAACCTCTTCTGATGCAACAGGAGTTACGTAAACAATGTTGCGAATCTCCCCACACAATAAAGTCCAGAGGGGAGATATATGGGGATCGAGCAGGCCATGGTACAGGGCCATCTCTGCCAATCCACTTTTCTTGGAACCGTCGGTCCAGAAATCGGCACACACGACGACTGAAATGTGCCGCGCCCCGTCATGTTGGAACCACATGCGTTGTCTTGTAGGGAGCGGGACGCCTTCCAGCAATTATGGCAACGCTCTGGTGAGAAAATTGCAATAGTGCCTGCCATTTAATGGCCTAGGTAGCAGATACGGCCCAATTAAACAGTCCCCAACAACACCGACCCACACATTAACAAAGAACCACACTTGATGAGTGCTAGTAACTGTGGCATGTGGGCTATCCTCACTCCAAACATGTGAATTGAGCATGTTTCTATCACGACCGAACGTTGCTTCATCGGTAAACAACACAGAGGATGGAAATGTAGGATGCATTTCACACTGTTCCAGGTACCATTGCGAAAACTGTGCTCTGGGTGGTTAATCAACTGGTTCCAGGTTGTGCACACGCTGTAAGTGAAATGGACGTAACAACTGCTCTTGAAGGACTGTTCTTACATTCGTCTGATTCGTCCCCACGTTACGTGCAATTGAACGAATGCTGATTGAAGGATCCCGCTCCACATGCTGCGAGACATCTGCCTCAAATTGCAACGTTCTTAAAGTGCGACGGCGTCCCAGTCCAGGTAATCTGCTAAATGACCCGGTCTCACGCAGACGTTGGTACACAGCAGCAAAGGTCGTATGATGCCGGATACGGCGATTAGGATATTGTTGCTGATAAACCCGCTGTGCAGCTCGTCCGTTGTGTGCGCTACGTAGTACACACCAACCATATCAGTGTAATCACCCCATGTGTATCGCTCCATTAGTAAACAGAGACAATGCCCTACTACACTGGTGAACAGCAGTTGCCTACAACTGAAGAGCGTAATACGCCCTCTAACAACTAAATATCGTAATACGGCCTCTAACAACTGAAGAGCGTAATTCGGCCCCCACCGGTTGAAATAATCCTCATAGGAAAAAATGACATTAGGGAAAAATATTTGTTTTGATGTCCCCTACAACCTCCCTGAGTTTGTCGGTTTAAATACTTTCCACCCTGTAGATTGTTTCAAAAAGTCGATCCCGCCGATGGGGAGCTCTCCTTCTCAGACGGGGAATCAGCTGCTTCCACGTACGATAATTTGACACGGACATAGCGCTACATTCACTCGTGCTTCTGTAACATTCATGCGACGTTCTATTACTCTCATGCGACCTACTGTTGTCAAAGCAGAAAGTAATATCCATATTTCCTCCTTCGTGAGTCGAGCGTTCCATGTCTATCGAGAGCAGTGAGGCTGCGACTTCGAAGTCCCAGTTTCTTACAGATTACCACAATATCGGCTCAAATTTACAAAGAATTGGCGGTATGAGCCTACAGTATGACGATGCACTAGCTCTCCATCGATGCATGCACAGATTCCGTTGGGAAGGTTGTCAAAAAGCTGTTGTATCCTCTCCTGAGGAAAGCAGGCCCACAACTGCCGCAACTGGTCCTTGATATCTTGGATAGTAGAACTGAGGCTGTGTTGATGTCTGAAAGGGTTTCACACATGTTTTATCGGGGACAGACAGGGGAATCTTGCTCGCCACTGGAGCACTTTAAGAGCAGGCGCATGATTCGTAGAGACATGCGCGATATGTGGAAGGGCAACGTCCCGTTGAAAAATGGTACCACGTAACTGTCGCATGAGAGGTAACTCATTCGATCCAGGATGTCCGTGACAAACAGTTATGCAGTCAGAGTTCCCTCAATCAGTACCTGCCGTGTCCTTAAGGTGAATTAGAAAAGGAAAAAAAAAATCGTGCATGGCGCTTATTATTGTTGCAAATTTAATGGCCGGAAGTGCATGTCTCACGAAATTATAACGATGCAACCTCTTATGGAGGCTATCATCAATCGCTTTCTCCGAGCACCATTGGCGTCTGGAATATGAAAAAGATGAAGATGTATGATGCCTGTTACACTGAATAATTAACTAGTAGCAGTAGACATTAAAGTTCCATTTTCAGTTCCATGATTAAAGATTCACTCTTTACAAGTGAATAAAACACAAAGGAAATGATACTACAACGTGATCTGACTTTTTCAGAAATAATTCATCACATGCAGGTAAACGAAACGCAACGGAAACTCTCTTGGTATTCGAAATGACCTACTATTAGTTATGGTGACCTAGTAATATATCGTTGTCAAAGAACACATTAAAGAGACGGTGCAACAACTGTTACCCCGGAACTATAGACACAAACTCACCTTCTGTGATCTGAAAATAATTTAATGATGGTGGAAAATGATATTTGAACAAACAGCTCGGAGATGAAGTGGTTTCAGTCGAGATTGTTGTTGCTGTTGTTGTTGTTGTGGTCTTCAGTCCTGAGACTGGTTTGATGCAGCTCTCCATGCTACTCTATCCTGTGCAAGCTTCTTCATCTCCCAGTATCTACTGCAACCTACATCCTTCTGAATCTGCTTAGTGGGTTCATCTCTTGGTCTCCCTCTACGATTTTTACCCTCCAAACTGCCCTCCAATACTAAATTGGTGATCCCTTGATGCCTCGGAACATGGCCTACCAACCAATCCCTTCTTCTAGACAAGTTATGCCACAAACTCCTCTTCTCCCCAATTCTATTCAATACTTCCTCATTAGTTATGTGATCTACCCATCTAATCTTCAGCATTTTCTGTATCACCACATCTCGAAAGCTTCTATTCCCTTCTTGTCCAAACTATTTATCGTCCACGTTTCACTTCCATACATGGCCACACTCCATACAAATACTTTCAGAAACGACTTCCTGACACTTAAATCTATACTCGATGTTAACAAATTTCTCTTCTTCAGAAACGCTTTCCTTGCCATTGCCATTCTACATTTTATATCCTCTCTACTTCGACCATCATAAGTTATTTTGATCCCCAAATAGCAAAACTCCTTTACTACTTTAAGTGTCTCATTTCCTAATCTAATTCCCTCAGCAATACCCGATTTAATTCGACTACATTCCATTATCCTCGTTTTGCTTTTGTTTATGTTCATCTTATATCCTCCTTTCAAGACACTGTCCATTCCGTTCAAAAACGGTTCCAATGGCTCTGAGCACTATGGGACTCAACTGCTGTGGTCATAAGTCCCCTAGAACTTAGAACTACTTAAACCTAACTAACCTAAGGACATCACACACATCCATGCCCGAGGCAGGATTCGAACCTGCGACCGTAGCGGTCATGCGGTTCCAGACTGTAGCGCCATTCCGTTCAACTGCTGTTCCAGGTGCTTTGCTGTCTCTGACAGAATTACAATGTCATCGGCGAATCTCAACGTTTTTATTTCTTCTCCATGGATTTTAATACGTACTCCGAATTATTTTTTGTTTCCTTTACTGCGTGGCCGGTTCTGCAGGTACCGCTGTATGACAAGCTGTTCAGTGCTACTGTCTTGCAAAAGTAGTTTAATAACTTATATTTATATCTATGAAAGCAACGAAACAGCAGTAAAGACATGGAGTTTTTTTCCTAACTTCAGGGCTACTACTTGATCCCAAAAACCCTAGGATTCAACACAGAACAATCAATCAGTGTTACGTTATTTACATTGCCCTCTTAGCACAGTCATACGAATACCTGCTCCATTAACGTGGATTTAAATATAAAATGCAAAAGACGTTGGTGAATAAGATACCGGCTCGCTAATCTCATCACGTATCATATCACATGTAACCAGAACGGGATCTGCGCCGTGATAACCACGACTGTCGCTCTACTACTTATTCGGTGACATTGCCTAAACCACCACACTGCTCCAGTATCGCTCGGCGGATCGCAAAATAAAGACACATAATGTGTTATCAAACGAAACTGTATGGTTCCAGAGACCTTTTCAAGTCTCAAACATCTAAACATGCGCTAACCACTACGCCACCCTAGCCGAGTGGCTTCGCACAACTGTATTGGCTACCCCAGCACGCCTCCGTCCTCAGTCCCAATTCTCATTTATGCTTCAGACCACTTGATATTTTCACTAAACTCCAACAGCATTGCGGAGATTCTCCAGCTGTACTGAAGTAGCACCTCACCATCGAACGCCAAGGTGGTGTAGTGGTTGTGCATCTGCCTAGTGAGCAAGAGATATGGGTTCGAATCCCGCCTTTGTATAAATTTTCGTTCGTCTCTCTAGTCTGCATATATCTATCACGCATGCTTGAGACTTGAAAAGGTCTCTGGAACCATACAGTTTCATTTGATTAAAGCACCTCTCCCTGCATTTCAAGGAAGATACCCCATTTCGTTCGATTGTGAGGTGTTTTTCCAATACAGTTGTAGAGCGTCTACAATGTTACACTACTGGCCATTAAATTTGCTACACCAAGAAGAAATGCAGATGATAAACGGGTATTCATTGGACGAACATATTGCACTGGAACTGACATTTGATTACATTTTCACGCAATTTGGTTGCGTAAATCCTGAGAAATCAGTAACCAGAACAACCACCTCTTGCCGTAATAACGGCCTTGATATGCCTGGGCATTGAGTCGAACAGAGCTTGGATAGCGTGTACAGGTACAGCTGCTCATGCAGCTTCATCACGATACCACAGTTCATCAAGAGTAGTGACTGGCTTATTGTGACGGCCCAGTTGTTCGGCCACCATTGACCAGACGTTTTCAGTTGGTGAGAGATCTGGAGAATGTGCTGGCCAGGGCAGCAGTCGAACATTTTCTGTATCCAGAAAGGCCCGTACATGACATGCAACATGCGGTCGTGCATTATCCTGCTGAAATGTAGGGTTTCGCAGGGATCAAATGAAGGGTAGAGCCACGGGTCGTAACACATCTGAAATGTAACGTCCACTGTTCAAAGTGCCGTCAGGGCGAACAAGAGGTGACCGAGACGTGTAACCAATGGCACCCCATACCATCACGCCGGGTGATACGCCAGTATGGCGGTGACGAATACACGCTTCCAATGTGCGTTCACCGCGATGTAGCCAAACACGGATGCGACCATCATAATGCTGTAAACAGAACCTGGATTCATCCAGAAAAATGACGTTTTGCATTCGTGCACCCAGGTTCGTTGTTGAGTACACCATCGCAGGTGCTCCTGTCTGTGATGCAGCGTCAAGGGTAACCGCAGCCATGGTCTCCGAGCTGATAGTGTATGCTGCCGCAAACGTAGTCGAACTGTTCGTGCAGATGGTTGTTGTCTTGCAAACGTCTCCATCTGTTGACTCAGGGATCGAGACGTGGCTGCACGATCCGTTACAGCCATGCGGAAAAGATGCCTGTCATCTCGACTGCTAGTGATACGAGGCCGTTGGGATCCAGCACGGCTTTCGGTATTACTCTCCTGAACCCACCGATTCCATATTCTGCTAACAGTCATTGGATCTCGACCAACGCGAGCAGCAATGTCGCGATACGATAAACCGCAATCGCGATAGGCTACAACCCGACCTTTATCAAAGTCGGAAACGTGATGGTACGCATTTCTTCTCCTTACACGAGGCATCACAACAACGTTTCACCAGGGAACGCCGGTCAAATGCTGTTTGAGTATGAGAAATCGGTTGGAAACTTTCCTCATGTCAGCACGTTGTAGCCGGCCGGTGTGGCCATGCGGTTCTAGGCGCTTCAGTCAGGAACCGCGCTACCGCTGCGGTCGCAGGTTCGAATCCTGCATCGGGCATGGGTATG
Source organism: Schistocerca americana (assembly GCF_021461395.2). Lineage (NCBI taxonomy): Eukaryota > Metazoa > Arthropoda > Insecta > Orthoptera > Acrididae > Schistocerca > Schistocerca americana. The sequence continues at coordinate 296,112,746 of NC_060123.1, read as the reverse complement.
TGTGATGTCCTTAGGCTAGTTGGGTATAAGTAGTTCTAAGTTCTAGGGGACTGATGACCTGAGATGTTAAGTCCCATAGTTGTAGGTGTCGCCACCGGCGCCAACCTTGTGTGAATGCTCTGAAAAGCTAATCATTTGCATATCACAGCATCTTCGTCCCGTCGGTTAAATTACGCGTCTGTAGCACGTCATCTTCGTGGTGTAGCAATTTTAATAGCCAGTAGTGTATTTGAGTTTAGGTTAGAACACCAAGGGAGCTGAGGTGTGAATGGTAATTTAGGGGGGCGTGCTAGGGTAGTCCGTGTAGTCATGAAAACCACTGTGCCAGGGTGGTGCAATGGTCAGCGGATCTGCCTGGTGAGCAGGAGACACGGGTTCCAGTCCCGGACTTGGCACCGCTTTTCATTCGTCGCTTGAATCTGCATATATCACCTTTTGTTCAAAATAGTAGCACTGAGTTGAGCTGTATATGCTTGTTGTAATCACTTCGTCAATACAATCCACTTCCTGCTTTCATGCATCACTCCCTCTCTTGCCCTTAGTATATGTTAATGCAGCCACGTTCGTTGTAATACAGTATCACACACGAGCAAAACACGTCTTCATTCTAGTGCAGCCAAACGGAATAGACTGAAGCAGAATGACTTAATTTTCTTCCAAACCGACACGCCATGTGTGGTGACCACGTCCTCGCTACACATTGGGGTGGAAGCCACTTTCATCTAACAGACCTCAGTCAGACTGGTGCAGCCGAGGTAGATGTGAACATACGGAACTCCATCAACTACTCGCGGGACAAAGCTACTTAAAAAACAGAATTTACGTCCGATTATGATGGACAACTTTCAGAGTGCCTGTGGCACAAATAGTACTCTCCGATACACACCGTAAGGTGGTTTGCGGAGAACAGATGTAGATGTGATCGCGGCAGCCGTGTGCTACGGAGGAAGTGCCCTTGCAACAGATCGGTAGGCAGGCCGCGCCACGGAATGCGGTGCAGTTTGTCCGCAGGGCGATCCCGGCGCTCCTTTCACCAGACCACGCCTGTCCGGCCGGCCGCAGACGACCAAGGACAGCGCCGCAATTTCCTCGTCGTCCTTCTCGAGCGCCGCAACCATAAATCCTGTGTTAACGGCGCGCACCGGGTACAAATACACCACCTTATACTGTCGCCGCATCCGGCTCTCAGGATCGCCCAACTTGTATTAAAGCAGTGTCTCTAGGGCTCAGTCACGACCTACGAAAAATGGTACCACTGTACTACTACTGCTTGTCTTGTCAAACAATGCGAGACTCGTCTGAAAATGTAAGACTATTGGACTGAAAAGAACAAAGTGGCACATACTACCTTCGTCAGTCCATCTATCTCTCTGCCTCTCTCTCATTTTTCTACTGAGTATTAATAATCGTCCCCAAGTGACTATAATAGGATAATTTACTCACGAGAAAGAGCTTCAGAAATTGCGCAAATCAATAACTCGTTGGTCCACCCCTGGCCTTTAGTAGAATAGTCATAGTAGTATAGTCATTGCCCTTGTGCCCTTGGCATTTATTAACGGAGTTATTGGAATCCTCGTGAGGGGTATCGTGCCAAATTCTGCCCAATTGACGCGTTAAATGGTCAAAATCCCAAGATGATTGGAGGACCCGGCTATAATTCTGCAAAGTTTGTCAACTGGGGACAGATGTGGTGATATTGCTGGCCAAAGTATTGTTTGACAACGACGAAGACAAGCAGAGAAGCGGTCGCCATGTGCGGGCGGGCATTATCTTGTTCAAAAGTATGTCCTGGATGGCTTTTCATGATGGACAGCAACAAAATTTGGAGTAGAATACCGTCGACGTATCTCTGTGCTTCAAGGGTGCCGCGGATGACAATCGTAGGTGTCCTGCCATGAAATGAAATGGTCTCGAGATAATCACTCCTGGTTGTTGGCCCATATGGTGGGCTGTCAGGAAGTCTCCAGACTAGTCTTCGTTGGTCATCGGGGCTCATTTCGAAGCGGAACTCATCACTGAAGACAGTTCTACTCCAGTCAGTGAGATTCCAGACCGAAGACGTATCTGGAGAAGTCCTCTCGCATAAGGCGAGAGTTTCTACTGCTTGTCTTTGTGCTTGCGAAACCGTACATGGCCTTTTGGTCGCCGAATCAGCCCTCATTTGAGAATGTTCGGAGAATTATGGGCAGTTCAAGATTTTGACGCTCTAACTCACCATTCGGACATAATTTGGGACGATATCCTTCAGTAGGACATCGAACAGCTCTATTAATCAACGGTAAGCCGAATAAGTGCTTGTTTAAGGGCCAGAGGTGGACCGTCACGTTATTGACTTGATCAATTTGTGAAGCCATTTCTCTTGACTGTATCATCCATTTCTTCTGAAACTGTAATTATCTGTTTGCCTGTACACATATATCACATCTACCTATTTACATTCCATTCGGATAATTCCTTCGGAATGAGTAGTTATTTTTAATTGTGTGTGTGTGTGTGTGTGTGTGTGTGTGTGTGAGAGAGAGAGAGAGAGAGAGAGAGAGGGAGAGAGAGAGAGAGAGAGAGAGAGAGAGAGAGTCTATTACATAAAATTTGAATATATGCAGTGAAACTGTTCAATTAATTGATAGTTCCGCATATAAATCAGACTTGTCGTCTGATTGCTTTGCAGTTTTGAAGATAGCGGAGCAGCAGAATTCAAGGGAGTGCGAGGCAGACATTTTTGTCACTGTTCCGGAAAGCGACTGGAGAAGCTACCAGGCGAGAAGCGCGGACGCTGATGTGGGTGGAAGACGTATCACGTGTAGGGGCCAACGTGGCTTCTCGTACCTTCTAGAAGTCTAGCGTATGGATACACTTCCGATGAAAACAAAAGCAAGGAGCAATCTTAATAGAAGGATACTCCATGAACTCAAAAGAATGGATTCGTTTACGCCCTTGAAGTTGGGGAGACACACAAAGTGATCGGAAATAGTGCTGTATGGATAATAAATATACACAGTAAAATTCTCGTAATAGTAGTACGAGTGAGTAATTACACTCTAAACGACGTATCGCGACGGAAATAGGTAGATGTGATTTACGTGTACAGACAAACAAATGATAACCAGTTCAGGAAAATTGGATGATTTATAAAAAAAGAATTGACCAATTCAGTATCGCGTTGGTCCACTTGTGGCCCTTATGCAAGCAATTATTCGGCTTGGCACTGACTGGTAGAGTTTTTGGATGTACCCCTGCGGGATGTAGTGCTAAATTGTGTCCAAATGGCGAGTTAGATAGTCAAAATCTCGAGGTGGTTGGAGGGCCGTTTTCATAATGCTGCAAGCTCTCTCAATTGGAGAGAGATACAGCGACCTCGCTGGCGACGGTAGGGGCTGACAAGCACGAAGACAAACGGCAAAAACTCCTGCCGTGTGCGGGCGGTCATTATCTTACTGAAGTGTAAGCAGAGGACGACATGCAGTAAAGGGCAACAAAACGGGATGCAGAATATCATCGATGTTCCGCTGCCCCGTAAGAGCGCCGCGTTTGACAACCAAAGAGGTCCTGTTATGAAAAGGAATGGTTTTCTAAACCATCACTTCTGGTTGTCTGTGCCACTGGTGTTCGGAGCATCTCCAGCCTAGTCTTCAGCCTGGAATCTCAGTAAATGGAGTAGAATTGTCTTCAGCGATGAGCCCTGCTTCGAATTGAGCTCCGATGACCAGCGAAGACGTGTCTGGAGATACACCAGATGAGGTGGGGTGCTTCCCAAACCCTACCTGGCCAGCAAGGTCTGTGAAATGTTTGGGGCATTATGGACAGGGCCCCAACTCAGAATTGTGATGATCTAATGCGGCAGTTGGACAGAATTTGGCACTAAATCCCTCAGGAGGACATCCAGTAATTCCGTCAACCATTGCCAAGCCGAATAACTGACCAAGGTCCAGAGGCTAAACAAAAGCGTTACTGACTTTCCAAATTTGTGAAGATCTTTCTCTTGAATAAATGATCAATTATTTTAAAAATTGTAATTATGTGTTGTCTATACCGATTTTCGTCCCATTTGGATCAAACCATGTTAAATAAATATACAAAAAATAAAATATGTAAGAGAACATTGCACAGTGGGTATCTTAGTCAGAAACGGCTTTCGAATATAGGTCCTTTGTGAGAAAATTGTTTTATGCCTCGTGCAGTAAGGGAAAGTATCTACTAGCAAGTATTGGAATTCGACAGCGGCAGGATCGTGACCTATCATCCTCAGTCCTGGTGTCTCCTATGGTGCACATAACACATAGCATTATTTGAAATTTTTTCGCAGAGCTCGTATGATGTTGGGAACACTGAAAAGTGTTTTTTAAGGAAGTTGAGAGATGGCAGCACCTCAGGTAATAGCAGTTCGTCATCGTTGTGTTGCCAGGCAGAATAGAAAATGGCTGACAGAAGAAAGAGTGTTTTCAGAGGAGAGCCTCTTTGTAAGTGTTTTATTACTACTTTATTCTATTTCAATGAGTATAATTTATATTGCATAATGTAAATGAACAGTTGAAGAATAAGGGACATCAGGACTTAGTGTAATGTATAACGTGATTTGTCAACAAAGCATATTTCATCTTTTTTTACAAAAATAATATTCTAATTGTTCACTTTTTATTCTGTGGTGAATATTAGATTGATATTAATTATGGTACAGGAAATTGTAATCTACAGGTGAACAATTTTACAATTTTTTATCCAATTTCGAATTTTTCCAGATTCAAAGGCATTAGAAGATATTGTAAATGAATCATTTGATGGAGATAGTAGTTAATTGGAGCTCTCTGGTGATGGTGATGATGATGATGATGATGATATCTGTACAGATCCAGATCACCATGTTAGTAATGAACAGGGATTAGATATAGCTAATGAAGTTGAAGACGAAGCTGAAGACAGGAACGATAGCGGATCTGAAAGAATCTGCTCTAGTCAATCTAGCACCGACAGGACATTTTGGAAGAAGACTTTAAATTTTTTCCCTTTACCACCTACACCTGAACATGAGGAACACGTGGCAGTTGGTGTGAACTCACCACCTCACGACTATGTGAGTAAATATCTGCCAGAAAATATTTTTAGCACTCTTACCGAATATAGAAACGGAAGGTATCTTAAAAATAATGGGAGAGAGCTGAAATGTACTATAGATGAAATGAGAAGATTTATCTCTGCAACAGTGATGATGAATACTTGTGCAGTCCTAGGATTAGGATGTATTGGCCAAAAAGACTAGGGTGGAAGGTACTGCTAAAAACATTTGCCGTGACAGATATTTTACAATTAGAAAACATCTGAAACTTGTTGATGATGATGTAGTGTCCCTCGAAGTAAAACAAAATAATAAATTCTGGAAAACTTATTCTTGAAAGTGTATGGAATGGTTGCAGATTGAACCCCAAGCACACTAACGTTTCTGTTGATGAACATATGATTCCATTTTGGGGTTGCAGTCCAACAACACAAGTCATAAAATGGAAACCTAACCCTTGTAGACTAAAGAATTTTGTACTGGCTTCAACTGATGACCTTCCTTTTGATTTCTTCTTTTACCATGGGAATGGTGATCCTATAGTGACTGACACTCAATATGAAAATTTGGATGTAGGCAGAAAAACTGTTATAAAACTGGCAGCGACTAATTCTCCTGGAGTTACCATATACATGGACCGTTATCTCACATCGGAGTTGCCTTTAGACCAGTTGCACAGTAAAGCTGAGCGTCAAGCTACTGGAACATTACAGAACTCCAGAACTGCAAAGGCTTACAAACTATCATAGGTCAAGGATATAAAAGAAAATGGTAGTGGATCCATTGATCGGCCAATGAGAAGTGATGGCCAAGTTTGTGTAGTGAAGTGGTTCGACAATCGCCATGTTATGTTCATGTCCAGTAGAGAAGGAGTAAATCTAGTTGATAAAAGTTGCCGCTGGTGCAGGATAGATAAGAAGTCTCGAAAGGTTGATCAGCTACTATAGAATAAGTGCCAGAATTAAGAAGTGGACTGTAAGGGTGATTATGCACTTCATTTATTTCGCTTTTTGTGCTTCATCGGTAGAATAGAGACGTGATCAAGATGTCCTGGGTACATTGAAGAATGGCGTTCTAGACTGCTTCCAGTTCAGAGAGGAATATCTATGGCAGGCATGTGAACCTGACGTGATATCTGATGATGATCCTGACTTCGAAAATGCATCACCAAAGCCTTCAAAATCTAGAGTTGATCACCCTCCTGATGCCCTTCGAACCAAAAATGTTCTACATCTACCAGAATTTCCTCAACCGGTTTCCAAAAATCGCTGTCGATTTCCAGGGTGTTCAGCTAAAAAGGCACGCATAAGGTGTTCCACTTGCAAAGTTTTCCTCTGCCTGCAAGATACATCCAACAGCTGCAAGCTTTATCATGGGCTGTGAAGACTAAATGAATTCAGTTTGTGATAAGAAATAAATGATTATGATAGACCTACTGTATTCCAAATTTTTTTCTAATGTACTTTCTCTTGTTCAGTAGATATACCTAAGTACAACTTTGTAACAATAAAACGTATTTTTGTTGTAATTTAAATCAATAATGCATCGACCCCCCCCCCCCCCCCCCCCCCCATGAACCATGGACCTTGCCGTCGGTGGGGAGGCTTGCGTGCCTCAGCGATACAGATAGCCGTACCGTAGGTGCAACCACAACGGAGGGGTATCTGTTGAGAGGCCAGACAAACGTGTGGCTCCTGAAGAGGGGCAGCAGCCTTTTCAGTAGTTGCAAGGGCAACAGTCTGGATGATTGACTGATCTGGCCTTGTAATAATAACCAAAACGGCCTTGCTGTGCTGGTACTGCGAACGGTTGAAAGTAAGGGGAAACTACAGCCGTAATTTTTCCCGAGGGCATGCAGCTTTACTGTATGATTAAATGATGATGGCGTCCTCTTGGGTAAAATATTCCGGAGGTAAAATAGTCCCCCATTCGGATCTCCGGGCGGGGACTACTCAGGAGGATGTCGTTATCAGGAGAAAGAAAACTGGCGTTCTACGGATCGGAGCGTGGAATGTCAGATCCCTTAATCGGGCAGGTAGGTTAGAAAATTTAAAAAGGGAAATGGATAGGTTGAAGTTAGATATAGTGGGAATTAGTGAAGTTCGGTGGCAGGAGGAACAAGACTTCTGGTCAGGTGACTACAGGGTTATAAACACAAAATTAAGTAGGGGTAATGCAGGAGTAGGTTTAATAATGAATAGGAAAATAGGAATGCGGGTAAGCTACTACAAACAGCATAGTGAACGCATTATTGTGGCCAAGATAGATACGAAGCCCACACCTACTACAGTAGTACAAGTTTATATGCCAACTAGCTCTGCAGATGACGAAGAAATTGAAGAAATGTATGATGAAATAAAAGAAATTATTCAGATTGTGAAGGGAGACGAAAATTTAATAGTCATGGGTGACTGGAATTCGAGTGTAGGAAAAGGGAGAGAAGGAAACATAGTAGGTGAATATGAATTGGGGCTAAGAAATGAAAGACGAAGCCGCTTGGTAGAATTTTGCACAGAGCACAACATAATCATAGCTAACACTTGGTTTAAGAATCATGAAAGAAGGTTGTGTACATGGAAGAACCCTGGAGATACTAAAAGGTATCAGATAGATTATATAATGGTAAGACAGAGATTTAGGAACCAGGTTTTAAATTGTAAGACATTTCCAGGGGCAGATGTGAACTCTGACCACAATCTATTGGTTATGACCTGTAGATTAAAACTGAAGAAACTGCAAAAAGGTGGGAATTTAAGGAGATGGGACCTGGATAAACTGAAAGAACCAGAGATTGTACAGAGTTTCAGGGAGAGCATAAGGGAACAATTGACAGGAATGGGGGAAAGAAATACAGTAGAAGAAGAATGGGTAGCTTTGAGGGATGAAGTAGCGAAGGCAGCAGAGGATCAAGTAGGTAAAAAGACGAAGGCTAGTAGAAATCCTTGTGTAACAGAAGAAATATTGAATTTAATTGATGAAAGGAGAAAATATAAAATTGCAGTAAATGAAGCAGGCAAAAAGGAATACAAACGTCTCAAAAATGAGATCGACAGGAAGTGCAAAATGGCTAAGCAGGGATGGCTAGAGGACAAATGTAAGGATGTAGAGGCCTATCTCACTAGGGGTAAGATAGATACTGCCTACAGGAAAATTAAAGAGACCTTTGGAGATAAGAGAACGACTTGTATGAATATCAAGAGCTCAGATGGAAACCCAGTTCTAAGCAAAGAAGGGAAAGCAGAAAGGTGGAAGGAGTATATAGAGGATCTATACAAGTGCGATGTACTTGAGGACAATATTATGGAAATGGAAGAGGATGTAGATGAAGATGAAATGGGAGATATGATATTGCATGAAGAGTTTGACAGAGCACTGAAAGACCTGAGTCGAAACAAGGCCCCCGGAGTAGACAACATCCCATTGGAACTACTGACGGCCTTGGGAGAGCCAGTCCTGACAAAACTCTACCATCTGGTGAGCAAGATGTATGAAACAGGCGAAATACCCTCAGACTTCAAGAAGAATATAATAATTCCAATCCCAAAGAAAGCAGGTGTTGACAGATGTGAAAATTACCGAACTATCAGTTTAATAAGTCACAGCTGCAAAATACTAACACGAATTCTTTACAGACGAATGGAAAAACTAGTAGAAGCCAACCTCGGGGAAGATCAGTTTGGATTCCGCAGAAACACTGGAACACGTGAGGCAATACTGACCTTACGACTTATCTTAGAAGAAAGATTAAGGAAAGGCAAACCTACATTTCTAGCATTTGTAGACTTAGAGAAAGCTTTTGACAATGTTGACTGGAATACTCTCTTTCAAATTCTAAAGGTGGCAGGGGTAAAATACAGGGAGCGAAAGGCTATTTACAATTTGTACAGAAACCAGATGGCAGTTATAAGAGTCGAGGGACATGAAAGGGAAGCAGTTGTTGGGAAGGGAGTAAGACAGGGTTGTAGCCTCTCCCCGATGTTGTTCAATCTGTGTATTGAGCAAGCAGTAAAGGAAACAAAAGAAAAATTCGGAGTAGGTATTAAAATTCATGGAGAAGAAATAAAAACTTTGAGGTTCGCCGATGACATTGTAATTCTGTCAGAGACAGCAAAGGACTTGGAAGAGCAGTTGAATGGAATGGACAGTGTCTTGAAAGGAGGATATAAGATGAACATCAACAAAAGCAAAACAAGGATAATGGAATGTAGTCTAATTAAGTCGGATGATGCTGAGGGAATTAGATTAGGAAATGAGACACTTAAAGTAGTAAAGGAGTTTTGCTATTTGGGGAGAAAAATAACTGATGATGGTCGAAGTAGAGAGGATATAAAATGTAGACTGGCAATGGCAAGGAAAGCGTTTCTGAAGAAGAGAAATTTGTTAACATCGAGTATAGATTTAAGTGTCAGGAAGCATTTCTGAAAGTATTTGTATGGAGTGTAGCCATGTATGGAAGTGAAACATGGACGATAAATAGTTAGGACAAGAAGAGAATAGAAGCTTTCGAAATGTGGTGGTACAGAAGAATGCTGAAGATTAGATGGGTAGATCACATAACTAATGAGGAAGTATTGAATAGGATTGGGGAGAAGAGAAGTTTGTGGCGCAACTTGACCAAAAGAAGGGATCGGTTGGTAGGACATGTTCTGAGGCATCAAGGGATCACCAATTTAGTATTGGAGGGCAGCGTGGAGGGTAAAAATCGTAGAGGGAGACCAAGAGATGAATACACTAAGCAGATTCAGAAGGATGTAGGTTGCAGTAGATACTGGGAGATGAAAAAGCTTGCACAGGATATAGTAGCATGGAGAGCTGCATCAAACCAGTCTCAGGACTGAAGACCACAACAACAACAATGCATCGATGAAACTACAAATAACGTTCTTAATCAAATATGATTTGTGGAACTTCATTACACCTTGAGACCTAACATCCCTCGTGGAGGATATCCCTTTGTAGGACTAGGAGCAATGAATGACTTTCTTAAACATTTTTCTTTTGTTTCTGGTATTGCTACTAAGCAAATTATGGAAGAAAATATAAAAAAAATTAAATAAAAATTTTCTCAGTACTGAGGAGGCTATGGAGTCTGCCGTCTATCGTTGCACGATATTCCTGCTCGCATTGGTCAGGGTCCTTCGACTGATTTATGTGTGTGGTAACGATGGGTTCAGGAGAGTCATACTCAAGGACACACAGGGTCTCAATTTTGGCGGCCGCTGCAACATTTCTGACTTGTTAAGGCAACTGGCTGTGCTCTGTCTTCGAGATATTTGTGACGTCATCTTTCAACAAGATAACAAAAAAATGGCTCTGAGCACTATGGGACTTAACAGCTGTGGTCATCAGTCCCCTAAAACTTAGAACTACTTAAACCTAACTAACGTAAGAACATCACACACACATCCATGCCCGAGGCAGGATTCGAACCTGCGACCGTAGCAATCGCGCGGTTCCGGACTGCGCGCCTAGAACCGCGAGACCACCGCGGCCGGCAACAAGATAACAGATGACCGCATGTTACCCCCGTTGCCATGACCTTCCACGACACAGAGAGTGTTCGATTATTGACCTGTCCGGCACTTTCTCTAAAATTCTCCGCTACTAAAAACGTCTGGTCAGGTGTTGCCCAGAGGCTGACACTCCACCACTGACCAGGCACTATGACTGATGAAATCTGACACAGAGCTGAAGCTTTGTGAGACGACCTTGACGTATCTGTCATCAAAGCTCTGTTATACTGAATAACTACCGGGTTAGAGCTTTTGTTGCCCTCAGAGATGGAAAATCTGCACTACATTTCTTATCCTGTATTCGATAGCCTCAAGTACAGATTGAATCATGCATCCTTCCTGTTATACAGGGTGTAACGGGTATAAATCCAGATATTTTTGTATGTAGTGCCTTATAATATACACACCTCATGTGTTGGTTACTTTTTCTCTGCGTCTAACAGTATTCCCACAATCACGTCACACAGTCTTCAACCTGATCTCCTCTACGAGGCCGTAACTGTATCATTAAATGGGTTACTCCGGCCAGTATAGACTATCCGTTTTGTGCCCGTGCGTCCACACTTCAACACTGTACCTACCGCCGTACTACCCAGCCTTAAAACATACGACGCGTAATTATAGTCCGCAGATGAAGAAAATATTGATATAATGTTGTTTAGTACACCGTCCTCGGTCGCCAATACAAATAAATATCTGCGCTTGTAGCCGTTATACCCTGTATATACACACAATTAGAAAAATTTCGTTATTTATTTTCTTTCCTGTTGTTACATTTTCAGTGGCCTGCAGCGTATGTAGCAGGATACAACATGTTACTTTACTTTTCTAAGAAGTACCCTTCCAGAATTTTAGAAGAAGTCGTAACGTGACGCACAACGACCCTCACTAAGCTGGATGAACATCTCTGTGACTCTTTCTTGTTAAATAAAACAAGCCTGTGATGAAACGCACTGCTCTCCTTTGGATCTTTTATATTTTATCTATCATTTATACCCTAGAAAGATCCTGGAATGTGGAGCAATACTTAGGAATTGGTCCCTTTGAAAACTGGTAATTCTGTCCAAAATGCGCCTTCAAGATTAACCACTATGTTGGTAACACAGCTTCACAGGTTTTCCCCTCTCCCACCTCGTATTACATGACACTGAATTTCTGTTTGTTTTAGTAGGGTAATTCTATACCTATGGACCATGCTGTATATTGTGAACTGTAGCAGTCACACTCGGAAGTACTTCTACGTTTTGTCCTCTGTTAAGAATGGCGCGATGTGTTCTGTTTCCTAGAAACCCTTAAATACAGTCAAGTAACTGGGCTAACATTCTATACTCTCGATTTTTTTTTCATTTTCTGACAGTAAGAATGCTGATATCCATTGCGTTCTGCGTTTGTGGACTGACAGAGAGGTCTGAGTTTCACACGAGCGTTGATTTCCTCAGAGATTTTATATTTTCCGTGAATTTCTTAAATCATTTTAGCTGAATGCCGGGATGATTATTTGAAAAAAGTCACAACAGATTTTTTTCCTTGTCTTCATGCCAAGGAGCTACAGCGCCGCCTCCCAAAAATAGCACCGACTGCGAGACGTTAAATTTTAGCCTCCGTTACACAGAATTATATGGAAGGTATACGATTCGAAAAATGCTGTTATACCATTTAACAAACGCTGTAGATAACATTCACTATGCTGGACTTACAAAGTTTATATAGTTTATGCCCTCACATACAGAAAGAAAGGACGACTTTCGTTTGATTCCAATGAAGAAACGGTTGTGATTGAAAACATTTCACTCTTTTTCTCTTTCATATACTGTCATCTCAAAAATAATATCGCTCTGTTAGAAATGGTTCAAATGGCTCTGAGCACTATGGGATGTAGCTTCTGAGGTCATCAGTCCCCTAAAACTTAGAACTACGTAAACCTAACTAACCTAAGGACATCACACACATCCATGCCCGAGGCAGGATTCGAACCTGCGACCGTAGCGGCCACGCGGTTCCAGACTGTAGCGCGTAGAACCGCTCGGCCATCCCGGCCGGCCGCTGTTAGAGGTTTCCGGAGAAAATAGACACATTTTGTTAATCAATACATTTTCGTAACGTATGGAACACATGAAACAAGGGATAAGAAACACCAAGTTGTTATCTCGAAGGTTAAGTGAAATTGTTTGAGTTATAGTTAGCATGACGTAAGGTCCAATGTGAACAAGATACAGCTGAAGTGACTAGATTGGGCCCAATAAGGTTCAGGTTAAAAAGGAATTCGAACTGTCGCTATTACCGCTAGTTTCAGGCAATAAATAAAAGCAAATAATAAACAATGCGAGACTAGGATAGAAAGTAAGAGTGAGTAGAAACAAAGGAACGCAGGATAATTAGGGTTCCGTGCCTGCGAGTCAGCGCCTGCACCAACATGGCAGTGCTGTGAAGCGGGTTGCAGTCACGACTCTCTGTAGGCGGATTCCATAGCGTAAGCTTCAAACAACTGCGCTTCGTTCGAGTGAGGGGGTATTTGCAATAAAGCGGAAAATTAATTATCGCATTTCATGGAATTGATAAAACTCTTTTTTTTCTGTTGTGTCGCAATCTGTCTGTGATAGCTTTTCGATGGCGTAGTGGAATTAGAAATAGCTGATTTCAAATGTGAGTGATTTCCTTAGTAATACGTGCAGTGTGACATTTCGTCATTTTATTTGATCGTTATCTCTTTGACATCACGGGATGGTGTATTTCCTTCTCTGTATACGGCGTTAGATCCCAAGGCATTGGGGACTATGTACGAAAATCCCGTGGCATTACACTTACTTGAAAAAAATTGTTGTGATGGTATATATTTCGAAATAACGTATCCTGAGTACCAAACCAATAAGTCCAGTATCAAATTTCAAATAGTGATGAAAGTACAGCTTATTCAAAGACTTTAACATTTCCCTGATCAAGTAGTGACCTTATCACTATCTGAAACTCGATAATAGATGGCTGCCATCGGAAATTGGTCGTTAATAAATAGTAATATGCAAGTCAGACTGAGAACTAAGTGACATATTCTGATCACTTACTGTTATTCCGTGTGTTCATGACAAATATTACCATTCTTCGTAGTTCGTGAAGGTTTGTTATGGGTATATTTCTCCATATTAAACATTTAAGAAACGTACCAAGGGCAGGCATTGTTTGCACGGGACCCACTGTTAAAACTAAGTTTTCAAAAACAGCCACAAGCTACGCTTTGTGTTTTTTATTATGATCGGTTTCGCTCTTCAAATGAACACGATCATCATCAGAATATACAGTTTACAGTTGGCTGACAGCATTAAAGATTGGCTTCAAGTTGAATCAATTTCATCTTTGGCGCTGTCAGCGTCAGTGTCATCATTTACTACCGTACTTTAAACGTAAGTAAGTACTATAGTTCAGCCAAATTAATCATTAGATCTGTCAGCCAACTGTAAAGGCAATGTTTAACGCTGTCAGCTAACTTTAAACTATATGTTCTGATAATGCTCTGTTTCATTTGAAGAGCGAAACGGGTCATAATGAAAAGTACAAAGTGCGATTTGTGGCTGTTTTTGGAAACACATTTAAGAAATAAAAAGCTGAATTCAGCTTGATTATTTTTATTTTGATGATCTACATAAATGGCGTCACAATACCTTCTGAGGAAGCTCACAATATCATGTACGATCAATAATTTAAGGGTATGAAGTACCTGGCTCTATAGCTTTATTGGGAGAAGAGTGAGATACATTTTACATTAAGAATTATTTATGAGACTGCTCTGCGCAAAACAGGCGAAGGATTTATTGAATTGTGATTAAAATAAAACATGCGAACAAATGTTTTGACTTTTTGAACAATTGGTATCTTTATGATATGTCAGCCAATTACTAAAAGCTGGAAACCAATCAACAGTTAAAGACATGATGGAAGCAGGTGAACTGGCAAAAACGAAAGTGAAGTCGGTTTTATCTGCCAGAAATAGTATGGGCAATGTTTCCTGGGCTGCAAGATGGATTCGTCTTACTGATCAACGTATAAAGAGCAAAGAACAACCGCCGAATATTACGAATCTCTTCTGGTGGTAAGCGAAATAGATCTGAATTAAAATGAGAAACAAGCTTCTTTGTTAAGCATTACGCACGTTCCCATGGATTTTCCATTTGTATGGAAAAATTAAGCAATATTAAGTACCAACTGTATTCATCAGACTGGCTCATTTAAAGAAACTTGTGACCTAAAAACTGGCTGTTACACTGGCTTTGTTATACTGTCCTAATTTCTCTAATTTTATTCTCATTTCTCATTACGCTAAAGGATGCAATATCTTAACATAGCAAACTATTCGTGGTAAAGGTTCTCGGAATTTCGACAGCAAGTGTTTCGCTTTTGTGCTAACTAACCATACCTTCAGAGCCGTAGAGCCGTAATTTATTAGTAGATTCTTCCCACCTGACGGACTTTGGAGGTAGCGCAACCTAAAATGAATATTTGTTAAAAAAATAACTGAATTTTATTTCAGTCTTCTTCTCTTGAGCTTCTCTTGTGTACCATCAAACTGTCTCATGGGCAAATGACCGGAAACCTAGTATTAGCAGGCTTTTTTCGAGCGAATGGGTATTTATAATAATTCAATATATTGAAATCACATTTTGTACTGTTCTAGAAACTGTCTGCATTACACTATATCGAGAGCTCTGCGCCATCTATTGATGTAAAAATGAAATTAGCTTTAGTTGCCTTCGTAAGTGATTTCAGTTTGTTCTGTTTTCTCGAAATTAGCGCTAATCACAAAGCTATAAAGGCTTCCCAGGAAGCATGGTCCATGCTGTGGGATATGAAAGGATCGATAATTTGAAGCAAAAGAGTTCACCATACATGGGCTCTAAAATGCTTACCGTAAGAGCTATAACCACTTATTTTTGATGCTCACGCACAAATCTCTTTTACTGCAAGCTCTTTGCTTTCGACATTTTGAGATGTAGTATGGATCAAAACCAGAAAAAAAGTCAAGGAAATGGGGCTCTAAGGTGCACAGATTAAGAGCTCTGAACACTTGTTCTTCTTCGCTATGTGAGACACATCTCTTTCACTGAAAGAAGTGCTCATAGTTCTGAAGTTATGCATTGCAAAGCACATATTTACTACACTTTTTTGCTTCTAATGATCGTACCCATCATAAACATGATTACTGACCACTCCTCCCTGGCACGCTGTTTTTTACAGAGCGTGAGCCCATAGATGTCCATAGTAATGCGGTCAGTGTTATGTGTAGGCGCTGCAGGAACAAAACACATGATGTGCACATAGAAAACGCAAGTGTAAATCCATCCATATAACCGCGCTGAAACTTCTCATTGTCAGCAACCAACCAAAGTGGCGAACATCTACCGCTCACGCGTCCACACCTCTGAGGTCGAAACATATCTGCAAGTGTGAAATTCGACTTATTTAAGGCAAACGTAGTCTGGAACGCAAAAGAACTCTCAGTGGTCCGACAGGTTCCCGGATAACATTATGGCTGACCGCCAACTGCCTCTGGCTCGCCGCTCATTGGCATTAATTGCGACAGTCTGGACCGAAAGTTCGGTCACGCACCCCACGCAATTCCATGGCGCTTTCTCCAGTGAGGCAACAACTTGTTTTGATTAATGGTATGTACGTTACTTGGCCCTATCTACGAAACATGCAGGTAATTTTCGGTGGAAAATAGCTCGGACTAAAGTAGATGTTGTATGATAATACTTCATTCTTTACCAGTACCAGTGTTGTATTCACACTTTTAAAATGCGCGCAGATAACCTTAAAAATAACGTTTTAAGAAGCCCAAAACAAGTACTACTGGTCACTTCTTTCATGCGATGCCCACTGTCGACGGAAAGCGCTGACTGCTAGCGTGATGCAACAGTGCTGCTCAGTCGCTGTTGGAGTACGGTTTAGTCTTCGTGTTTTAATGTCTCTGTTAATACATTTCGACAAAACGAATATCGCGCTACATAGTTTTGAATCGCTCCATCGAATGGTCACGTAAAATTCTCGTTTAAAAAGATTTGTATTTGTGAAGGGAAACAGAGTGACGTCTTCCGACGACAGTATGCGACGCATGAAAGACGTGATGAGCTGTATTTGTTTGGGGCAACTCCAGCCACATACCGGAAAAAGAAATTGCAAATACCTACCGACACACCGGAGAAAATGAGCCTGACGCCTCTTAGGAGGGACACCTTGTATATACATGGGGTGTTTCAAAAATATGTATACAAGTATAGGTAACAGGCTAATTACACCAAAACAAGTAAAGAATTCTGGTAAACATGAGCTCTAAAACGCATACCTTAAGTGTTAAGAGCACTTTCTTATCTTCAGAACTGTGTAACATATCTCTCCTACAGCAAGCTCTTTGTTTTCCATGTTTTGGAAGGTGTTAATTTGGACCGAAACAAGAAAAAAATATCCAGCAAACCTGGGCTCTGAAATGCATATCTTCAGACCTATGAGCACTTGTTCAGTAGAGGAAATGTGATTCACAATAGCGAAGACGAGCAAGTGCTCATTGTTCTTAGAGCCCACATTTACCCGACATTTTTTCTTTATTTTAGAGTAAGGAATCTGTCGCCATAGTTTGTAAAACTAATTTTGTAGCACCCTGTATATAGGCGAAGCAGATAATGCACCGGATAAGGTTTCGTGAAAAAATTGTTGCGGTATTTCTAAAATATAAGCACAAAAGTTAACCAATTTCCCTCAGAGCGTCACACGAAGCACTTGAGATTTCGAGAGAGAGTGAAGCCAATCGGCACCAGATCGAATGCTCGTCCGCTGGTCTGATGCAACAACTGGTCTGTGGTTTTCAGCCGGTTTTCCACATCTGTCAAACTGAGTGACTGATTCCTCAGCTTGGTCTCAGAAACAAAAGAAACAAGCAATAACTCACGAGGCCGTACCGCTATAGACCTAGTGCTAATGTGACGACTTCTGGAACGATTTTAGACGGACTGTGTAAGTGCAGAGATGCTGCGGCTGCACTAGAAGTGATTGCATACACAATCATACGACTCGTAGGCGGGTGGCATCTCATTGCAACACTATGTGGCGAGAAGAATTGAATTCAGCCACAGAAACAAAATTACACTAAATGAAGTATACTGAACTGAACAATAAAGACAATGCAGTTAATTAATTTTCTACTGTCAATATGACGTTTTTTCTGTGCCTTCTCCTCTCCCGCCCACCTCACATCCACGTCGTATTTTTCTCATATCTCTATAACGGCGTCTTTGTCTAAATTCTCTCTCTTTCAGACTGACCCCTGCCAGCAAATGTTAATCATAGCATCATTCTCCGCAAGAATAAAAAGCTATCAAGAAGTGAGGTTTTATCGAAATAGCGCTTTTCGTACGATATATGTTTTTACCTGCAGCTGAGCTGAGAATACGGAACTGTAGCCTGAACTATATAGCCAAGAGTGTCACTCTGCAAGAAAAAGTTTGCAAAATTCAATGTATTATGACCCTAAATTGTTGTTGCAACACTTTCGTGAATACTAAAAAAAAAAGGAAGTCTTACGTTTCCTGAATTTATCTGCGGTCTCGTTTCAAGCAGCTGTTTACCTTTTAAAGAAAAGTCCCTCTACATGAAAATCCAATTTTGCGTAAATTTAGAAATTACATCAAGAAAGCAAGGAGACGGTTTGTCAATAAGAGATGCTAAGGTTCGAATCACATATAAGAAATATCGTTTGAAGTACACAGTCTCCCAGCGATTTCGTCTGCATGAACGTCGTCATGTATCGTTCACAACACATCTTAAAGATTCCATTTGTGAGATATGAAGTTCAGACAACTACAAAGTGCTAGACAGGTGAAATATGGAAAGATTCTTATTTCAGTAGTACACATGCTTCAAATTATGGTTTCCAACTTTTCAGGAATTTCGAATGTTTAATATGGTAGTTACAAATATTTGTAAATCCTGTGGGGATGTATCACAGCTTCATTAATGAGGATGGCCCATTCAGGCGGTTGAAACCAGGTATCTTAAAACATAATTGTAACTGTATCGGAAAAAAGAAGAAAATATTTTAAACACTTGTTTCAGAAGCCTCGACGGCGAACGCACATCGGGGACGAAAATAATGTTCTGTAAAAACACAAATATTTTGTCAAGCAGACTGAGCAATCATACACGAAAGTAATAAAGCTCGATAAATAATGCGTGGTTATAATTAAAGTACAGCTACACATAGAAGTCCAGTGTAGGCTGTTACTATCGTATGACAGTGTAACTTTGTAGACATTGTAGTGCGTTAATGCGGTCCGATGTACGTTGAAAAAAATTAGTTCCAGTTTTGGCCACCAGCTGCAAATCTGACGCTGTGAGTACCACAAATAGGTATAGAAATGTTTCCATGTGTAATGAATTATGAACGGGACTTGAGCAGGAAAGGTCTAACAAATGAGAAAGTCATATTGTTCATTTTGTTATTAACTGCCGCTTATACAGTTTGTTCAATATGAGCAAGAGGGAAGTTTCCCGAGATGGTGTACAGTGCCAGATTTGCACCTTGTGGCCAAAATTGGAATTAATTTTTTCAGTGTAAATCGGTTCCGCATTAATGCGTTAGCATATGTACCAAGTTTCGCTGCCATATGATAATGACAGTGCACACTAGACCTCCGTGAGTAACTGCATCTTAATCATAACTAACCGATATAGGAGTGGTATTTTACGTTCATTGTGGAAAAATGGAAGATAATGCGTATAAACAGGGGAAAGAGTGCTACAGCATACAGTTATACCACTATTCATAGAGTCTGACCCTGGTAGCTGAGTGGTCAGCGCGACGGAATGTCATACCAAACGGCCCGGGTTCGGTTCCCGGCTGGGTCGGAGATTTTCTCCGCTCCGGGACTGGGTGCTGTGTTGTCATTATCATCATTTTTTCATCCCCATCGACACGCAAGTCGCCGAAATGACGTCAACTCGAAAGACTTGCACCAGGCGAACGATCTACCCGATGGGAGACCCTAGCCACCGGCATTTCCATTTTACTACTGATAGAGCCCCGGATATTAATGGGAATTGTGCAGGTAATACTGCGAGTGATGTACAGTGTAACAAGGATAAGAAATCGGCTGTTAAATGAGTGAAGGGCTGACTTCTGTTTATTTAGGACACTGAGACAGTGCAGGGTATGATACTCAGGTCACAGCACACCTAACTCTCGTGCGATCTATGCTTCAATATTGCTCCACTGTATGAATTCTCCTTAAGTCGGAGTCAAGCAGGAGATCGAACGAAATAAAAGATGTGCTACTAGGTTTGAGACTGGCCAAAGTAAGCAAAGAAGAATACTTAGGGATTAACGTTCTGGTATTGAAGAGACCTTTAGGGGTGGAGATCGATGTCTTCGTACGAAAGATTTATTCACGTGTCGGTGTAATTTTAACGGGAGTTCTTCAGCTAAAAGCTATTGGTCAAAATCAGTGAACCAATGTTGGAGATACGTCACAAAACTGTTCTTCTATCTTCTAAGCATATTTTGCTAAAGGACTAACAAGAGAAATTACAATAGACACAGACGCAGAATGACTTGTTTTCTAAAGCAGTAAGCAGCTAGAAACGAGGGGAAATAACCTCTTATATTAGCTACAGCCTTTCCTCCGGTGTACATATACATTAAAATATAGAGCGTCAGTTACCTTTGTGTGTGCGTCTTTTATCAGAGTGATCCCGCAAAGAGTTAAAATTTAAGCATTCGGCCGTTTATTACACAGACTTAACAAACATCCTCATCTGTAAACGCAACAAAGTCTTATGATAGCATCAAAGTTAAACTGCATTGGTCTTAACAAATCCGTTTAACAATCATGAATATGTAAACACCACAATCTGTATTACAGGTCGACTTTCTTAAAAAAGGTGTTGTGAGTGAACGGCCTTAAGACGATACTTGTAAATTCGTCCTTGTATTTAAGCAAACAGTTACGTGAACTACAACGTTTTGTCAGCGCTCCGCGGTTACTGGCTGTTGTTTTCTCCCGTTCGCCCTTCATGAACGAGGCCTGTCAGTCGATAAAAAGACAGAAATTGCTCAGAAACTGAATGAGAAGAAAAACACCACAGCTGTATTTGTTGGGTGCAGGACAACATACAGCGCTACAGTGGTCGTTCAACCCAGTATGGCACTTATACCGAGCGCAGTCTACGAAATATTCCAAGTACCTTTCAACATTTGAGTGGGCAATTATGCATTTTTAAACTATGGAACAGGCAGATTTATGTAATTTTGTAACCAAGTGGATGTTCGATGAGACGAAACTGGTCGTAGCTT
This sequence comes from Schistocerca americana, assembly GCF_021461395.2. Classification (NCBI taxonomy): domain Eukaryota; kingdom Metazoa; phylum Arthropoda; class Insecta; order Orthoptera; family Acrididae; genus Schistocerca; species Schistocerca americana. The sequence continues at coordinate 296,091,853 of NC_060123.1, read as the reverse complement.
CATAAATGCACCTAAAACAACAGCTGTGGTAGTTTTCTTAATACTGATATTAATCGTCTGTGAAAGGACATCACTGTCACGATTACTTGTTACAGTAACTGTTCACTAATACGGGAAGGAATACACACATCTAAACCATCCTTTCAAGTTTAAGGAGCAAACAAACACAGCCTATGATTCCAATTTCAATTATAACGCTTGAGATTAATATGTGTAGCAAAAATGATAACAAAACATAATACGCAACGGAAACTCGTTTCCCCGACTAAAATCTTCAATTGCATAACCTGTATCTCCATTTGTTTCAATTTTTGGAACGAAAGCAGATGTGTTTTGACTTCGTCCATGAAAAAAATACGGTGCGTTCCCCGAGGTATTTCGTAATACCGTCCTCTGGTTAACGAGGCGCCCAGTAAGGCAGTGGTTCTAATTGGAAGCAGGAGTTGTCTCCTCGCTGCCCGGAATGGCCAGCAAGCAGCGGCAGCTCTGAGACGACTGCCAGCCCACCACTCAGGCGGTCTGACAGGCTTTGCGTTCCGTCTGGGCCCGCCGTTTGAAAGTCCTGCTCTCTCGCGGAGCAGACAAATGTCATCGAGATACGCGCGTTCAGACTGCGTCATTACGACAGGGCATTTCTATAGTTTCAACGACTTAATTGCACTCTCACTAATAAATACATTCACATTTGGAGAGGGGTAGAGTAGTGGTTAACGCATAGGTAGTTGTGTATGTGTGTTCCTGACGTTAGACTTGCAGGTTCCAGTCCGCGTGATGTCACTTAGGTTCGATTTTCCTCTGTTTCTCTAGATAGATTTAGAGGAATAATACTAGGATGATTACGTTGAAACGTACGTGATTCCCCTTGCCGTGTTAGAGCTTCTGTGTGGTCTCCAATGACGTTGTTTCCTGTGGGAGTTATCAACTGATGTCCTTCAACTCAGTTGTAAATTTATACACATTATTATCGCGATACGCCACAAGTTCAAAAAATGGTTCAAATGGCTCTGAGCACTATGGGACTCAACTGCTGTGGTCATAAGTTCCCTAGAACTTAGAATTACTTAAACCTAACTAACCTAAGGACATCACACACATCCATGCCCGAGGCAGGATTCGAACCTGCGACCGTAGCGGTCGTGCGGTTCCAGACTGTAGCGCCTTTAACCGCTCGGCCACTCCGGCCGGCCACGCCACAAGTGCTCAACTCCTCGCTGTCAAAAGCATGAGAATGCATTTCTTGCAGTAACGGGTACATGATATGAAGGAGAAAGGAAGTTGAGATATATCACTTTGCCGATATTTCTTGGATGTCATCGGCAGATACGTACCACTGCTTGAAGAAACAATTTCACAGTTGACGTATTTTCAAGCAGGTTTGTAAGTAGGCTGTTTAGATTTTTATGCTGGTAACGCCACGTAGTGCTCTGTATGATAATCGCTGACTGCGCTGTGTGCAGTCTGTGGCTGGTAGGACTCATTGTTGGAACATTCGGTAGTGTAGTACTGGGCAGTTGGATGTGAACAGCGCGTAGCGTTGGGAGAGAGATGCCAGAGTTTTGGGAGGTTACTATGAGCGGACGACCTAGACGTGTGTCCGTCAGAAAAAGGAAATTTGTAAGACTGGATGTCATGAACTGATATATATATATATATATATATATATATATATATATATATATATATATATATATATTGTGACTTTTGAACACTATTAAGGTAAACACATTGTTTGTTCTCTGTCAAAATCTTTCATTTGCTAACTATGCCCACCAGTAGTTAGTGCCTTCAGTAGTTAGAATCTTTTATCTAGCTGACCGTATTGGCGCTCGCTGTATTGCAGTAGTTCGAGAAACGAAGATTTTTGTGAAGTAAGTGATTCATGAAAGGTATAAGCTATTGTTACTCAGGCCTAATCTTTTGTAGGGATTATTGAAAGTCAGATTGCTTTGCGCTAAAATATTGTTTGTCAGTTCAGTGATGAACAGAATAAGTAAAGACAAAAATGTCTGAGTACGTTGAGTTTCACTCGGCTATTTCTGTATCAAATAACGTAAGAGCTTTTCTAAGGGGAAGTTTCAGGTTGTCGGCCAAACACAGGAAATTAAAGAAGAATCAGCGTATTAGACAATATTATAGTTTATCATCACTCGAGAATATCTCACTTCCAGTCCGTAAATTTCAAGGACATTAAAAGCACTCATGTCGCAGCCCGCATGAACTGGAAAATGAAAGAAATGACAAGTGATAAAATACAGGTTATCAAATATTTGAGCACATATAGTCTAAAACATTAGAAATTACTGTATCTTCACGCTACAACGTCTTCATTTTCGGTACTTTTAGGAATACTAGTAATCCCTCTCGATCGAAGGCAAAATCTAATGGAAAACTTTATTGATCAGATTTGATCGGACAAATATCGGTTTTGCAAAAATAGGCACCTACAAAACCATTACAGCACATCTGTTGTAGAATGATAACAATATTCCAAAAAACACTGTCCCTTTTGCAGTAAGTTTCACTTTCTGAGGAAACATTTCGGCACATAGGACAGCTCCCATCCGAATATCAATTTGATAACTGAGAATGCAATGATGTATTATTGTTCTGAGGAAAAAAAAAGGTATGAAAGTTTGAAACACGTCGTCCTCTAATAAACGAGCTCACGATGCTTCCGGTCACACATTTCAGAAAACTGACGCATAATGTGTGTTTTTACATTTGCCAATTTTGATTTGACTTCTTGATCATTTCTATCTCTGTGAGCCTGCGAATGAATATTCTATGTTCATGTTTCACCTGTAATTGTAATATAAGCAGTTAGGAGTTCTCGTCATCCAGATACCGTCGCCACACCTCTGTCGTTGTTGACTGTAAGTTGCGCTGTGAAACACTGAAACAAGAGCCCCGGATCTGTGTTGTGTGTCACGGCTCAGTGCCTCGATCGCTGATCAGAAGAAGCTGTGAGTGGCGTTACATAACGCACTGCGAGAAAACCACAGACATTTCACGTTCTATCAATGTTTCACAGAACCACAACGTCCACGGGAGAAATTTAGTGCAGACAAGAGAAAATTGAACGGAAAACCATTCGTCTCTTTGTCATAAAACTCAGTAAAAGCGTCTTAACTTGACGAATATGCTGTCGTCCATACGCCATCTCGAGGTCGTTGTTGCAGACCCGAAAATGCAAACGATGTCAGGTAAGTACTGGTATGAACTATGTTTGACGATGAACCAGGATAATTAATAGTAGCACAAAATAGTAATCTAAATTTGAATTGCTCCAATTGGATTACGATTCCACTATTATTCTGAGTTCCAGTGTAACGCTGTCTTCGGAGTAGCAGTCACCTTTCACCGTAATCAGTTCATATTTCAGAACGGATAAGTACGATCCTGATAACTCTACACCTACATATGTATTTCGCAAATCACCATATGGTGCATGGTGGATAGTGCCTTGCAGCACTGCTGTTCATTCTCTTTGTTGTTCCACTCACAGATGGAGAGAGGGAACAGCGACTGCCAATATGCTTTCCGTACGAGCCCTGATTTCTCTTTCCTTGTGTTCGCGCTCCTTACGCAAAATGTACGTTGTTGGCAGTAGGATCTGCAGTCGGTCGCTGATACCGATGCTCTAAGCTTTCTCAATAGTGTTTTGCGAAAGGAACGTCTTCTTTCATTTAGGTATTCGCATTGGAGTCCATCGATCATTTTCGGAATACTTGCGTGTTGATCGTAGCTAACGGTAACACTCTTGTAGCCAACCTCTTAACTTCTTAGTTGTCTTCCTTTAATCATATTTGGTGTAGTATTCACAAAGGGGTCACACAGGTGTTCTGTACGCGGTAACATATACAGGAGTTACGGTTTCCCAGAATTCTCCCTACTACCGCTCGCGTTCACTACAGCCGACCTTAAGTGCTTGTCCAGTTTATGTAGCTTTAGCAGCACACCACTGATACTGCATTCGAACATTTTCCTAGTCATCTGCATTAAATTACATTATTCCGATTTTAGATCAAACTGGGAATCATCAGTTACTCATCAAAGACTCTTTTCCGTACACTACGGGGCTATGAACAAATGAAGGGCTTATTTCAATAGTGGTACAAGTCCATTTTTGTTCATTATGAGATACAGAGTCCTAAAGTTATATGAGCGCTGAAAAATCTGCAGTTGGGATACCAGAAATATTCAAGCATATGGCTTCTTGCTATAGATGAACCTTTATTTCTGTTTATTTGGATCATTAATTTCAGAATCATTATAGGCAGAAAAGTGGAGGTAATGGACATGCACCACTACTGAAATAAGCCCTTCAAATAGACTTTTATGTATACAGAGAGCAAGAGTGGTCCTATCACACATGTCGAAGAACATACTGGGAGATGGGATGATAATAATTTGTTTATTCATATTCAGATACCCACTGTGAAGAAAATTCATTTCCAGTGTGACCGAGATACGTCTCCGACTTGTTGAGAGTCAGAAGGCAGCGAATTGTCGATGTATGGAGGGATCGGCATACATAGAGAAGATATCGAACGAATATATCGCTCGTGTGACCATCTTGGTATAAAATAAATAACTTCACAACTGTGAATAACGCTTCAGGCCTCTGTCTTATGACTGAGATAACGGTAAGGAGGTGTTCCTTGGAACATAGCAACATCATCCAGTCCGAGCCTAACATCCATGAGCTGCTGCGAAACCTAATGTTCACATGAATACCGTCGTACAGATTCAATCTTAATTTTTTTCTTTCTCACCAGGTACTGGTTGATTGTAGCGGAAAATTGATGAATGAAATGAGGTTTCTTTACGTGGTGCACCGGTACTCAATGAAAAATATTGAAAACGTACGTATTAGAAAGGATAGTCGGCAACTTGTTCCAGTTATATGACACTATCACACAAATACTGAACTAACTGGATAAACAGATGATGAAGGAAGATGTCAAAATTGAGTAGCTTTCCACTTTAGCATCCACATTTCGACACACTTACGCGTGTCTCTAGAGTAGCTTATGTTTAACGCGGATGTTTCCTTTTCTTTAATTTATTAGCTTTCGAGCCATCTCAACAGTGGAATGTCATTTATGACACTATGAACGTAAGGACGACACAACTCCCAGTCCTCAAGCCGAGAAAATCTCCGACTCGGCCAGGAATCGAACTCGGCCCCTTTGGTTAGCAGTCTGCCACGCTGACCGCCCGGCTACCGAGACGGATAAGCCTGGAAGTTTATAAGCTGTGAAACACATTACCGCGCATCGGAAACGTGAAATCATTTCAAAGCTTAGGTTTGACAGGATGTCAATAGTTAATTTTTAATCCATAATGTTTTGTTTTCGCGTAGGGACCACGGGAGTGAAAAGAAAGTCTGTTTTCTTGAACATTAGAGTTGTCTTGGGAGCAAGAATGAATCTCATGTAGTTCCCACACAAACTATCTACGTCATTGTATGAAATACTAGCGTGAGAGAACGTAATACACTTAGGGTCTCTGCTTCGAAAATTTAAATACACGGCAAAAGTTTTTGAATCATACGCAGTCTACTGCGCATTAACAAACGTCAAACCTTTTACGTTGGAAAATAAATTACTTAGCCTTCATCTAGATCTGTATTCCTAATGTTCCCTCACGGTGTGTGTACCATTAGCTGATTGTGTGAGGAAAGAAAATATTATATGTACCTCTCTGTTTCAGCTCGAAATTCTCGAAATTCATTCTCGTTGTCATTATACGAATTGTAAGTTGCACTATATCGGTTTGAGAAAATCTGCTCTTATAGCTGAAGATGAAGGTGAAGAGACAGGTTATGATTTACCAGGATACAATTAAGACTCTGAATTAATGGCGGTTAATAGAGTACAGCCTGAATGTGGGGTTTGGGCGGTTTCTCACTTCTGTAAAGGCAAAGGTGTGTTTCTTGTTGTGGATTTTGAACAGTTTCCTAAAACTATTGTGAGTGACTGAATGCTTCTATCTAAACGTATACAATCGATACTATCCATTAGTTGTCGAACTAATTTAGTCCGAGTCTTCAAACTAATATGTCGATGGTACTCTAAAACCCAATAATACAAGCAATTTAGTTAAATTATCGTAAGCAGTTCCATCATAAATGAATGTTCCATTATTATCGACATACATCGCTGCGATCAACGAGAGCAAAGTCAGTGTTGATAGGAACGCATGATAGCTTTTTCATTCCGACGATGTTCGTATATGTTTAGTAACTGGAAATATGTACACACAGATTTAAAAATTATAAATTCTATTTTTTACAAGACTCTGAAGTAAATACTGTATACACAGTCTTACACCAGCACATTGCCAGTATACAGGTATTACAAGAGCAGATCGTCTTTCAAAATTTTCTAGTTGTAAAGAGCAAATACCACTAGAACTTAATCTTGCTCCCAGAAATGGATTAATACATTGGACTCGGATAGGGAAGGGGGGACTGCCGTCCAAATTCCCGTGTTATTACGCTAGTTTAGTTTACTTTGGATCACTCCCTGCAAATTCCAACGTAGATAATTCATTAGGGACTGGTTTCTAATTAAAACAGAGCAGTTCGGACAGTAAGCTTTAACATTTCTTCTTTCGAATGCCGTATATGAGGATAATGCTGAACTGAGCATTGGAGCAGCCACGGAGTCGAAATCGGAGTTTACTATAGGGTAACACACGAAACTCGAAAACTGTTGTGAGGATTTGTATTTGCATTCTTTTATCGCCTAATAATATAATTCTGTTGTGTGTATAGCACTCGTTTATATTTCAGACTGAAATATTTAAGAGGTACTAGGTGGGATCCAAACAAAAGAGCACGCGTGGAAGTTATTACTCGACAGAGCAAACTGTAGTGCCCATCGGAGCGGGACTTGCTGAAGGGTTCACGACTAGTTGCACTGCGGTTCTTCAAAGCAGTGGGCTTCGTTACCACTCAGTGCAATCAGGAAAACTGTGATGGAGTATTTCGTCGCAGACAGACACGACAGCTTTCAATTGCAGTCGTCATATTTATTGGTGGTGGAAAGGAGAGACAAACGATAGTCGTAATAGAGGAGGAGACACTACATGCTGGGAATAGGTTGGACGTCGAGTAACTCGATAATGTACGAGTGAAAGCAGAAGGGAAACTATGTTAAGCGGCATCGGCTTCAGCTACGTCACAGGTGATAGAGAGAACTGTGTAATTTTGCATCAGTTCTTGCGATATTGTGAGGAGCAGAGGAGATATTAAATCTACGAAAACTGGACATTCCTGACAAAAATAGTTTTCAAGATTACCGAAATATGTCTCATAAAAAATTATTCTATTCTATTCCACTCTCTAACGGATTTATTTTTAAAACTACCGTGGGAAACGAAAGATACTGCGTAGACAACAAGACAAAGTTGAGAAATTGACATAGTACGTGATATTCTTACGAAAAAATTACATCTGTCTGTAGTTTAGAAACATGTAGGTTACCGTAGCCGTGCCAGTCTCGTTAAAACGCTTCCAAGTACGCTGCCGCGTCATCTTATTCGCCAAGTGTTAAAATATTAAAATAACCCACATTTTGCTCAAGAAGCAGAGGCCATTCTCAAGGTCAGGGCCGAAGAAGACCATTTTAACACGACCGAAGCGTCGGTTGTGTCAGAATTTCAGAATTTACAGTAATTTTTAAGATGATACGGCAACACACCTAGAAGGATTTTAACGAGATTTTGTGCAGTTTATTTGGCCTGGACGTGGAATTTTACGTAGCGCGGTGATGAGAAATTCTGGCCAAAAAGTCTACTTGCCGATATGAAACATCAGCCTTAATCTGAGGAAGAAATTCTTGAAGATGTGTGTTTGGAGCACAGAGCAGCATTGCGTGGGAGTGAGTCATGGACTGTGGACAAAATTGGAAAGGAAGAGAATCGAAGCTTTTGATATGAGGTGCTGTGGAAAGATGTTCAAAATTAGATGCACTGATTAAGGTACAAGGAGGCTCTCTGTAGAGTTGTCGAGGACAGGAAGACATGGGAAACATTCACAAGAAGAGGGGCAGGATTATAGGATGTCTTCAAAGACAACAGGGAATAACTTCCATGGTACTAAAGTAAGCTGTAGATGATAAAAATTTCAGGGAAAGACAGAGACTGAAATACATCCAGCAAATAATTCGGGACCTAGATTGGAAGTGCTACGGTGAGATGAAAAGTTTGGCACAGGAGAAGAATTCGCGGCGTGTAGCATTAAATCAGTCAGAAGATTGAGGAAAAGAAAATTTATGTAATTGAAAATTCTTCCGGGTTATATGGCCGTGGTCCATGGAATTCTTCTATTCCTAACGTTTCGTCCAATACTACGTTGGACATCTTCAGAGGTATGGCTGGTCCTGCTGAGTCCTGCCGACTCAGTCCTTCCAACGTAGTATTGGACGAAACGTTAGGAACAGAAGAATTCTATGGACCACGGCCATATAACCCGGAAGAATTATCAATAACAGTGCCATCCGGTCGTGAAAGCTTTCATTGTATGATTAAAATGTATGTAAGTTTATGTATGCGTGGAGGATTGTCATAAAATGTTGATCTGTCGCTTGACACTTAGTATTAGCGCTCCGTTTCTGCCCCCGTCTGTCTCTCGTTCCTGCCGAATAGTATGGAGTGCAGTGAAGGTGTGTCGGGCGCGCGCCACTCACTCTTGAGCTCGGTGCCCTCCGGCGGGCAGCGTTTGCGGCCGAGCAGGCACTGCACGTATCTGGAGACGAGCCGCTTGTTGGAGAGCAGCGCGTCTATCTGCTCGGCCGTGGGTTCGAGGCCCGAGCCGACGCCGGCCGCCGCGCACGCCGCCGCCAGCCACAGAAACAGCACCAGGACTCGCATCTCGCGTCTTCAGCAGCGGCCAGCAGCTACACAGCCCACTACTGGGTCCGCGGCCGCCGCGCGCCGCCCTATATATAGCGTCGGCCGCGGCTGCGAGGGGGGGCGCCGGCCGTGGACGAGGCACGGTGTCGGCACACGCACCGCCGTGCGTGCCCACACTGCAGGCCACGTGCCACCCGTCATCGCTGCCGTCACAGGTTCCTGACCTCCAAAGGCACCCAACGGCACGATTGGTTTCAATCTGCAACATTTTCTGAAGTGTCTCTCTCTAAAAGACATACCTCCTGAAGCCTAGAACTGTTTCTGTTACAGCCCTCAGACCGTAGAGTAGTCTGACGTTGCTCTACTCGCTAGTCCATTTCGTGTAAGCCTTTTCACCTATGCAAAGCTACTGTAACATACGTCATTTCAAATGTTCATTATACAGGGTGTTACAAAAAGGTACGGCCAAACTTTCAGGAAACATTCCTCACACACAAAGAAAATATGTTATGTAGACATGTGTCCGGAAACGCTTACTTTCCATGTTAGAGCTCATTTTATTACTTCCCTTCAAATCGCATATACATGGAATGGAAACGCACAGCAACAGAACGTAACTTCAAATCTTTGTTATAGGAAATGTTCAAAATGTCCTCCGTTAGCGAGGATACATGCATCCACCCTCCGTCGCATGGAATCCCTGATGCGCTGATGCAGCCCTGGAGAATGGCGTATTGTATCACAGCCGTCCACAATACGAGCACGGAGCGTCTCTACATTTGGTACCGGGGTTCCGTAGACAAGAGCTTTCAAATGCCCCCATAAATGAAAGTCAAGAGGGTTGAGGTCAGGAGAGCGTGGAGGCCATGGAATTGGTCCGCCTCTATCAATCCATCGGTCACCGAATCTGTTGTTGGGAAGCGTACGAACACTTCGACTGAAATGTGAAGGAGCTCCATCGTGCATGAACCACATGTTGTGTCGTACTTGTAAAGGAACATGTCCTAGCAGCACAGGTAGAGTATCCCGTATGAAATCATGATAACGTGCTCCATTGAGCGTAGGTGGAAGAACATGGGGCCCAATCAAGACATCACCAACAATGACTTCCCAAACGTTCACAGAAAATCTGTGTTGATGACGTGATTGCACAATTGCGTGCGGATTTTCGTCAGCCCAAACACGTTGATTGTGAAAATTTACAATTTGATTACGTTGGAATTAAGCCTCATCCGTAAAGAGAACATTTGCACTGAAATGAGGATTGACACATTGTTGGATGAATCATTCGCAGAAATGTACCCGTGGAGGCCAGTCAGCTGCTGATAGTGCCTGTACACGCTGTACATGGTACGGAAACAACTGGTTCTCCCGTAGCACTCTCCATACAGTGACGTGGTCAACGTTACCTTGTACAGCAGCAACTTCTCTGACGCTGGCATTAGGGTTATCGTCAACTGCACGAAGAATTGCCTCGTCCATTGCAGGTGTCCTCGTCGTTCTAGGTCTTCCCCAGTCGCAAGTCATAGGCTGGAATGTTCCGTGCTCCCTAAGACGCCGATCAATTGCTTCGAAAGTCTTCCTGTCGGGACACCTTAGTTCTGGAAATCTGTCTCGATACAAACGTACCGCGCCACGGCTATTGCCCCGTGCTAATCCATACATCAAATGGGTATCTGACAACTCCGCATTTGTAAACATTGCACTGACTGCAAAACCACGTTCGTGATGAACACTAACCTGTTGATGCTACGTACTGATACGCTTGATGCTAGTACTGTAGAGCAATGAGTCGCATGTCAACACAAGCACCGAAGTCAACATTACCTTCCTTCAATTGGGCCAACTGGCGGTGAATCGAGGAAGTACAGTACATACTGACGAAACTAAAATGAGCTCTAACATGGAAATTAAGCGTTTTCGGGCACATGTCTACATAACATCTTTTCTTTATTTGTGTGTGAGGAATGTTTCCTGAAAGTTTGGCCGCACCTTTTTGTAACACCCTGTACTCAAGCTTTGCTCTCTCACTACAATTTTAATCAGCATACTTTTTCCAGACACTTCCTCCCATTACGAAATTGACCATTCTTTGATATCTCAAGATGCGTCCTTCCAACCGACACGTTCTTTCAGTCAAGTCGTGCCACAAATTTCCTTCTATCGTAATTTGAACAAATATAGGAATTCGGGTACTATGGAATACCATTTACTTTTGTGAGCTTAAGGGCGGTAGGACGTCAAGCGGGCCTACTTGGAGCAGGAGAGGCACCACAGGACATTTCAATTTTCACTGTCTATACTTTTACAAATAAGTTGATAAAACTTTCTCGGCATGACCAGGAAGGATTCAGGATTCACTCTCAAAGCAGTGGAAGTTGAAAAACATTTAAAAAATAATTTTTTTTTACATGTGAAATTTCATTATTTTTTCACTTACTATTGCCTTCATTTGTTGCTGTAGGTACACTCTTCTTCATCAGTAAGAGAGATTCTTCGATGAGTTTTGCACAGCATCCAAACCATACTTACAGGTGTATGAAACTAGAATTTTCCAAATCTATCAAAAACTGTGTTACAAATTGAGATAATTAACTATAAAATTTGAGTTTTTTCTGAACATTAAGTTTAAAATGTAACACCTCAGTCATTTTTTCACAAATTAAATAAATTCTAGAGTTTCACACACCTGTAAGTATGGTTTGTATGCTGCGCAAAATTCATCGAAGAATCTCTCTTCCTGATGAAGAAAAGTGTATCTACAGCAACAAATGCAGCCAATAGTAAGTGAAAAAATGATGAAATTTCACATGTAAAAAAAATTATTTTGTTATGTTTCTGAACTTCCACTGCTATGAGAGTCAATCCTCAATCTTCCTTGTCATCCTGACAAAGTTTTATGAATTTATTTGTAAATGTATAGACTGTGGATATTAAAATGTCCTGTGGTGCCTCTCCTGCTCCAAGTCGGCCCGTTTGACGTCCTATCCCCCTTAACTTAAGACTAGAATCTTTAAAATATCCAACTTCAAAACGAACAGAGACTCAAACTTAATCTGATTGCAGCGTTTATGGCCTCAGTTGCTTTTGCGCCCAAAACCAAAATCCAACTCTCATTGGTTACGTTTTGTGAAAAAATAATTTAGAGATATTTTTGTCTTAAAAAATAAATTAAATGAAAAAATGTGTCAAACAAGACAGTCGTGTTATTTGGAATAGACAGCCCAAAAAAATAAAATAAGAAAAACTACATTCGGAAGAGAAACAAGATGTAGTGAGAGACATTATCTTATATTACCTGTAAAACGCTTCCTAATACATTTTTCTTGTTGAGTAAGGAAACTTAGCTTATTTTATTGCAGAAATCACAGAAGCAGCCTTCCTCTCTGCACCCGCACAATGAAGGTGGGTACACAGAGAGCTAGACAAACAATTCTCCAAATCTCTCTCTATCTTCACACATTCAGCATCGTTGTCTTCCGAATGGTACTAATTCCATTACAAATCATACATCAGAAAGGAAAAATTCAGTGTTGCCATTTCAGCCATCCTTCGAAGTAAATTCTATATTCACGAAGAGATTACTGTCTTAGAACAGTTTTCGCCTTTGGTCTGTTGCTTCAATTCGTTCGACGTCTAACTGACTTCTGTATGGCGAACAGTTCGGTACTGGGAATCGACGGCAAACCAATGCTAACAACAATAGCTCAGGTATACATGCCGGCCGGCCGGAGTGCCCGAGCGGTTCTAGGCGCTACGGTCTGGAACCGCGCTACCGCTACGTCGCAGGTTCGAATCCTGCCTCGGGCATGGATGTGTGTGATGTCCTTAGGTTTGTTAGGTTTAAGTAGTTCTAAGTTTTAGGTGACTGATGACCTCAGAAGTTAAGTGCCATAGTGCTCAGAGCCATTTTTTTTTTACATACCGACGTCTGAAGTAGACAATGAAAAGATACAGAAAGGATATGACGGTTCATAAGATGGCAATCTAATAATGATGTGGGACTGGATCGCGATATGACGGAAAATACCAGATGAAAGAGTTGCAAATGACTACAGGATTGATAGTAGAAATTAGTAAGGAGAAAAACTAATTAAGTTGTGCAGTAAATTTCAGCTTCTTACAGCGAATACTCTGTTAAACAATGACAAGAGGAGGAGGTAAGGGTTTCAGATTCCAGCAAGGAAAGATTTCAGCTGCATTACATCATGATCAGACAGAGATTCCCAAATCAGTTATTGGATTGCAAGTTATACCCAGGAGCACAAATTAATAATGATTGAGACGAGGCTGAAGTTTAAGAGACTCGTCCGGAAGACTGAATTTCTGATATCATAGGGTTTAGTGGCAACCAAGCGACTACTCAAGTTGACGTGTAGAATCTGTGAGTCAGGGAACGTATTTCAAACATTGGGAAAAAAATTACCCACGCAGTCGCGAAGACAGCAAGGCAATGCTAGGTAAGTGTGGGTGCTATCACGCAACCAGTTTAACAGTTCAGACATACAAGCTTAAGAGAAGAATAATATTCAGAAGATTGGAAACGCCTGAGGATTTGTTAGATAACGATCAATTTGGCTTTAGGAAAGGTAGGGGCACCAGAGAGACAGGTCAAACGTAGCGATTGATCATGGAAGGACTAAAGAAAAATCAAGACATGCTTATAGAATCTGTCGGTCTAGAAAAAGCTTTCGACAATGTAAAATGGTGTAAGACGTTCGAAATTCTGAGAAAAACAGGAGTACGCTGTTGCGAAAGACGGGTAATATACAATATGTATAGGAACCAAGAGGAAACAATAATATTAGGAGACCAGGAAAGAATTGCGCAGATAAAAACGGGTATAAGTCAGAGACGCAATCTTTCATCCCCATCGGAGAAGTAATGGCAGAAATAAAAAAAGTATTCAAGAGTGAGATTAAAATTCAGGGTGAAAGGATATCAATGATAATATTCGCTGATGACATTGCTATCCTTAGAATAAGTTACGTTGAATGGAACGAGTAGTCTGAGTACAGACTATGAATTAAGAATGAACGCAAGAAAGACGAAGTAATGAGGAGTAGCAGAAATGAGACTAGCGATAAACTTACCGAAATTGGTGACCACGATGTAGACCAAGTTAAGGAATTTGGCTACATTGGAAGCAAAATAACACATGACGGTCGAAGCAACGAATATATGGAAAGCAGATTAGCGCAGACAAAGAGGGCATTCCTGGCCAGTGGAAGTCTGTTAGAATGAAACATCGGCCTTAATTTGAGGAAGTAGTTTCTGAGAATATGCTTTTGGAGCACAGCATTATATGGTAGTGAATACTACACTGCGGGAAAACCGGGAAAGAAGAGAATGCAAGCGTTTGAGATCTGGTGCTACAAAATGATGTTGGAAATTATGCGAACTGATAAGGTTTGAGAAGGTTCAGACAGATTCGACGAAGAAAGAAAGATATGGAAGACACTGACCATAAGAAGTGACAGCATGAAAGGACGTTTGTTCAGACATCAGGGAATAAATCTCACGGTACTGGAGGGAGCTGTGGAGGGTAAAAACTGTTGGAGAAGACAGATATTGGAATACATACAACAAAGAATTGAGGAAGTAGTGTGCAAGCGCTACTCTGAGATGAAGACTTTGGCACAGGGGGAGAATTCGCTGAGAGCCCCATTGGACCGATCGAAGAATGAAGAGACCCATTTTTGGAGAATAGCTTAGAATAAACGACCTTCCAGCTCTTCTGCCTCTAATGGTCATTTTATTTTTCGGTGGTTATGGTACAGGGTGTGGACAAAAATTTTGGAAATACAAAAAACACAACCCATTACCATATTTAATACAGTGTAGGAAAGCCGTTGGCGTTCGAAACAGGTTCCATACGTCTCGGAACGGATAAATACAGGTCCTATATGGTTTTTGCTTCCTGGAAAACAGTGGTACGATCAAGTAACCATAGTGGCGTACGGCTTCCACGCACCCTTCTCTCCAAAATAGACATCAAAGGCTCAATAATACTGAGATCTGGTGACTATGGTGGCCAGAGGGGATGCTACAATTCATCCTGGTGCTCACGAGACGAGTCCTGGACGATGCGACCTGTGTGAAGAGGAACCGTGTCGTCTTGGAACACAGCATCACCATTGGGGAACTAACAATGTACCGCAGGATGGACCTCATCAGCCAAAATGGTCACATTACTCTGAGCAGTAATGCTACCTTGCAGGGCAGAACCATGGGACGCACATGACGAAATGTCTGCGAAAATCAGCACCGACCCACCGCCATATTTCACTCTTGGGACGTAAACTCGGCCAGAAGTTGGAAGCTATGTGACACAAGAGTCGAGTGACCAAATTCCGTTTTCGCACTGCTCCATACTCCAGGTTTTATGACTTCAGCAGTATGTTTTCCTGTTACGGGCATTTGCATCCTTTATGGGTGGTTTTCGAACTCCAGTTCGCCCTCCAATACCATGATTATGGAGATCGTTTTGTGTTGTTTTGGTCATGATAGGGTTCGAGAGTAAGATGTTCGGTTCTGTAGTGAATTTTACAGCTGTTGTTCTCTCTGTTGTTCTCTTATATTTCGTCACAATTCTTTTCAATGACCGTCCATCACGACCACTTAACACACACTTTCGTACGCGTTGCGGCATAGCGGATGGTGATCTTCCGCTTTCGATGTAAGTGGTATATATCTTCGATACGGTTCCTCTTGATACACCGAACACTTCGGCTACGTTGGGTACGGAACCACATTGGTTACGGTTGGGAACAATTTGCCCACTTTGGAATTCAGTTACCTTCGACATAATGTACTCACATCTACACAAAACACTCTTCTGACCACGGCTGACACAAAGTATTGAGGACATTGACAGGGGAGCGTTCGTGGTGAAATTCATCAGCGTGCAGACTGCAGAATTTTAGCGTCTAAGATATACGTGTAATATTGAATACAATATTTTGAAAATTTACTTGCAGAAACTCCACAAAACTGAAACACAAACTTTATTGAAGAGTGAGCAAAAATTCTGATCGACTCTCATTACAGAGCATTAATGGAGTCCTGAGAAGACGTTTACGATATTCTCACGAAGCAATAACACCTGCAAGAGAAGGAACGCTGGTACGCCACATTACCCGACTATTTCGTAATTCCTGAATCTTCTGTAGCTTCTCCTCCGTTATTTGTTCTATCCATCTACTCTTCTTCATTCTTCTGTAGCACAAAACTGCAAAAGCTTGTATTCACTTTTGTCTGAACCGTTTGTCGTCCAAGTATAATTTCAGTACACTGCTACACTTCGTACAAATACCTTCATAAAAGATTTCCTAACACATAAATTTCTATTCGACCTTAACAAATTCATGTTTTTGAGAAACGCTTTTCTTGCTACTCGCCGTCTGCATTTTATTTCCTATCTAATTCAAGCATCGTCACTTACTTTTCAGTATAAATAACGAGACTCATCTACAATTTTAATGCCTCATTTCCTAATTAAATACCATCAGCATCGCATCGATCGCATTCCATTATTCTTGTTTTACTATTCTTGTTGTTCATATTATAACCCTTTTTCAGTACACCACCAATTCCATTCAACTGATCTTTCAATTTTTTACCGTCAGCGACAGAATCACAATGTCATCAGTAAAGCCCAAAACATCAGTTTCTTCTTTATGAACTTTAATTCCCTGCCAAAATTGCTCCTTAGTTACTCATAGCTTGATCGATGTAGGGATTGAATAACATTGGGTACAAGCCACAACCCTGTCTCACTCTCTTCTCAACTATTGTTTCCCTTGCATGTCCTTTGACTCTTCTAACTACAGGTTGGTTTTAGTACAAGTTATAGAAAACCTTTCGCTCCCCGTATTTTAACTCTGCAAGCTTAGGAATTTCAGGTATCCCAGACAACAGCGATGAAGGCTTTCTCCAAATCTATAAATTCTATAAACACAGGTTTACCTTTTCTGTCCAGTCTTCTTCGATAAGTAGTAGGCTTAGTATTGCCTTGTGTGTTTCTATGTGAATCCGCACCTCCAAATTTTCATATAGATCTTTCTCTTTTCTGCATGGGACTCTTTAATTTTGCTGTATTCGATATCTGTCTTTCCTCTAATCTTGCATATTTCTGCAGCCTTGTATTTGTTCTCTAGTCATACCTGCGTAGCCATTTTGTACTTCACTAGTTTCATTTCTTAGGCATCAGTGTTCCCATTGTCTGCTTCTGGTACATTTTTGTACTTTCTCCCTCCGCCAGTGCAATGCAGTACCTCTTGCGTCGTTCAGGGACGTGTACTGGGCTTTGTCTTCTTGCTTATTTGGTCCTCTGCTACCTACGATATTTCCTTTCTCAAAGCTACCCATTGCTTTTATATTGTATTCCCTTTCAATCAATCGTAGCCTACACATCCATTTGAACCCCTCAATAAGCTCTGGTTCTTTTATTTATGCAGGTCCCATTTCTTAGTTTCCTATTTTTATGCAGTTTCTTCAGTTTTGATCTGCTGTTCATAACCCATAAATTATGATTAGAATCCACACCAGTCACTGGAAACACTTTGCCATTTTGATTTCTGTTTGTCTTGATTTCTATTTGTCTTAGCATTATAATAATCTTTCCCAAAGCTTGGTGTAACCTCAGGTCTCTTCCACGAATAATACCAAATTACGACCTTTATAATCCTTAAACTAAGTGTTAGCAATGTATAAATTGTCTTCTACGCAAAATTCTACGAGATGTATTCCCCTTTCATTCCTTTCTCCCAGCCATTTCCTATTACAATTTTTCTTCTCTTCGTTCACCAACTATCGAATTTCTGTGCCCTATCAAATTTAAACTTTCAATTCCACAACAAAGTAACTGTCACTATATGGATGGAACCGACGATTAGAGTACACGTGCAATTACCTTCCTCTGGGTCTATTAACGGAGTAACTATTGCTCTATGTCAACGAGGGTCCACTTACATTTCATCGTGGCTCTTATGGCCACAGTTCTAAGGATTGTTTATTTTGCTAGGTTCCTGTGCAGAAGGTGTAGGAGACTTAATTTTATTAGTTTCTTGTTGCGGAAAGAGGTGATAATCTGTTATTTTTAATTGAAAATTGTTAATATTTTCGTGACTGCAAACATGGCTGAAACTTGGGTTTTAACAATTTAGTGACAGTTGTTTTACGGCTCTACATCCAGAAAACTTTTGTATAAACAGTTTTCACAGAAATTGCTATGTAATAACATTCATTCCTACTGTATGTGGAATGCGTGTTATAATCATTTCGGCTACTTGTATTGTTGCAGTCACACCACATCACACCGCAAACAACCATCGTCCCTTACTCGAAAAAGATTTTTGAGATTTCGAGCGTGGTCCTAGTCGTAATTTTCTGCCTAACTTTTATCAGCTGCAGTAGGAGACGTAGTCAGTATGTGCATAACAAGAATATAAATATATAATTGCTGGAAAATTAAAACTGTGAACCTGACCGGGACACGAACGAGGGACCTACCGATTAAGCTATCCAAACGCAACTCACGACCCACCCTCACAGCTTTACTTCCAACAGTGCCTCATTTTGCATGGATAGCTCTGTCATTATAGTACTTGCCCCCAAAAGGCAAAGATCTGTCGTTCGAGCCCCGATCCGACATAAGGATTTGATTTGCCAGTAAATTTGAAATCAGCCACACTCCAGTGCAGAGTGAAAATTCATTCTGGAAGTAATGTAAATTCCTCGACATTCAGGGATTTGAAAAGCCAAAATTTAGAGCGCTTTGCTTGTAGCGATAGCAAGAGAAGTTGAACCGTTTTTCATATCCCCGCCGGGGTCGTTGCCTCGTGTCGTCACAGAACACCAAGTAGAGGTATATTCTGCAGCTCCTTCGGAATATAACCGGCCTATTTGCTTTAATTACCTTAATTCGTCTAAATTATTTAATTTGAGATAACCTACTTCACTTAAATTCCTGTGCCCTCTATATATTTTCTTGTATATTACACGCATCAAAAAAGGTTTTGCACCATCCCGGTTCCCAGAACTCCTGAAGATAAACGTTGACTGTGGATTTTGTATCACAACACAGTCTCTTTGACTGTTTAGAGATTTCACTAAACCCACAGTCAGCCGCTGTGGCTAATCGGTTCTAGGCGCTTCAGTCCGGAACCGCGCGACTGCTACGGTCGCAGGTTCGAATCCTTCCTCGGGCATGGATGTGTGTGATGTCCTTAGGTTAGTTAGGTTTAAGTAGTTCTATGTTCCAGGGGACTGATGTTAAGTCCCATAGTGCTCAGAGCCATTTGAACTAAACCCAGCCGCGCGGGATTAGCCGAGCGGTCTAGGGCGCTGCAGTCATGGACTGTGCGGCTGGTCCCGGCGGAGGTTCCAGTCCTCCCTCAGGCATGAGTGTGTGTGTTTGTCCTTAGGATAATTTAGGTTAAGTAGTGTGTAAGCTTAGGGACTGATGACCTTAGCAGTTAAGTCCCATAAGATTTCACACACATTTGAACATTTGAGCTAAACCCACCCAAAGATGTAACCAACCATGCATGAGCAGCGCCTATTAGATGGAGGGGGTCCGACAGCGGACCAGTTCCAGTCTATCCACCAAGAAGAAGGTACACGGCTCATGTTGTCTGTAGTTAAACCGTGCCTACGGCCAATACGGGTGTTCGATCGTGTCCGTACTGTTACTTTGTGCCAGGAAGGGCTCTCAACAAGGGAAGTATCCAGGTGTCTCGGAGTGAACCAAAGCGATGTTGTTCGGACATGGAGGAGGTACAGAGAGACAGGAGCTAACGATGACATGCCTCGCTCAGGCCGCCCAAGGGCTGCTACTGCAGTGGTTGACAGCTTCCTACGGATAATGGCTTGGAAGAACCCTGACATCAATGCCACCATATTGAATAATGCTTTTCGTTCAGCCACAGGACATCGTGTTACGACTGAAAATGTGTGTAGTAGGCTTTATGATGCGCAGCTTCACTCCCGACGTCCATGGCGAGGTCCATCTTTGCAACCACGACACCATTCAGCGCGGTACAGATGGGCTCAATAACGTGCCGAATGGACCGCTCAGGATTGGCATAATGTTCTCTTCACCGAGACATTCTTCGGAGACGTGTTTGGAGACAACCCGGTCAGGCTGAACGCATTACACACACTGTCCAGCGAGTGCAGCAAGGTGGAGGTTCCCTGCTGTTTTGGGGTGACATCATGTGGGGCCAACGTACGCCGCTAATGGTCATGGAAGGCGCCGTAATGGCTGTACGATATGTGAATGCCGTCCTCCGACCGGTGGTGCAACCATATCGGCAGCATATTGATAAGGCATTCGTCTTGATGGACGACAATTATCGCCCCCATCGTGCACATCTTGTGAATGACTTCCTTCAGGTTAACGACGTCGCTCGACTAGAGTGGCCAGCATGTTCTCCAGACATGAAACCTATTGAACATGCCTGGGATTGTTGAAAAGGGCTATTTATGGATGACGTGATCCACCAACTACTCTGAGGGGGTCTACGTCGAATCGCCGTTGAGTGTTAGGACAATATGGGCCAACAGTGCGTTGATGAACTTGTGGATAGTATGCCACCACGAATACAGGCATGCATCAATGCAAGAGGACGTGCTACTGGGTATTAGAGGTACCGGTGTGTACAGCAATCAGGACCGTCATATCTGAAGATCTCTCTGTATTGAGGTACAACATATAATGCATTTTTTTTCATGAGCAATAAAAATGGAGGAAATGATGTTTATGTTGGTCTCTATTCCAATTTTCTGAACAGGTTCCGGAATTCTCGGAACCGAGATTGTGCAATACTTTTTTTGATCTGTGTACAACTGGTAAAACCCACAGCTTTCTGAAAATCGTATTTGATTCTGATTTTCTGGCAGCTTAAAACTGCTTGACTGGGAAGCGAACACGAAACTGCCAATGCTCTTACCGACTGAGATATCCGGGAACAATTCATGATCAGTCCTTACAGGTTAATTTCTTCCATTACATCTCTCCTTCTTACCAAGCTTCACCGCAGCTGCCCTGCATACTTCGACGAGTTAGTATTCTTTAGGAAATAAGTATATCACGGAGAAATATTTCGTCAGGATGTACGCATTTTTGAGGGGACTAATCTTTCACACTGCAATAGATCTAAATTAGCCAAAGTGTAGACGCTGGTGTTAAATACAGCGAACAGCATCGACATATTCGCCAAACCAGCTCCAGGAACAACTTTTTCTCTCTTTGACAGAGTATTTGTCACGTTGAGAGGTGGTAACCGTAATGTAGAATAGATGAAAAGTTACGGTCTTTTTTCTATCCTATCATTAACATGTTTGCAGTTTTCGCTGTCCGAAGCAGTGGATGCTGGAAAATTTAGATACCTAACACAGTGCCTTTGAAATAATCTGCTCCTCCAGTAGACGAATATTTAGGCACAAGATCCCTACAGACATACATAATCAAGGGAACCAATATTTACAGTAAAATACTACGTTGTATTTGTAGCCACGGTTTAGGACTCTATTTATTACTCGCTGTCCACTAAAGTTTATTTAACAACCATTTGGCATGGTCTTTTAGTTTTCGTTTGTTTTTCTTGCTCATTGTAGTAGTTGTCATTACACTCCAATGCTAGAGCGCCGACCAGGAGGGGAGGGGCGGGTGAGGGGTTAGGAATGGAGGTGATGGTGGGGGTGTCGTTTGCCAGCGCGGCTGAAGTTAAAGTGAATTCCCGATATCACAAGTATCACTTAGTATTAATTATTCTCGTAAAGTAAGAAGATGTATTAAGAAAGTCGATATCTGATTGTTGTTTCTATTAGTAGAGAAATAGTCTGATTATTATTCAGAAATAAATTGGGAAACGGTTGGAATGCATATTTATTGCGATATCTTAAAACAATATTGTTCATTAATCATAATCTGGATGGTTATCAAATATTTGGTCTTGAACGTCGCAGACCAAGATCTGAGAATGAACCTAATTAAAGAGAAAATGACTAGCATTGACTGCCCTAGAATACGAAGGTATAGATCTTATATGATACTGACGAAGCCTGTCTGCAACTGTAATCGAAATGTCGGTTATTAATATGCACAGTGTATATAAAATAATGGATGATTTCATAAGGTTATAATTTCGTCAACGCTTAACATACCGTAATAAACACCAAAACAATAAGACCACCGCCCAACGCGAGGTTGGATCCCGCTTGGTGGGGGTTGCGGGTATGTGACGAAGAGCAAACACGGGCTGGGGGATCATCCTAGCGAAGATATGGGCTGCACATCGTGAAATCCATTGCGATAAGCGACTTTAACAAAGTGCAGGTTATTATTACGCAGAGCCTGTGAACGAGTATCTTGAAAACGGTGATGCTGGTCGAATGCCCACGTGCTACTGTCATGAGCATCTAAGGAAAGAGGTAGAAAGTAAAACCCGCACTAAGCGCTAAATGGTTGGACGCCCACGACACTTCACAGACGGTAGAGTTCGGACGATTGTCCGCTCTGTATAGTAGGATACATAGATGCTGGTCTGTGACACCTCCGCCGAAAGAGCACAATGCTGTTGCAAGCACAAGTGTTTCGGAGCGCACCGTTCATCATACACTATTCAACATGGGGCTCCGCAGCAGACCGCCTCTACGTGCTCACGTGTTGACCCAACGACTTCGATAGTTACGATTGCTGTGGGCACGGGACCGTCGGGGTACAACTGTCAATCAATGGAAACGTTTCGGTTCATCGTGTGAATCATATTTTTGCTACACTAGGTGAATGGTCGCCTCATTGAACGCCGTCATCGAGCTGAACGACGGCCGAGACGTGTAGCACGCCACGGATGCAGGCTGGTGGGAGCAGTATTATGCTATGGGAGACCTTCTACTGCGCTTGCAGGAGACCTGTGGTAGTAATCGAAGACACGCTGACAGCTGCGAACCACTTGCATCCCTTCATGCTTCATGTCTTTCCCAACGGCGATGTCATCTTTCAACAGTGTAACTGTTCTTCTCTCAGAACCAGAACCGTGCTACAGTGGTTTCAGGACCATTATAGCGAACTCATGCTGAAGTCTCGACGACCAAGTTCGCCTGATATAAACTGATGTGTTGGTAAAAGTGCCAACACCTTGTAGATAGAGGAGGCCGAAATAGAAGCTATCTAACGCAGACGGGCGTGAATTCTGGAACAGGATAAGTAGTGAATTCTAATAAGAAAAGTATGCAGCTCCTCAAATACTTAACTTTATTCCATGTTGTGGTACATCGCTGTTGATAATACAAATAAGACTCTCTTCAGATACGGTTAATGGCGCCTTGCTAGGTCGTAGCCATGGACTTAGCTGAAGGCTATTCTAACAGTCTCTCGGCAAATGAGAGAAAGGCTTCGTAAGTGTAGTCGCTAGCAAAGTCGTCGTACAACTGGGCGAGTGCTATTCCGTATCTCGAGACCTGCCTTGTGGTGGCGCTCGGTCTGCGATCACACAGTGGAGACACGCGGGTCCGACATGTACTAAATGGACCGCGGCCGATTTAAGCTACCACCTAGCAAGTGTGGTGTCTGGCGGTGACACCACATAAACCCTATAGAATCCATCTGGGTCGCTTTATGGCGCCATCACCGCATACGTAATTCAGAAAGCATTTGATAGCGTCTGTAGAAGAAGGGTCTGAAAAGAACTAAAAAGAAGTCCGTGGCAAAAGAGACAACAAGCAGAATGGAGCAGATGTACTGTGGGCGTCCAAGCTGTGTGAAAGAGGGAAATGAAAGGACGGATTGGTTCCAGCAAACGAGTGGTGTGAAAAAGGGCGGTGGATTGTCACCTCTCCTCTTCACTGTAGTCGTAGACGAGGTAATGACCAAGATGGGAGAAAAAACTGGGGAAGACAAGATGAAATCAGTGGTGTTCGCGGGTGACCTCATGATATGGGGAGACAGAGATTCGGGAGCAGCTGGAATCTTGGGAAGAAACTGTGAGACAGTGTGGAATAAAATGTAATGTAAACAACGTGAAATGCTGATTACAACTACGAAGAAACATAGACCAACTCGCGAAATGAGGACTTTGGAAATGTGATAGAGGAAAATTGAAGAAATGGGAAAGAGATCAGCGAACACTGCAGACAGGCGTAAGCATTCCTACTACGTGTTGGGAGTCTTGTTTGAAACAAGGAGTCCCACAATAAAGCAAAGGCGTAATATGGAGAAGTTACTACATTCAGTACTGACCAATGCATCTGGAACATGAGTAATGAAGAAAAGACATGTAAGCAGATTACAGGCATGAGAAATGAAGTTCCTCAGAAGGAGGAGAGGAGCAACAAGTAGAGACAAGATCAGAAATGAAAGGATAAAGGAAGTAATGAAATATGACTCTTCAGAACAGGATAGAAAATGGTTCAAATGGCTCTGAGCACTATGGGACTTAAATTCTGAGGTCATGAGTCCTCTAGAACTTAGAACTTAGAACTACTTAAACCTAACTAACCTAAGGACATCACACACATCCATGCCCGAGGCAGGATTCGAACCTGTGACCGTAGCAGCGGCATTATTCCAGACTGAAGCGCCTAGGACCGCTCGGCCACCCGGGCTGCCAGGATAGAAACACAAGGCTAATATGGCGTGAGCAATGGAAAACAAGAGGATTCCTAAGAAGATACATGAAATGGTGATAGCTGTGAAGGAGGAGTGTGTTGAAAAAGGAGGCGAGGACTGGATCAGAGGGGACAAAGAAAAGTGGTGGGAGAAACAGGACTAGATGACGAGGCTTATGTTTCAAAGAGACCCAACCTTGGGCTGCAGACTGTTCAAGATGATGATGATGAAAAATACTGCACGCAACAAATTAAATGTATCACTGCCGTAAATACATTACAAATTTTAAATAAAATCAAATCTATATGTCATTGTTTGTGGCAGCTACTCTACGTTGGCTTTAGTGTGTTGTATAATGAAGGATTTTTTATGCTCATCATAAAACGTTCATAGTGTATTACGAGGTGAGAGAATTTCCCTATCCACAACCTGATTTTTTATTATAATCTAACTTTGCATTTCCTTGCTTAGAGCGAAGCAAACTCATTGATTATGTCACTGAAGTCAATTAGTAGTTGTATCGTATTCTTTCGACAAAATAGCTAAATTTGACAGCCAGCTTTTATTATTATTTCCATTACCATCTCATTACCCATACTTTCAATTAAGTTTCAAAATATCGAAATGAGGCGCCCTATCAGTGCTGTTTATCAGCTCTCTCTCCTGGACTTGAAATCAGCTATTTCGTCAACTTGTTCTGCTGTAGCAATACCTCTGCTTTATCTAACATCAAAATTACCTACACAGTTTTCAAGATAAGCCGTTTTCTGACAGGAAATTATAGTCAGGTGAAATTTATTTCTCGTTTCACTTATTGTTCTATCAAATTACTTGAAGTACGCCAGCCAGATAACTCTAGCTCCAATCCTCAGCTAATAGAGATCAGCAAAAACCGGGAGTCTTCGTTCAAACAACATATATGCTTCAGCACTCGCTTGGTGAGTTTCGAGATCCGGTCGTACCGTAGGAAATAGCAGCAAGTACTCTATTGATAGTGTGCATCCGGGTGTTCTGACGACCTGTTGTTTCTATCCTTTGCACATTGTTTCGATGCCGACTCAGCCGTCTTCTTCATTTGCTGCCAGTTTTGCTGTTGCGTGTACTCGTTACGTGGACTGTAACGAGACTGTCAATTATCGTTGGTCTCACGCTGCTATTTATACCGATAGCCGACCCTCATTACTCTCTGTGATTCTCTTCTGTTTTTCAGAGGCGTTGGTATTTCGTGAAACGCTAATTCTCTGAGCAAGTTGCAAGTCTGATCGATGCTATGGGCGACGAGTTTTGAATAAATTGAGTGACGAACCCCAAGCGTTATTTAAACTGAACCGCCGTATCTATTTGTTAAATTTCCTGACATCTTTATTTCGATAAACTCCTTAATTATGCCGTCCCAGAAACTAGGCGGTTGCAACAAGATACTGGTCTCATCACAATTCATTTCATGATTATATCCGAGGCAGTGCTCCGCGACAGCTAATTTACTCGGTCGTTACTTGGGCGTGACTCTGATGTTCTTAGCACCTCTCCTCATCTGTTCTGACAGTGACCCCCTTGTTTGGCATGCCACGTTTGCATGGAATGCGCTACATCCCCATCTTTCGGAGACCTATGAGCCTGCGCGGTCCGTGTTCATGCCGTTTCTTGCTTGACAACTTGTCTTTACGGAACTGTCACCTCGTTTCTTATTCGATTTACTGGCGTCACTAAGTTGTTGGCTTGCCTGCTCGTGAGTGGAAGCAGCAGCGCGTATCGATAAGAGCGATCGATGATATTTCCGGGTCGTGGTGTGTCGGCAGTTCGGTCGGGACGCAGCGGCAGTGAGGTCCGGACAGCCAGTACTCGCCGACCGGTGGCGACACACACGCACTCTCCGACGGAAGCAGACTGGAGCGGAACGACCGTTGGTTGGTCGTTCGGTCGGTTGTCTCATCGGACGGATTGTATTTTGTCGCCGACCGCTTATGGAAACTCTGTGTGGGTCGACTTTTGGTCTCTCCTTGTTGTTCCGCAGTGATCGGTTTCAGGATTGTCGGGGTTCTTGGTGCAAGTGTTTATGTGGAACTGTGTGTAGTTTCTGTGGTGTCACCGCCAGACACCACACTTGCTAGGTGGTAGCCTTTAAATCGGCCGCGGTCCGTTAGTATACGTCGGACCTGCGTGTCGCCACTGTCAGTGATTGCAGACCGAGCGCCGCCACACGGCAGGTCTAGAGAGACGTCCTAGCACTCGCCCCAGTTGTACAGCAGACTTTGCCAGAGATGGATCAATGACAAATACGCTCCCATTTGCCGAGACGATAGTTAGCATAGCCTTCAGCTACGTCATTTGCTACGACCTAGCAAGGCGCCATTACCAGTTAATATTGAGATTGTAAAACATGTACCGTCAAGAGCGATGTACACCAATTATGGATTAAAGTTAAGTATTCCAGCAGCAACGTACCTTATTGGCTATATTAATTACATTGCCCTGTTCCAGACCTCACGCCAGTTTGCGTGAGCTTAAACGCGTGCATTTCGGCCTCCTCTAGCTACACGGTGTTGGCTCTTCTGCCAACACATCAGTTTCTATAATTTCCACTGAGCAGTTATGAATGCTGTCGGCAGACTGGAGTAGTCAGTTGGTCAGTTGCGACAGAACAGCAAGGAAGGCTCCGCAGCGTGACGGCAGGCCGGGGTCGCTAGCGGCGTACACGCGCGGTCAGAGTTGTGTGGCACTAGCTGCGAGAGTTGCAAAGTTCGTCGCCCACCAAACCTGCATACTGGAGTTGAGTAAT
The DNA here is from genome assembly GCF_021461395.2 of Schistocerca americana. Classification (NCBI taxonomy): domain Eukaryota; kingdom Metazoa; phylum Arthropoda; class Insecta; order Orthoptera; family Acrididae; genus Schistocerca; species Schistocerca americana. The sequence goes on along the minus strand of NC_060123.1, from coordinate 296,064,599 downwards.
CAGCGAACCTGTTATGAAACCTCAACTGCTGTGACGTCTCTTCGTTGACTACTGTTTGTTGCTTCCTGGGCTCTTCCCGCAAGGAGCAACGTGATGGTGTGTTGGAGTCGGCAAAATTTTGCAGCCGTCTTCCTGTATGGTGTTTAACTTTTGAAATGATTATAATTTATTAGTGAAGTGCACCAGTGGTATCTTCTGCCTTGTGGCCGTTAACGTTCCGGTCACCTGCCCTGGTCGTTAGCATAGTTTTCTGGCAGTGTGTTTTCCTCGCTGTGTTGATGCTGTCCGGTACAGCATGTAGTTCCACAGCTTGATGTTGTTCTCCCTTTCTCTTTGAGTGGTTATTGTGCCTTGACTGTGTTTAGACGCCTGCTGCGATCCTCGTTCTCGCTGATATTTTTGGTTGTCGTCCCGTTGGTCGGGTGGAAGGTAATTGATTAAGTTGTTGGTTGGTTCTTCAGCCGTCCCTAGGTCGTGCTGCCACCAGATTATTTAGCCGGCCACTAAGTGGATATCGGCTGGTACCCAAGTCCTACCTCAATTAACGGATCCGCAAACACCCAGAAAACTTCTGCTTACTTTTACATGACTACACGCAACACTTGGGATACACATATTCCTTCATGGAGATACGGGCTTGCCAGCCGGAGTGACCGAGCGGTTCTAGGCGCTACAGCCTGGAGCTGCGCGACCGCTACGGTCGCAGGTTCGAATCCTGCCTCGCGCATGGATGTTTGTAATGTCCTTAGGTTAGTTAGGTTTGACTAGTTCTAAGTTCTAGGGGACTAATGACCTCAGCAGTTGAGTCCCATAGTGCTCAGAGCCATTTGAACCAGATTATTTAGTTTTACGCTTGGCTGCCTGTCTCACCTAAACTGTTGTTAGACTTTCCTCCCCATGCAGGCCCTTGGAACACTTCTGAGCACCACTGTACTGCTGTTTGTGATTGTGATTTTCTTTTGTGGCAAGTACTGTGCCAGGGCTTCAGCCGTGTATTAATTTGGTCTGTTCTATGCTCAATATATGCCCTTCAGCGGAACGTATGTGAAGTATTTTAAGATTATGCCTTCAGATGTGTTTTTTTTAGTTCTTGTTGAAATATTATTGGGCTTTCAGCCGAATAATTAATTTAAATTTTCCTTAATATGGCTTTTAGCCGAAATTTGTAAATGCTTGCCTTTTAAAGAATATATATACACATGTGTGTGTGTGCGCGTCTAAAATTATTACTAAGCAACGACATGGAAACTGTACTATGAAAAGTTCTCATGTCAACATAAGTTATTCTTCTGATATGTTCCAGAATTCGTTACTACTGCAGCAGAACCATCCACTGTTTGTGTGAGAGGGTCTCTCTTCCTGATGTTCTTGTGCCTTTGTTCCGCAGCGGCGCGGGATCGGCAAGCCGGTATCAAAAAATGGTTCAAATGGCTCTTAGCACTATGGGACTTAACTTCTGAGGTCATCAGTCCCCTAGAACTTAGAACTAATTAAACCTAACTAACCTAAGGACATCACACACATCCATGGCCGAGGCAGGATTCGAACCTGCGACCGTAGCGGTCGCGCAGCTCCAGACTGTAGCGCCTAGAACCGCTCGGCCACTCCGGCCGGCAAGCCCGCATCTCCGTGAAGGAATATGTGTACCCCAAGTGTTGCGTGTAGTCATGTAAAAGTAAGCAGAAGTTTTCTGGGTGTTTGCGGATCCGTTAATTGAGGTAGGACTTGGGTACCAGCCGATATCCACTTAGTGGGATGTGGGAAATCGCCCAACAACCACATCCAGGCTGGACGCCACACAGAACCTCGATATCAATCTGCCGAGGGGATTCAATGCGCGTGTGGCTCGTCTCCCCACCCCAGAAACGCGCTTGTAATATGCGCGGCTGTGTGAGTGGGTTTGCTCTGTCAGAGCATCAGTGATTGAAAGTAACAACAGAAAACAACTGTAGCTCCTTTATAGCTTGCACTGAGCTATAACCATTTATTTCAGTTATAAAACCAGTTGCTGGACTATTTTTCACCTGTAGCATGCTGGAAATTCGTGGGAGTAATTTGTTTAAGAACAGTTTTATTTGCCCCTGATTCCAACAGAATACTATGTGAATTGAAATAAAATTGTTCTCAAATAAAATATCCGTATTACCTCTTTACAACAATACAAAAAGAGACTTTCAAAATAGACTGGAAAAGTAACAAAAATGACATATTACAGAATACTCGAACAATACTGCTTGGCACCGTCAAGAATAGTAAACACAAACCGGTAAAGCTGGTTTTAATCGCAGTTATAACACACAGCCGCTTTCGTGAGGCGGTGGATATTGTTCGGATTCTGCTCGGGGAAGCCGCTCTACAAAGCAAACAAACAGCTTTCAAGAACATAAACTCTACTAACTGACCTTCACTGAGGACAGTGTCATATGTACAGGGTGTACATAAAGTCCGGAAACACTTTCAATTATTTATTGCACAAGAACTAAACATTGTACAGATGTCATACACATTGCATTTTGAAGAGAAACTCTGAAAGTTTTTTTACAAAAATTCGATATGCGAACCATGAATGACCCAGGAGACGTCAGTATGGTAATCGAATTCTTGCCATACCCGTCCCAAAATGGCTGGCAGTCGCTTCCCATATTCTCTCCCGGAGCTCTGCTACATCACGTGGTAAAGGTGGTACATACACCAGATATTTAATGTGTCCCCACAGAAAAAAGTCACGTGAAGTGAGATCTGGTCATCAGGAAGGCCACTTCATGAAACAGCTGTCCCCTTTTATAGCACGGCCTATCCATCGATGCAGCGGCTCCGTGTTCAGGTACCCACGAACTTCACGATGAAAATGGGGTGGACCCCATCCTGCTGAAAGATGAACGGAGAGTCCGATTGCATTTGAGGCAACAGTCATTGCTCCAACATGTCCAAGTATGAATATCCAGTGACAGTGCTCTTGACGAAGAAGAATGGCCCGTACAGTTTTCGACGTGACAAGGCACAAAAAACATTTACCTTTGGAGAATCACGCTCGAATTCAACGCATTCGTGTGGATGCTTTGTAACCCGATTCGACAATTATGCCTGTTCACTTTCCCATTGGTGTAAAAAGTGTCTTCGTCGTTCAAAATTAAACGATCAACAATTACATCCGCATCCTCATTCAGTTGTTGCAGCTGCGAACCAAATTCAAAACGCTTATATTTGTCGTCGTCATTGAGCTTCTGCACTAGCTCCAATTTGAATGGTTTCATAGACAGCTTCTGTCGCAAGACTTTCCACACTGTCGATGGAGCCATTTCGAGTTCACGGGATGTACGACGCACCGATTTCTTTTGACTCCTTATGAATGTCTCTTGCACACTCTCCACATTCACTTCACTCACACTGGGATGTCCGCTTCTTTTTGCTGGGCACAAGCAACCTGCTGTAACGAATTTGTTGTGCCAATGGTAAATGGCCTTCCTTGTTGGTGGCTTCTTACCGTACTTGGTTCTAAACATCCGTCGAATAGCTGTAGCACACTTGTTTTTGTCGAACTCCAACACGCAGAAAGCTTGCTCCCCACCTGAGCTCGCCTTGTTTGCGACTAGCGCTGACTATTGGTAAATTACCAAACTACGTTGTGGCGGTATACATGGAAGAAACTTTCAGAGTTTCCTCTTCAAAATGACATACATATGAAATCTGTTCAGTGTTTGGTTCTTGAGCAGTAAATAATTGAAAGTGTTTCCGAACTTTATGAACACGTCGTATGCATCAGTATTCATCTTGGAGTAAGCTAAGGGACAGCTAGTCGACTTGACGCTGCTCGGTATACTCAAGTTGTAACCTTTTGATTATAATAGTGAGTCAACTATATTCTGGTGGTGTACTCTGTTTTCAACAGGTCTATTGTTTGTTGAACACATCAAAGGTAATGTGCGGACCTTTTGCATAACGGAAAGAGATTAGTCTTCTCGACCGCCCACCGTCTGCTCCACACCACGATCCCATCTGGAATGTGAGTGCGGAAACGAAGCATAGGATGCGGAAAACAAGGCTGATTGCGCCAAACGACCGATATGACTTGGCAAAGTAGCGTGCCTGTCTGGTCGGAGATAGCCGAGAATGAACTGTGACCCAAATTCTCGAAAATTTTTCGGTTTCGTTTTCATTTTGTGATCTGAGTGACGTGTACTTTAAGTTAACGTACGGCACGTCTGTTCAGTCCTATAAAATCGTTCTGATGTTTTATTACTTTTAGCCCTTATCGATTGCATTGGATAACATCAAGACCCCTGTCGTGCAGCTCGAGTTGTGGCTTCGTGAGGAGGTCTGGTTTCCATTATTTGCTTTTGTGAGATGACCATTTTTAGTTTCTCAAGACGTCGTAAGTCAAGGCAGCGTCTCTGACTTCTGCTTCTATACTAGGCCACACTAAACCATCTGCGTCTGCCCACTGTATTACTTTATTCGGAGGCTCTCGGCGATCTTAATGGTGTAAGAAAACCGCATATCCGAGTCGTTTACTTCGATAAATGAAAGATTTTCTGTTCCAAAATACAGAACGCGCACTCAGTTGTTCGGAGTACGAATCTGGAACAGCTCTTAGGGACCTATAGTCAGAAGATCATACGAAAAACTAAGATCTTCTTCTTTACAGCACGACTGAAGTATATTAATTGTCCACAACGGCGCAAGGATATTGGCCGTAGTCGGCACGATACAAAACACGAAAGGAGACGTTTATCACTCAAAAATAAGCTGAGAAGCTTATCTCAACAGTGTACTGGGCTAGGGCGGGTATAATAGGTTCTAAACTTTCTTGAGACTGAGATCTTATGTCTACGATTCAGTGTGGTTTCAGATAGCGTCGCTCGCGCGAAACTCAGGTTGCCCTTTTCTCACATGATATACTGCGAAAGATGGATGTAGGGCAACAGGCTGATTCCATATTTCTATGTTTCAGGAAAGCTTTTGATAAGGTGTCCCACTGCAGACCCTTGAGGAATGTACGAGCATGTGGAGTAAGTTCACAGATATATGAGTGGCTCGAAGACTTCTTAAATAATAGAACCCAGTATGTTGTCCTCGACGGCGAGTGTTCATCAGAAACAAGGGTATCGCCAGGAGTGCCACAGGGAAGTGTGATAGGACCGCTGTTGTACTCTGTATGCATAAATGATTTGGTGGACAAGGTGGGGACCAGTCTGTGGTTGTTTGCTGATGATGCCGTGGTGTGCGGTAAGATGTCAAAGTTGAATGACTATAGGAAGATACAAGACTACTTAAAAAAAATTTCTAGTTGGTATGATGAATGGCAGCTAGCCCTAAATGTGAAATAATGTGAGTTAATGTGTATTAGCAGGAAGATCAAACCTGCAGCTTTTGGATACGGTATTACTAGAGCACTGCTTGACACAGACAAGTCGTTTAAATATCTGGGCGTAAAGTTGCAAAGCAATATGAAATGGATGAAGTATGTGAGAACTGTGGTAGGGAAGGCGAATGGTCGACTTCGGTTTATTGTGAGAATTTAGGGAAACTGTGGTTCACATGTGAAAGCGACCGCATATAAGACACTGGTGCGACCTTTTCTCGAGTATTGCTTGAGTGTTTGGGATCCATAGCAGGTCGAATTGTAGCAATTCAGAGGCGGGCTGCTAGACTTGTCACCGGTGGGTTCGAACATTGTGTAAGTGTTACGGAGATGCTTCAGGAACTCAAATGGGAATCCCTGGAGGGAAGGCGACATTCTTTTCGAAGAACATTATTGAGAAAATTTAGAGAACCGGAATTTGAGGCTGACTGCTGAGCGATTCTACTGCGACTAACATACATTGCGCTTAAGACCGCGGAGGTAAGATACGAGAAATTAGGGGTCATACGGAGGCATACAGACAGTAGTTTCTCCCCCAATCTATTTGCGAGTGGAACAGGAGAGGAAATGACTAGCAGTGGTACATGGTATTCTCCGCCACGCACAGTACGATGGCTTGCGGAGTATCTATGAGAACGCAGATGTATATGTAGATGAAGATGGGTATACCATTCCAGGCAGCATGAGCTTAACATAGTATTATGCGTGAAGGAAGAGCAAATGTAAGGGACAGTCAAATAAAAACGAGACAGACGGAAAAAGGAAGTAAACTGTTTCTTATTTCAAAAGTTATCGCATAACTGTTGATACATTTATCCTACTGGCAATACCTTCACGGCAAAATGTTTGCGGTTGCTTTACAGAGCCATGATTGTGCCCAGGAGTGCATCTCTACGAGCCAAACAAACCTTTTGTGAATGCGCGCAGCTCTTTGTACGAGGACTTGCTGCTTTGTTCGGCCTCAACCATTTCCTTATTTTCCTTGTATTAGCACATTTCTCGTCGCCAATTACGATACAGGATAGGAATGGCTGCTATTATTCACGAACCAATTGATGACGGGCAAGCAGATATGCACATATGGCCACCCCCTGACTTTTGTGATTTTGGTTTAGAACGTGTGGTACTTGTATACCTATTTTTAACCACATTGTATGCAGATGTCGCACGATGGTGAAATGATCACAGTTCATCCCATTTGCCAATTCGCGAGTACGCTGACGTGGGTCGTTGTGGATTAAACCGTTTAAGTGAAGGTTTACTATCTTTCGATTGAAATATTTGATTTTTTTAATTGCATTTTTGGATCCATAAAAGTGTTTAGAATCCACCCTGAAAGGTTTTTCCGAATACGGAACGGAAATGTTTGTCATTCGCGGTTGAACAAAAAAATGCACCTGCCTGAAATCGGTCTTTATAACGCACCAGTTTTTTTCTTTCGGAGGACGAGTTATTGTACCGGTGTTTGGGAGGAAACACACAAAATTCAAATGAAAGTGTGTTTGGAAGTTTGCCCCCAAGCATTTGCATTCTGTTGCTTGGACTGTGGAGATTGCGACTCTCCTGACAGTGAGCAGCTTCAATGAAGGGTATTCAGCAATTCTGAAGACCATGACAACGATGGCCGTCACCCTGGAACTCTATTCGACGCAGTTCGCCAAGCATTTGGACGACCACCGGATTCAAGCGGCGAAAACCGCTTGTCACCCGCCGTACGAACGGCTCTGGAGCAGCGCAGGATGGCCCAGACTGAGCAGAACGCCCTCTATGACGAAGAGGAAGGACTAGTTTATGGACCCGGAATAGCAGATTGAACGTACGTTGCATAATACTGCATTTATATGTAGTCAAAACTCCAAACGCGTTTTTCTCGAAATGACGTTTTTTTATCTCACGGTATCTTCAAATCTACTGAATCGTTTGGCATGGTTCTTTGTTTCCGACGAAGCTAACTAAATTGTCTAGGAGTTGTGCCACTTTTATTCCGATCCATCAACTATTAATATTTTTACTTGGCCGACGAAGTCGAAAAATCTATGAAAAAACCCTATTTTTTCAAATGGCCGCCATTTTGTTTCCTATCGTCCAAATAACCCAAGCGAGGTACAACTCCTATAGAATCTTATTTATTTCGCTAATGTCAACTCAATTTCGATTTCAGACGGGTCGGCTGACGTGTGACATACCGTGCTTAGAGGTCTACATCGAAATTTTGTTTCCTTCCGACGGCAGTTCCGCCTTTGCTGTTCAACACTTCCGGTCGAAAAAATTCCAGTTTGTAGAGGAAATATCAATAAACAGTTTGAGCAAGTTTGACATTGATATCTACAACACATTCCGAGAAAAAAATTCTCAAATAACATGCTTTTTTCGGGCCAAAGATAGTAAACCTCCCCTTAAACCTTCTTAATTAAACTCGGGAGATCTTCCTGGAAGTTGAGATTCACTAAAAACAAAACTGTCCTCTTTAAAACGAGTAAATCATTTTCTTGCCGTACTCTGTGCAGTCGCTATATCTCCTTCAATTGAAGTTAAACACAAGAATATTTCGAAGAAATTCCGATTGCTCCACTTCGCACTCCATCTTCCAGAGTCCACAGCTCCACACACTATCATCAAATGACTAAATGACAATATGTATTCTGAAATAACAACAGTGAACTACAAATAAAACATGACAATAGATAAATAAACCCATAGCAACCGGATTACGAACATCCAAAGGAAAAACGATACGAACTTATGCACCAACCTAATAGTAGAGTTCTTTTGAAAAAATGTTGTTTTTGTTTGTGCTAATATGCTTATTACGTTCTCCTTGATTCGCCGTCCAAGTGTCAGCAGAATTGTTTCACTTTCTCTACCGTCGTCGTCTTGAATTTTGTTGTTACATTTATCGCTAACACGTTTCTTACAATTCCTCAATACAGGCGTGTTTTATGATTTGATCTCAGTTTTCTGTGTTCAGCAGTCTGTCATTCCATTCAACATGTGCTATAAATCCAACAATCTCATCAATGAATCTGATATAAAGGGTGAACGGCAGAAGAGGAAGATTGTGTCCTGGTTTGAGCCATGTTTAATCTAGTCACTTCTCTCTTGGCATTTCATCTCTGTGTTCCCTCTGATTCACACATTGTATATTACTCTTCTTTACTTGAGCATATATCTAATCGTCAGCATAAAACAAAAATTCATAAACAGACTGACGTCAGATATAGAGCACTATAATAGCGCACCTCCGGCAATGGACCAGGAACCGATGAATTACCCCTTCTCTCAGTCAAGTGGAATTACGATTTGTTCCTCCAGCGGCCTACTATAAACCTATTTGAGAGCGAATACATCCTTCGCTTAATAGAATCGTATAGGTGTCTCATCAAATACGTAGTATATTGTCATATGTCTCATCAGATGTCTTTCTTCCGTTAGGCGATTTTGGTTGATTTTTCTGTTCAGTGATCACTATTCTCAATATCTGCCGTTCCGGCAGTCGTTCTGTGATTGAAAGGAAGAAACTTGTAGTAATTTCGTGCTCCGGAGACAGAAATCTGTGTATGTGGTCGCAAAGTTAGGAGTGGAGTTATATAATAGACTGATGATTCTGTTTATGTATGACATGATTTGATGCACTGGTACAGGTACTGTATACTGTTTGGATCACAACGACAGTGCTTGGGAAAGTAATGAATGCAACTGCTACAAGAAGAGGACTTCCAGGAAACATCCCGCTTGTTGTTGATCGTTATTTGTGTTGATGTATCCCTCTTCATCCTAGACCATCCAATGTACACAGGAAACTTCAGCCTCTGGAGTACGAATGCAGCAATGCAGCTCAAATACAGTAAAGATATCACTAGGCACTATCTTGTCGATGAGAACATGACCCACCTAGAATGATTTTTCCATGGCATGAAACACGTGGCAGCCAAAGCTAGAAACTCTGCAACGCGTTTATGGACGAGTTTGTTGGACGGATGATCGAAACAAAATGTCAGCAGGTAGACCTAGTGCAGGCCATATGTTTCTGACGCGAAAATTTGTTGGCTCAAGAACATACGAAAGTAAACTATGTTCAAAAATAAGAGCAAGGACAGGACAATACTTGGCGAGAGGGTTGTGTGCTGTTGGAACCTGGGAGAACATTTAGTATACAGAATGCTCTTCTGTTGGAGTATTGGAGCAGTCAAGTTTCCTCACTAGTTGCTGCTGTTTAGAAACGGAAGCCTTGCTAATGCTTACCACAGCTGCCTCGTCCATAGCAACACTGACGGCGGCGCGAGTTACTTCCAGTCATGCGAGTTTCGCCGCAGAGACCAGAAGATACGGGGGATGTGGGTCAGGTGTTCGCCGTAGCAGCGCCGGCCGCTCGAGGTCTCACCACTGCCTGCTCTACCAACCAGTGGTAGTCCTCTCTTTTTCTTACGTCTCGTTCTGCTGCAGTCGAGAACTTATAACCCCTCTAACTTTTGGCCCGAACCTGCGCTCGGATAAACGTGACACATTTATTTCACACGTTTCTATATATATATTACAGGCATCTGTAGCGAATTTCGCCCCGTAGATTCATCTGATCCCTAAGGAAACTTGCAATTTTGCTTGGGCAAGAGCTATGAAAAATGTCGTGGACAACGAGTTGTTCAACTTTTTAGATGTGAATATGGAACAAACACTTTTTACATTTGTAATTGGGTACGTATTTCATCTCATTTCTTCACGTTCCGTCACATTCTTTCCTTTTCAAATTTGTTTTAAGTATTTCTGTGGCATTCACCAACGTGACTCTATCTTTCGGCTGGCCCCGGAGGAGGTTCGAGTCCTCCATCGGGCATGGGTGTGTGTGTTTCTCCTTAGAATAATTTAGATTAAGTAGTGTGTAAGCTTAGGGACTGATGACCTTAGCAGTTAAGTCCCATAAGATTTCACACACATTTGAACATTGAACACTATCTTTGTCATCTAAACTAGCTAAGAAAGCCGATGAATTGCTGCAGTATTTTTTCTCGCGAATTTGTTGTCGGACTGAACAGTAAAAATAGGAGACTAATGGTCCTTCTTGCTTTTTCGAGTATTCGAAGTCAAGTAAATAAAGGAAACAAATACCAACAGATCATATTCGAACATTTTCACGTCTCAAACGTTCTCTACCATTAGGAGTAGTAGGGGTTGAACGTTCTCCAGGCGTTCCTCAATCATGCTTCTGTGGCACCTCTTTTTCAACCCCGCCCCCATTCTTCCGAGAAGCAGACGCTGCTTAGACCCCACAATCTTTCTTTCCAGATAGTAAGTGATGTGTATACAACGTTTGACTGAAATCGATACGTTGGATTAACGGGAGATGTGAAACATATATACGTACATAAACACGTACAATGATTTTTATAAATATATAGATATAAAAAGCATCTCTAATGTTCCCAATATTAACTACTCTGGGAGAATTTTGCTTTCCGAGAAAGCCACCAATAATTGTTTTCCTCAGCTTGTCACTCAAGGTATCGTCATGCCGTTTATACTTATTTGCACAGGTTCAGTGCGAACTTTTAACGTCAGCGTTAATGTCTGAACACCTGGTATGCTATATTTCCGTAACACATTCATGGCCATCTTTCATAATTGTACACACTCCATGTTTTAATTTAATTGCAGTAATCATCCTTATCCCCAGATCACTTTATTGATTTAACGCCTTTAGAATAAAGGCCATAGGAATTAATTATCCTAAAACCTCAAGCCTCATTGTGCACTGTAAACATAATATATGGCGCCCAATGTGGAGTTAGATGTAACATCTGTATTATGTTTATCCTTAGTGAGACATTTTCATAATACCGAATCGTTAAACATGTTGCTGTTATTAAATCTGCAACGGCAAGAAAGATAGCAAATAACGAAATTTTATTTATTGTGCGATTGTAGCACAGAGGTAAGAACACATGATTAAATTTGTAGGTGATTTGGGGATGCAACAGGTGCAAAATTTCAGAAAGCTGCCACCGCCTGCACCAATAATGGCTAACTCCCGGCTTGACACGGACTCGAACTGAGTTTGAATGAATTTAGTGCCATCCGTGTTGAACACTATTCTTATGCGAAAATCAACAGCATGTACAAACTTTAAAAAAAACATGACATTGTGCTGTTCATAATAATATTTATTTGCAATCGGTATCAGTTTTAAACTATCTTCATGGACGCTACGTAACACCCAAAAAATAGATCAACTGTCAAAATGAAAATAAAATGTGAAATCCACATGCTCACGAAAAATATTAAAGGTGTGTCATCTGTAACACATGTCTTGAGACAAAATTAACGAGATAAACATGGACATCAAAAGACATTATATTTATGTATGGACATCAAAAGACATTATATTTATGTAATGTCTTTTGATGTCCAAACACGAGATTAACAGGAGGACTAAGTGGAAAAGGGACAACAAGCAATATGTAAGCTGAAACCAACAGAGCGTCAATGACCATAAGAGTCAAAGGAGGAGAACGTACCAAATCTAAAGATGTTGTCATTAAAGGATTATGTAATCATCGAATCGCACTGTCTAACTATATACAGTTCTAAATGTAATTAATATTTCACAATTATAAGAACGAAATAAAATATAAAACTACAAACATATAAGATTTAAAGAACTTAAAATCACAAAATAATTTTCAACCTTTAAGTAAAAGTGATTACATAAATGTAAGTGGATCACGGGAATAGTAGGAAATTGCCTAACTTTTGCATCGATTGGAAAAAATACAAAATAAATCCTCACCAGGTTTTTGTTAGATGATATTATCAGATTAATGGCTTTTTATTTTATCCATACAATTTTAGGTGTATTTCATGCACATACTCTATATTTATTTATTTTTTCAAGCGATTCAAAAAGTATTCAAGTTTCCTACTATTTTCATAATACTCTCAAATTTGTGTTGCGCTTACTCAAAGGTTGAAACCATTTTGTATTTTCATGATTATTAAATCTGATACGTCAGTAATTTTATATTTTATTTTATTCTCGTAATTGTGAAATATTAATTGCAATTAGAACTGTACATAGCAAGACAAAAAAATGTGTCTGAAATCTTATGGGACTTAACTGCTAAGGTCATCAGTCCCTAAGCTCACACACTACTTAACTTAAATTATCCTAAGGACAAACTCGTACACCCATGCCTGAGGGAGGACTCGAACCTCCGCCGGGACCAGCCGCACAGTCCATGACTGCAGCGCCTGAGACCACTCGGCTAATCCCGCGCGGCCGTAGCAAGACAGTGTGATTCGTTAATTACATAATCGTTTAATGACAATATCCTTGGATTTGGCAAATTATTCTTCATTGACTCTTATGGTCTTTGACTTGTCTTGCTGTCAGCTTACGCACCGCTTGTTGTTGCTTTTCCACTCAGTCCTCCCTTCAATTTCGTGTTTGGCCACATTTGTTAACACTGTTTTATCAATGTCTTTTGATCATAGCGGCAGTGCTTGTATTTCTCGTTACCATTATCACAATACATGTATGACATATGACACATCTGTAATATTTTTGGCCGGCCGCGGTGGTCTCGCGGTTCTAGGCGCGCAGTCCGGAACCGCGCGACTGCTACGGTCGCAGGTTCGAATCCTGCCTCGGGCATGGATGTGTGTGATGTCCTTAGGTTAGTTAGGTTTAAGTAGTTCTAAGTTCTAGGGGACTGATGACCACAGCTGTTAAGTCCCATAGTGCTCAGAGCCATTTTTTTTGTAATATTTTTCGTAAGTATTTGGTTGTTTCTACTTCATCTGTGGATTTCATGTTTATTTTCATTATCATATATGGTCTACATTCGTACCGTTGCACACAAATATTATTATATACAGCACAATGTCAAGCATTTTTTTGCAACATATCGTGTCGCTTCAACGCATTATTTGTGGTGTCACCGCCAGACACCACACTTGCTAGGTGGTAGCTTTAAATCGGCCGCTTTTACTGTCATAAGAAAGGACATGTTCAAAGTGTTTGCCAGAAAAAGCTCAGATCAGACCATCACAACCATTCCAGGCCCTTTCTTCGCGCCGGAATCGAACCACGAATACTCCCTAAGCTCACACACTACTTAACTTAAATTATCCTAAGGACAAACACGTACACCCATGCCTGAGGGAGGACTCGAACCTCCGCCAGGACCAACCGCACTACATTCATGTAGTTAATTCCACTCCGTCCAGTGCCACTTTCTCTCTCAGTGACTGTGTTCGTCCCACAAAACGTGTGCGTCGCCGTCGACGGAAATCCCGTCAGGTCGCAAGTGCTTCTGTACCTGTATCAGTTCAAATTGCACGAGAAAGTCGCTTTTGTCGTCAGCAGGACAATAAACTTTTTGTAGACTTGGACTTTGAAGGCAAAGTGATCCCATTCCAGCTCGATACCGGAGCTGCAGTTTCATTGATCAATCACGAGACGTACAAACAACTGGGCAAACCTCCATTGCGTGCCGCAACTGTTCAGCTCACTAGTTATTCAGGACAGCATATCCCTGTGTTAGGACAGTGCACTCTTCTTGCAACATACAAGGGACAAACAAAACTTGTGTCTTTTACGTACTTCGTTCTTCTGCTGCAGTAAACTTGTTTGGTTTAGATTTATTTCAGTTGTTTAACTTGTCTATAGTCAATCAGGTCCTATCAGTGAACGAGACTGTGCCTTCAGCCAGTGTTTCTAGTCTATGTGCAGAATTTGCAGACATTTTTGCACCGGGCCTTGGTTGCGCTAAGAACTATGAAAATTGAGACTTTGTGTGGACTTCAAGGCAACTGTGAATCCACAACTAGTGATTGCAACTTTTCCTTAACCCCGACCTGAAGATCTTTTTGATAAACTGTGCTCGGGTAAATACTTTTCGAAATTGGACCTAGCGGATGCGTACTTGCAAATACCAGTGGACGAAGAATCCCACCGCGTATTGGTGGTTAACACGCATCTTGGTTTGTATCTCTTCAAAAGACTGCCATTCGGGTGTGCGTCCGCCCCTGCATTATTTCAGCAATACCTGCGAACTGTTTGTGCATCGGTCCCTACTGCTGCGAACTACGTATTTGGACGATATTGTGATCTCCGGAAGGACAGCCGACGAACATTTAGCAAATCTAAGAACATTATTTCAGGTATTGCGACAAAATGGTCTTCGCTTGCGGAAGGACAAATGTGTTTTTTTTTTTGCTCGTGACTTACCATATCTGGGACATGTCATAAATGCACAAGGCATCCATCCCAGTCCAGAGCACCTCCGTGCCATACAAGACTTGCCTTCGCCGCAGAATTTGAAGCAGCTACAGAGTGTGTTGGGTAAATTTAACTATTATCATAACTTTCTCCCGCATGCCTCTTCCATTTCAGCTCCGCTTCATCGCTTACGCCGTAAAGGTGTTCCGTTCGTCTGGATGACGGAATGCGAACGCGCCTTTTGTCAGTTGAAATCGGCGTTGCTTTCAAATACTTGCCTTACGCCATTCGATACCCAGAAACCCCTTTTGTTGATGGTAGATGCATCGGATTTCGGGATCGGTGCTGTGCTTGCGCACAAAGATGGATCGCATGATCGCCCTATTGCCTTTGCGTCCAAATTGCTCTCATCTGCGCAACGAAATTATTCACAGATAGAGAAAGAAGCTTTGGCTCTCGTGTTTGGTGTTATTAAGTTCCATGATTTCTTGTATGGTCGTCACTTTACCATCATCACGGACCACAAACCTTTGACATCGCTTTTTCATCCGAACAAGCCTGTACCTCCACGTACAGCGCAGAAATTCATTCGCTGGTCTCTTTTCCTCTCGCAGTACTGCTACGATGTCTTGTATCGGTCCACTGCTAAGCACGGCAACGCTGATGCGTTGTCCCGTTTGCCTGTTGCTGAGGATAAAGCATTCGATTTTTCCGAACTTGCTTGCATGTTCATTGATGCGTAAACCGATGACGTGGTCGAATCGTTTCCGATTGATTTTCGTCGTGTAGCTACAGCAACAGCTGCTGACCCTGTCCTTGCTACCGTTTTGCGTTTTGTTGCTACGCAATGGCCCTTGTCAAAGTCACGGATCGAGGATCCGTTGGTTCGCAGATTTTTTGCTCACAAGGAGAGACTTTTTGTACGACGTGGTGTTTTGTTGTTGCGTTCTGATAATGATCAGCCCAGAGTCGTGGTCCCACGTTCGTTACAGTCCTCTGTCTTACGGCTTCTTCACCAAGGACATTGGGGTATAGTGCGAACGAAACAACTTGCTCGTCAGCACTGTACTTGGTTCGGAATCGATGCTGCGATTACGAATACACTCCTGGAAATTGAAATAAGAACACCGTGAATTCATTGTCCCAGGAAGGGGAAACTTTATTGACACATTCCTGGGGTCAGATACATCACATGATCACACTGACAGAACCACAGGCACATAGACACAGGCAACAGAGCATGCACAATGTCGGCACTAGTACAGTGTATATCCACCTTTCGCAGCAATGCAGGCTGCTATTCTCCCATGGAGACGATCGTAGAGATGCTGGATGTAGTCCTGTGGAACGGCTTGCCATGCCATTTCCACCTGGCGCCTCAGTTGGACCAGCGTTCGTGCTGGACGTGCAGACCGCGTGAGACGACGCTTCATCCAGTCCCAAACATGCTCAATGGGGGACAGATCCGGAGATCTTGCTGGCCAGGTTAGTTGACTTAAACCTTCTAGAGCACGTTGGGTGGCACGGGATACATGCGGACGTGCATTGTCCTGTTGGAACAGCAAGTTCCCTTGCCGGTCTAGGAATGGTAGAACGATGGGTTCGATGACGGTTTGGATGTACCGTGCACTATTCAGTGTCCCCTCGACGATCACCAGTGGTGTACGGCCAGTGTAGGAGATCGCTCCCCACACCATGGTGCCGGGTGTTGGCCCTGTGTGCCTCGGTCGTATGCAGTCCTGATTGTGGCGCTCACCTGCACGGCGCCAAACACGCATACGACCATCATTGGCACCAAGGCAGAAGCGACTCTCATCGCTGAAGACCACACGTCTCCATTCGTCCCTCCATTCACGCCTGTCGAGACACCACTGGAGGCGGGCTGCACGATGTTGGGGCGTGAGCGGAAGACGGCCTAACGGTGTGCGGGACCGTAGCCCAGCTTTATAGAGACGGTTGCGAATGGTCCTCGCCGATACCCCAGGAGCAACAGTGTCCCTAATTTGCTGGGAAGTGGCGGTGCGGTCCCCTACGGCACTGCGTAGGATCCTACGGTCTTGGCGTGCATCCGTGCGTCGCTGCGGTCCGGTCCCAGGTCGACGGGCACGTGCACCTTCCGCCGACCACTGGCGACAACATCGATGTACTGTGGAGACCTCACGCCCCACGTGTTGAGCAATTCGGCGGTACGTCCACCCGGCCTCCCGCATGCCCACTATACGCCCTCGCTCAAAGTCCGTCAACTGCACATACGGTTCGCGTCCACGCTGTCGCGGCATGCTACCAGTGTTAAAGACTGCGATGGAGCTCCGTATGCCACGGCAAACTGGCTGACACTGACGGCGGCGGTGCACAAATGCTGCGCAGCTAGCGCCATTCGACGGCCAACACCGCGGTTCCTGGTGTGTCCGCTGTGCCGTGCGTGTGATCATTGCTTGTACAGCCCTCTCGCAGTGTCCGGAGCAAGTATGGTTGGTCTGACACACCGCTGTCAATGTGTTCTTTTTTCCATTTCCAGGAGTGTATGTGCTCTTCTTGCATGGCGTGTGCCGAACAACAATCCGCCCCGCCGCGGAAATTCTTTGCATGGCCGCAAGTCACTTCCCCTTGGCAACGATTGCACATCGATTTTGCTGGTCCGTTCTGGAATGCTCTATGGTTGGTTGTGGTCGATTCTTTCAGTAATTTTCCTTTTGTTGTCAGGATGTCTTCCACGACGTCTTCTGCCACCATCCAAGCGTTGTCTGCTATCTTTTGCATTGAAGGCCTTCCACAGACTATTGTTTCCGACAATGGCCCACAATTCATGTCCGCAGAATTTCAGTCATTCTGCAAGGCCAATGGTATTCAACATCTGACATCCGCGCCGTTTTCGCCTCAGTCAAACGGTGCTGCTGAACGTTTGGTCCGGACTCTCAAGTCACAGATGTTGAAGTTGAAAGAGTCGCATTCTCGGGAGGACGCGTTGTTGCTCTTTTTGTCTTCGTATCGCTCTCAGCCCCGAGATGGTCGCTCGCCGGCTGAGTTGCTCCACGGTCGTCCTCATCGAACCTTGATGTCTTTGCTGCATCCGCCGCATCAGGTTCCTGTGCAGCGGCAGCCACCTGCTTTTGCTCCAGGCGACGTTGTATTCTGTCTCAACTTTCGCGGTTCACGGCGTTGGCTCGCAGGGCGCATTCTTCGCTGCCTCGGCCGCGCGATGTATTTGGTTTTGGGGGCCTCTGGTGAGGTGCGTCGGCATCTCAATCAGCTGCGCCTCTGTCGTCGCATGGATTCTGCCGCTCCCCGTCTGCTTTCAGCGACGGTGCCGTCCGGTCAGCGCCCTGGGGACCCATCTACTGGCTCGCCTCATCCCCAGGTGTTACCGACGATGCCTTCCATTTTGCCCCATGGCGACGCGCCGCCGCCGCCGGCGCCTGTTCTCCCGCCGGCGCCGCCCGCAGTGGACGCGTCGCTGCAACCGCCTGGCGCCTCCCTGGGTCACGCGCCGCCGATCGCTTCCCGTGACCAGATGTCCTCCGCCATGGAACTCTTGCCCGCTCCGGACCAGACGTCGTCTTCGCCCGTCGGGTGCCCCGACGCAATGGAGGTCGACCCTTCGGCCCCTCCTATATCTCTAAGGGCACATACACCGCATGTTGACGTGCACCCTGGACTAGGTTTTCAGGCGTTTCCTAGCTCCCCTCGGACCGAATGGCAGGGTGCAGGTGGCACAGCCTCGCCTGTTGTTAGGCTCCCCACCTCGTCGCATACGTCAACACGGGGTCCTCCCCACGGCGGGCGGAAGCCGTATAACACGACCGTTCGCCGATTTGCGGGGGAGGAATGTGGTGTCACCGCCAGACACCACATTTGCTAGGTGGTAGCTTTAAATCGGCCGCGGTCCATTAGTACATGTCGGACCCGCGTGTCGCCACTTTCATTGATAGCAGACCGATCGCCACCACACGGCAGGTCTAGAGAGACGTACTAGCACTCGCCCCAGTTGTACGGACGACGTAGCTAGCGATGCACACTGACGAAGCCTCGCTCATTTGCGGAGCAGATAGTTAGAATAGCCTTCAGCTAAGTCAATGGCTACGACCTAGCAAGGCGCCATTAGCACCGTCATTAGTACCGTCAAGAGCGATATACAAATGACGGATTAAAGTTAAGTATTCCAGAAGCTACGTACTTTTCTTTATAGCATTCATTACGTCTCCTGTTTCAGACCTCACGCCATCCTGCGTGAGCTTATAGCGTGCATTACGGTCTCCTCAAACCACACTGTGTCGGCACTTCTGTCGACACATCATTATTATTATTATTATTAGTAGTAGTAGTAGTAGTAGCAGTAGCGAATACCCTGTTCAAGAATCACAAGAGGAGGAGGTATATTTGGAAAAGACCGGGAGATACGGGAAGATTTCAGTTAGATTACATCATGGTCAGACAGAGATTCCGAAATCAGATACTGGATTGTAAAGTGTACCCAGGAGCAGATATAGACTCAGACCACAATATCGTAGTGATGAAGAGTAGGCTGAATTTAAAAGATTAGTCAGGAAGAATAAATACTAAAAGAAATGGGATACTGTAGTGCTAAGGAATGACGAGATACGCTTGAAGTCCTCTAAGGCTATAGATACAGCAATAAGGAGTAGCGCAGTAGGCAGTACATTTGAAGAGGAAAGGACATCTCTAAATAGGGTCATCACAGAAGTTGGAAAGGAAAACATAGATTCAAAGAAGGTAACTGCGAAGAAACCATGGGTA
Source organism: Schistocerca americana (assembly GCF_021461395.2). NCBI lineage: Eukaryota > Metazoa > Arthropoda > Insecta > Orthoptera > Acrididae > Schistocerca > Schistocerca americana. The sequence continues at coordinate 296,045,268 of NC_060123.1, read as the reverse complement.
ACAGAAGAAATAATTCAACTGATCGATGAAAGGAAGGAAATACAAAAATGTTCCGGGCAAATCAGGAATACAGAAATACACGTCGCTGAGGAATGAAATAAACAGGAAGTGCAGGGAAGCCACGACGAAATAGCTGCAGGAAAAGTGTGAAGACATCGAAAAAGAAATGACTGTCGGAAGGACAGACTCAGCACACAGGAAAGTCAAAACAGCCTTCGGTGACATTAAAAGCAAGGATGATAAAATTAAGAGTGCAACGGAAATTCCGCTGTTAAATGCAGAGGAGAGAGCGGATAGGTGGAAAGAATGCATTGAAAGACCCTATGAGGAGGAAGGTTTGTCTGGTGTCATAGAAGAAGAAACAGGAGTCGATTTAGAAGAGATAGGGAATCCTGTATTAGAATCAGAATTTAAAAGAGCCTTGGAGGACTAAAGATCAAATATGGCAGAAGGGGTTGATAACATTCCATCAGAATTTCTAAAACCATTGGGGGAAGTGGCAACAAAACGACTATTCACGTTGGTGTGTAGAATGTATGAGTCTGGCGACGTACCATCTGACTTTCGGAAAAACATCATCCACACAACTCGTAAGATGGCAAGAGCTGACAAGTGCGAGAATTATCGCACAATCAGCTTAACAGCTCATGCATCCAAGTTGCTGGCAAGAATAATATACAGAATAATATACAATCTGTAGAAGAAAATTGAGGATGCGATAGATGACGATCAGTTTGGCTTTAGGAAAGGTAAAGGCACGAGAGAGGCAATTCTGACGTTGCGGTTAATACTGGAAACAAGACTAACGAAAAATCAAGAAATGTTCATAGGATTTGTCGACCTGGAAAAAGCGTTCGACAATGTAAAATGGTGCAAGATATTCGAACTTCTGAGAAAAATGGGGGTAAGCTGTAGGGAGAGACGGGTCATGTACAATATGGAAAACAGCCAAGAGTGGACGACCAAGAACGAAGTGCTCGTATTAAAAAGGGTGTAAGACAAGGTTGTAACCTTTCGCCCGTACTGTTCAATCTGTACATCGAGGAAGCAATGATGGAAATAAAAGAAAGGTCCAGGAGTGGAATTAAAATTCAAGGTGAAAGGATATGAATGACACGATTCGCTGTTGACATTGCTATCCTGAGTGAAAGTGATGAAGAATTACTTGATTTGCCGAACAGAATGAACAATCTAATGAGTACACAGTATTGAATGAAAATAAATCGAAGAAAGACGAAGGTAATGAGAAGTAGTAAAAATGAGAACAGCGAGAAACTTAACATCAGGATTGATGGTCACGAAGTAGATGAGGTTAAGGAATTCTGCTATCTAGGCTGTAAAATAACCAATGACGGAGGGAGCAAGGAGGACATCAAAAGCAGACTAGCTATGGCAAAAAAGGCTTTCCTGGCCAAGTGATGTCTACTAATATCAAATATCGGCCTTAATTTGAGGAAGAAATTTCTAAGAATGTACATCTGGAGTACAACAAAGTATGGTAGTGAAACATGGACAGTGGGAAAACCGGAAAAGATGAGAATCGAATCATTTGAGATTGGTGCTACAGACAAATGTTGAAAATTAGGTGGACTGATAAGGTAAGGAATGAGGAGGTTCTACGCAGAATCGGAGAGGAAAGGAATATGTGAAAAACACTGATAAGAAGAAGAGGCAGGATGATAGGACATCTGTTAAGACATGAGGGAATGAGTTCGGTGGTACTAGAGGGAACTGTAGAGGGCAAAAAATGTAGAGTAAGACAGAGATTGGAATACATCCATCAAATAATTGAAGACGTAGGTTGCAAGTGCTACTCTGTGATGAAGAGGTGGCGGGCCGCATCAAACCAGTCAGAAGACAAAAAAACTAGTAGAAGTAGCAGTAGCAGTGCCTGGAGAGCAGTGGGGTGCCACTCTCCCGACAACCCATGACCAGATGTTTTCAACGGGTGAGCAAAGTGGAGAACGTGTTGACTATTGCAACAGTTAAACGCCTTCTGTACGAGATAGTTCAAAAATCAGTGCAAAATGCCAGTTATCTCGTTGAACGATATCGTTAAGGAGACCTTGAAGCTAGGCGAAAGCCACCGGCCTCAATAAGTAAGACTTGCAACTTTCGCTGTCGAAATTACCGACTTTAACTGTCAGGGATGTTGACTACTCAATGGTGCCCTACCATTACGCCAGGTAATGGGTCGATGTGACGATGACGAATGTGATCTAGCAACGTTCTCTCCCCTCAAAGTCTCCACACTCAGATACGTCCACAGTGATACTGTACGTATAACAGAGACTCGTCCGACAAGGTGACGTCGTGCCATTCTTCTCTCCAGATTTTCGCTGTGCGCAGCACTGCCGGTGCGGCCTTCTGCTGCCTCGTCAATGGTCCCTCAACTGACAGTCTGTAGTGCTCTAGGCACCTTCATACTGTCCATGTCCATACTTATATTGCGGCAAACGAACTCATTTCCTGACTCGAGTTTCATGACGCGGCAGTACTATTGCAAGGCTCCACTGGGCTGAGGACCTAGTCAGTTTGTTTTACCACTGACTTGCACTCAAGGAGCAAGACCCTCACTACGGTCCAGGTGTGTGTACAGAAATTTTATGCACAAAAACAGACGGAAAGCTTTGGCCATAACACATGGAATGTACTTGTGTACCTTGATTGAAAATTAATAATTACTAGGTAGTGATGGGGACTATCAGCTACTGTAATGAAACAAGGGTTTCAAATTACGTACATTTATTGCTTATGAACTAAATTATTGTTTGGAACAGACAAAGGTCAAATACTCATCATGGGAGAATGAGTGCATGTACACATACGAGGGTGTGATAATTGTGGATCTTCAGTGCGAAACGACTGGAAAAGTTATCATAAAATAGATCGAACGAACAAGAAATCGTGTTAACTGACTGCTAATAGCGAAATGTTGGTGACAACTGCATCGGAAGATTAGTGTTTAAAGAGAAATAGAACTCCAAAGGGTAAAATCATGGGCAAAAGGTCATCCCACAGTGAGTGACTCATTAATATGAACCACCTATCATTCCGTATGAACTTCGTACACCGTTGCTGCCACACATGCATCATTTGCGGGAGACGAGGCGCAGTGAACTCGCAGGCGAGGACCGACGCTGATACGGCGCGGCCCTTTTGCTCGTGAATCCTGTTCCTCTCGCGGCGAAGAAGCCTGTTCTCTACGCCTCTCAACGACCAAGTGGCCTCTGCTCCTTTCGACGAGGAAGTCATTCTACTAAGGCTCGCGGCGAAGAAGCGTATTTACTATGGCTTCCTGGGAAAGAAGCGTGTTTACTATGGCTCCCGGGGAAGAAGCTTGTTTACTATGGCTCCCGGTGAAGAAGCGTGTTTACTATGGCTCCCGGCGAAGAAATGTTCTGATACTCTGCTCTCCTGCCCCTTTGCAACCTGAGCCCGCCAAAACTACCATTTGGGCCAATCTCAAACTGCAAACTTTATTTCACATTCCGAAACCTCCTGAAAATTTAGTTCGGGAAGATTCAAAACGTCGACGTAGATTAGATTAAATTAGATTAAATTCAGTTTTCGTTCCATAGACACAAAAAATGAGATGATTGTCGTGGGTGTGGAGCATGTCAGAAAGTATGACATAAAAAACATAAAAAATTTGAATATAATACTTACTACCCTGGTCGCCAAAATAGGTGATAGCATTACATTAAACTGAAACTGCTAATACTTACAAAATTAATATGCTGTCAGAATGAAACATTGTTATGCACTTTTAATAAATTTATCATACACAGTATATCTAATATTGACTGTTGTGACCAAGTGCTGTCAAAACTCAAATCTAACCGACATTTTTGATTAAGCTGATCTAATAGTCCCTGTTGATATTCATCTGTAGAGTTGAAAGAGTTGCCTATAAAAAGTCTTTCAAACTCTATTTAAACCGTGTTTTACCTGAAACAAAATTTTTAATGGTTGTTGGAAATTTATTGAAAATGTGTGTTCCTGAATACTGGACATGTTTTTGGATTAAGGTGAGTGATTTTAGGTCTTTGTGTAGATTGTTCTTATTCCTGGTACTGATACTATGTATTGAGCTATTGGTTGGATATATAGATATACCACTTGCAATAGATTTCATTAATAAATAAATATACTGAGAAGGAGTGGTTAGAATACGAAGTTCCTTGAAGAGGTTTCTACGTGATGTTCTTGAATTTACACCACAAATGATTCTCATTACACGCTTTTGCACTCTACAAACTTTTGCTCGGTTTGATGAGTTACCCCAGAATATGATCCCGTATGACATAATAGAATGAACGGAAGCAAAGTATGCAAGTTTTTTTTTATATTTGCATCTCGTACATCTGACATCATTCTCACTCCAAATACAGACTTGTTTAGGCGCTTAAGCAATGTCATCTTCTCCTTCCAGAAACTTGCGACTGCGGCCCTGAGGCATATCGCCGTTCCCAAAGATTCCGAGTTCCGACCTATCCAATGCTGATCCGCGAAAAACTTTCCGTGTCTTTATATGCTCAGTGTTTAAGCTCAAGGTGCCTCCGGCTCGTCCGCAGTACCCAAAAAACTCGTCTGTGGAGCCGCCCCGTGGTTACTGCTCAGCGCTGAGATGTTGTCGTGTATGAGTGGTCTGTGAGTGGTCTGTCCTTCAGAGAAACCCCCGTATTCATATTCGCCAACTGGTGAGCACAGGGCGAGTTCGTGAACTCAACAAGCGAGTGCATACTTCCCCAGGCACTGTCAATTTTCGTCAAAGATGAACGCTGCCCTCTGCGACAACAACGGGCGGCCGCTCACATGACTCAGTTGGCCGGCGCTATACCTCCCCTCCCCCCCCCCCCCCCCCGCCCAACACCACCCAGTGCACGCCCAGTTAGCTTCATCCGCTGAAGGCAGGTCAAGGCGAGCAGAAATCGTAAGGGACATATTTTCTCTCCCTGTTAAGTATCGCTATGAATTCAAGATTCACTTTAAAATTAAGAAAAATGAAAGGAAATCCTTTACAGTCATCAGCCATTCCCACGGACAATATCGCTCCTTGGCATATACATTGAAATTTATTGGTTAATCAGACCTGTTATATCTATAGATTAATTGTACTCAGTGAAAAACGAATGAAACACGGGGATGGCTAAAGCCTGAAGCGTTTCAGTGCCCTGCACGGCCGAGCGATCACCGGTTGTCGACTCGGGCGCTGTTGAGGTCCTGCCGACGTTGAGCATGGTACCTCCTGAACACATCGACAAACGCAAGCAGCAATATCCCCTAACGCCGAATGATAAACCGCAGTCTTGATATGCCGCTGTCGAATTTCAACGTTTCTCCTTCCTACAGCAGGCATAACACAATTTTCAAAATTCACTTTGTGAATGAGAAATCCATTGCATAATCCTTCCTTACATACAGCGCGTAGATACTCTTACGTTTACCTATTTTGTGTGGTTGCGCTATAATGCTAATCATTTGCATGTTCAAGTACACTTCACGTAATTTTATGTTTGTTGCAACTGCTATTAAGGAGATTCAGGTTTAACGGCCAACAGTGAACTTCAGCTACTTGTCCGTCATTTTTAGTTTCAGTGCCAGTTTGCGAATGAACCATTTAATAGTTGATTTTTATTCGTTTACTTACTTTATTAGGGCAAAAACATCTTATGATTTTTTATTTCATCGATTGGGAAAATTTTGCATTCAAATTAATTGATCGCTTCTCTCATTGCTCTCCTTGTGCACATTTTGGGTTTGTTTAGATTTTGTTTGTTAGTAACGCTTTGTCTTCGCTTAAATCTAAGATAAATTTCTCTTTGCTTTCGTGGTAACTTTTCAGCAAGGCTATTGAATCGTGGTGGATACTTCCAGTCACACAACATGGTCCTAAATTAATGTTTCTAAGGCGTATTTTACAATGGTTTTTAATTTCACGCGTTGATGGTCCAAATTTTCGTTTCCAGAGCTGAATGCAAGATACTGACTGCTCAGACGCTCTGGAATATCTGTCGTGTCACATTTTCTGAATAAAAATATTCTTCTGTCTTCCTTAACATTACCTCCGACATTTATATTCATTGAAGCTATAACTGTCTTATGCTGATTGATTTTTCGTTTCTACTTTTCTTATGTCATCAATCTTCTGACTCGTTTGTTATACCCATCAGGACTGATTTCCTCTCCTGCACCAATCTCTTAATCTGAAAGCAGCACCTGCATCAAATGTGTTCGTGTAACTACTTGTTCTACATATTTCACTATCTGTTTTCTGCTGGAATTTTTGGTCTCTAGTACTCTCACTAATACCATGGAAGTTATCTTCTAATCTCTTAACCAAAGTCCTGTCATCCTTTGCGTAAACTGATGCAGAAACTTCAGGTTTGTTAATTATTAATAGATCTAGGATGTTGACCTTATAAAATAAATAAAATAAAATAAAATAAAACATTAATTATTAATTATGTATGATAGTGATTGGATGTAATTAATATTTGCTTATCTGTAACGTGGACGTTTAATTATTCGGTATCAGACGCTTGACAATGGCTTTTCGTAAATGTAATGTTATTCGTAGTTTACCGTGAAATAAGACTCAAATAATCGTACTTCGTATTTAAATCGTTTCCAAAGACTGCTGCGGTAGGTGCGGACTCAAATCTAAATCTCAATATTAGAATAATTTGCCAGCCATGTCAATGCGTCGTACAGAGGTGACTGTCTACTAAACATAAGAAGTTTACACAGTTAGTTAAATCAGATATATTCAACGAATAAACCTACAGTTAAATAATTCCACTTACCTTCGTAAATATAAATTCTTTGCAGAATCGAGTGCCTAGTAAGATTGCAACTCGCAGTGTTCTTATATAACATCAAATATGGCGGTGTGCCAGTCAATGCAATATACGTGCTTCCCGCACCAGTTGTACCAGACCTCCCCTTCTTAATGAAACATAAGAGTATCGTAATTGTATTTTTGTTTTATCAGCGACACAGCGCTGCAGTTCTGTGCCATAGGCTTTATTTATTTGTCACAGATTAATTATTTAATTAAGATTTCGCGTTTCCGAGGAAACTCACGCATGGCATGCAAATGTGCCTTTATGTTGCCCCCTGAATTGCGAGGCGAAAGGACACACCTGCAGGCGAGCAATTCACCTAAAGGCACAAGAAAATCTAAGTTATCTACAACTATTTACATGACTTACATTATACTGTATATTACATACAAAATTTGAATGACGCTCGTGCGCCGTAAAATTTCTTATGTTGGCAAAATAGAGTGCGCGCATGCGCAGAAGCGTCTGTGTGACTCCGGCACTGCCGTTATATCGTAAATTTAGATCACGCGGCCCAGCATTGCAGTTCATATTGTTCGTGTGCGCGCGCATTTCTTAGTCGTTGCACAAAGAAAATATTCCACCAAGATTACATATGAAGACTACATTCTATGACACGGAACTTAGTTTTAAAATTACAATATTTGTTATAATACAATACAACTTTAGATTGTTGAATGTTCTTAGTTACATAGTATTGCATTGAAATGCTTCAAAGAAAAATGTCTTTTTGTTTCAGGTGCGTTGACCTATACACATAGTGTCGTTATTACAGTTTATATTCATCTGCTGCACAATAATTTTTCACAGGTTAGTGTCGTCGTGGTAAAGTTTTTTGATCACAGTAACATCGCTGTATAACAACGTGATTGATACATAAGCATGTCCATTTCCTATTTCCATTATAGTCGTTGTGATGCAGTTCGTTGTGACAAAAAGCATTGTTTATTACAGATCAGACGTGACCCGTCGAGTAATTGGTCCATATGCAGTTCGTTTTCGATATTCCGTGGAAGCTTGGTTGCAGAACCTCGGACGGCACATAGCTGGCGTCGATCCTTGAACAGTCCAGGTAAGTGTGTCCGTCACATTTCGAGAACATTCCATTCCCTGAAGTTCCATCCAAAATTCTTCCACTCGTCGTGTTGTTTTCTGGACAGGCACGTAGTGACCATTTAATCCAGTTAACATCTTTAAGTTAGATACTGTAGTAATGTCACTAGACGATGCACCAATTACGCACTTCACATATTCAGTTTTTTGTTAAATATAGCTCACCTAAATGTTCGTAGTTACTTATCAAAGAAATCGTTCATCGCGTTTACAAAGGTCCGATGCATGATGAATGTCATTAACAGTTTCTTTCACATAGGTTTCTGCGTAGTTGCAGACTTAGTAATGTACGTTAATGTCCGTGAACAGTGGTTCACTACGCATTTTTCTTTTTTTTTTTTTTTACATTTTGGCACTCGTTATCGTTCAAATTTTCACATAGTAACAGTTACATTATACATCAGTTTAAAAAAAAAAAACATAAGTAATCATACATTTACACGTCACATATTTTCTTAGCATAAACATAATACAGTTACACATAAACATGTTTACATCATCATTACATAGCTATAAATTATTACATTGTGTCACATTTGATTACATGAATTGCAGATATTTACGTCCTCTTTAACGGTTTTGCTGGGATTTTATCGATGTTTTTTTTGTGATGTCATCTGAAATTAAGATAGGTTAGACACAACATTCATTACATCAGTAGGCAAGACCAGGCGTTTTCACTACTCAATAAATATTCAAAATAATAAGAGACGGAAAACTGTTCGATTCCTCGCGTTTCGTGCGTGTGTGTATAGTGTCTGTGTGGCCTTGGCTACTGGTAGATGCTTTTCTTGCTGAGAGATGTGCGTCTAATCTATTTCTCGAAGTAAAAGATCGCTTCACAGATGAAGTCTGTCGGTTCGTCAGGTGTCATACCAAGTCAGTGGTACCTACAGTCACAAATGTTCCGTGAAAAATTAATATATCATTCACTGCTACGTAATCATAAATTTTACTTTAATATTCAGTCTTCTCGGTGGTGCCGCGGCATTGAAAGAAAAGTTCTTCTGTCTTCAACTGCGTCACTGGAACCGCTGAAATGAAAATTTCTATACTACTTATTATCTGTGTTGTAGCAAACAGAGTTTTGCGAGTTGCTTAGCAATGTTTTCATGGGTATGACTTTGACATTATTTAGCATGAAATGCTCTAAGATCTCGGTGTGCGTATAGCCCAATAATTTTGTTAGTTCTAGGATGTTGTAACAGATACGCACCAGGATGCGGTATGTTAACAATTATATAAGGTCCTTCATATAGCAGACGCCACTTAGCATTGCGTCATTGCGTCGTTTGAGTGCTACAGATTTATGATGAGTACGGAGTAGTACAAGCATTCCTACCTTGAATTTTTGTTTTCTTTTTATTATGTTTATGTGATGTTTGTTTCGTATCTGTGCGTGATGTGTCAGTGTAGTCAATACTTTTTTTATTTTCTGTTCAGGTGTGATTTCCTTGTCTGACAACTTAGGTAATGGTTCTATCCATTGATCGTTCTGTTTGCAATTGAACATGATCTCGTTAGGTGTGTAATTTGTATTGTAAATATTTAAGTTATTGTGTACGTCTTCGAAAAGACTTAGGTAGGACACCCAATTAGTATGTTTTGATGAAATATAGGTCCTCATGAATCGGTTTAGTTCTCGGAAAAGTCTCTCAGTCGCGTTACATTGTGGACTAAACCTTGAAATAAATATACTTTTAATGTTATTGTCCTTCAAGAAATTTCTCCATTTGTACCCAGAGTAGTATGCTGCAGTATCTGACAGAATTGCTTTAGGTTTTCCCATGTGCGTCAGGTAATCACTTGAGAATCTTCGTATTATAGCATTTGCAGTGGCAGATTTTAAAGCATAAAGTTTTACATGTTTAGAAAATATATCGTAAAAAGCTAAGATGTATTTGACGCCTCCAAAGCTTGCTGGATGCGGTCCACTGATGTCAGTACACAGAATTTCCAGGGGTTTACTCGGTAAAATAGAATGTAAATCTGTTTTTGTGGATAAATTCTGAGGTTTTGATTTTTGACATATGACACATGTTTTCAGTTCCCTGTAAATTTTTCTTGTCATATTGCTAAAATAACAGTATGTGCTGAGCTTTGCCAAACACTTTTTCGTCCCATAATGACCCCAAACTAAGTGTGTGTGCCAAATCAAATTACGTTCAGACTCTTTGGGAATGCATACACACCAGTTAGTAGCATTTGGATGTCGGCGATAAAATAACACATCATTGTGTAACTTGTAGTACCTAGTCAAAGGATGATTGTGTTTTTCTACTAGTAATGTTATTATCTTATACCAGTGAGGATCAGATTTTTGTAATTTAGCCATGTTTCTGCACATATCAATAAAATTAAGAGAATCCTGTAGTCATTTATATTTTCTAAGTCACTGTTGGTTTCATTCATACCTTGTGGAAGTCTAGACAAAGCGTCGGCAATGGTGTTGTCCTTACCTTTTATGTACTTAATTTCAAAAGAGTAGTTCTGAAGAGTAACTGCCCATCGTGATAGTCTAGGATGTACAAGTTTACAAGTTAACAAAAATGTCAGGGCCTGGTGATCGGTATAAATTACTGTATGTTTTCCAAATAAATAATAATTGAATTTCTTGAAAGCCCAGACTATGGAAAGTGTTTCTAACTCAGTAGTGGAGTATGTACGCTCACATTCAGTTAGAGTACGACTTGCAAACCCAATAATTCTTATCTGTTCCTTTTCTTTATTCTTTACAACTTGAAATAAGCAACAGCCCAAGCCAGTATGTGAAGCGTCACAAGTCATACAAAAATCTAAATTGAAATCTGGATGGCTCAATACGTTTGCATTCACTAAAGCATGTTTAATTGTATTAAAGTCATCCTGGCACTGTTCCGACCAGATCCAAACTTGATTCTTTCTGAGTAGATTTAGCAGATGTTTACTGTTCAAAAGTGGTTGTGGTAAAAAAGTCTGAAAAATGAACATAGCCCAAGGAATGATTTTAACTGCTTTTTAGTTCGAGGGCTAGGAAAGTTTCTGATAGCATCTAATTTACTGGGATCAGGACGTATGCCCTGTGAATTAATGATATGTCCTAAATATTTTGTCTCACTGCAACCAAATTTTGATTTTCTAAGATTGGCTGTGACTCCAGCTTGTGCAAATTTTTCTAAAATTCTTTGAAGTGTGTCAACGTGTTCATTCCAAGACTGTTTAGCTATCAGTATATCATCTACATAGTGTGTGACTGTCTCAACTAAATCATCGCCAAGAACTGTATCCAGGGCTGTAATGAATACCCCAGAACTGACATTCAGTCCGAAGGGTAGAACACAAAACTGATAGGTTCGCCCCCCGAACGTAAATGCAGTATATTTCCGAGAATCAGGAATGATACCTACTTGCCAAAATGAATTAGCGAGATCTATTGTGGAAAAATATTTTGCATCTAGAAATTTCTGTAATTGCTCTTCTAAATTTTCGGGTTTTGTGTGAACCGGTAAAATTATTTCATTAATTGCTCGTGCGTCTAACACTAGCCTAATGCTACCATTTGATTTTTTGACAACAAGTAGAGGACTACAGTAAGGTGAGGTGGATGGTTCAATGACCTTCCAGTCTAACATTTGCTTTAATTCTTGCCACACAGCAGGTCGTTGAGATAACAGTACGTTATATGTCTTGTGGTAGAAGATCTTGTGAGGCTTAACTTCAATCTTGTACACATACGTGTTGATAACACCTAATCGTTTGGTAAAAACTTGTAAATATTTGGATAACACTTCCTGTAGTTTTATACGTTCATGTACACTGAGAGTTGTAGCTTCATTTATCTTATTATCAAGCAATGTTTTCAAGTCCATTAGCTCTGTGTCAGATGAGTGTGTTTGCGTGTCTTGAATGTCATTGTCAAGTACTAACTGAACCTTGTATCCTGTACAGTGTTTGTCATGCTTTAGAGTTCTCCTGTCCAAATCAATAATAATTACACTGCCTTTATCATTTAAAATACATTTACCTTTGGAGAAGTCTATAATGCAGTCCTTCTCGCTCATAATATCTATTCCTAATATGCAATTTGTCACAAGGTTTTGTACAACCAGGAATGGCCATTGTACGGTTCCATTACCTATTTTAATGTTTACAAAAACTTGCTTCGTAACCCTACATGACTTATTACCTAGAGCAGTAGTTATTTTACAGTTTTGGGCGGGAAACTCAGGCACAGGCTCCAATTCACACATCTTTCTATAGAAATTAAAAGACAAAACGCTCACAGCTGCACCTGTATCTAAGATAATAGTAGTTGGAATCCCACCTACTACACCAGTAGTAGATGCTAAAACAATTTCATCTGTGTTTGAACGACATTGTGTATTGTCTTGCAAAAGTTCATCTGATATATTGTCATTGTGGTTGTATCTTATAAATAAAACAGGTAGTTTTTGTTTAGAATTATTAGGCATATCAATATTTTGTTGTTCAACTGTGGTGTCAAATAACTGATTAACATTGAAGTCGCCCCCCTAGAATTCTTCAGCCACGACCCGGGGCATAGAAGTGACTGTTTCTAGTTTGTTGGATTAGCATTTGTATTAGGTACTGACACAGATTGAGGTTGTGTATCAGGTGTCATTTCTATTATATTCACATTCGGATATTGCCTGTTGTGATCTCCAAACTTTTGCGGTTGTTGTTGCTGTTGCGCATTATAACTTACCTGCCGGTCGTAAGATATGCTCCAATTTTGTCCTGGTGGCTGCTGTGGTAAACCAGTGTTTGAATGAAAGTATTGATCGCTACGAGTCCAGCCTTGATGCTGTCTTGGCTCGTAGTTATTATTATTTCTATTTCTGTTTGTGTTTTTGTTGTTACATTTGTATCCGTTGTTACCGTTGTTGTTATTACCGCGGTACCTTTTGTATGGATTGCCGCATGGAGTGTTATTACTGTTGTAACTGTTGTTTGTATTGGAATACGCGTGTTGATTTTGATTTCCGTATTGAGACGGCATGTGAGTTTGCTGTTTTTGCTGTACCGCGTATCCAACTGTGGGCGCTCCAGAATTGAGTTGGCAAGCCTGCATGTTTTGCATACCACTAGTATAAACATTGTCGCTGCTGTTTTGCAGCGCGAAGCGCTGATCTTCTAGTAACATGTCAACCGAATCTAAAGCTGTTAAAAAATAATCTGGATCGTCATCTGGAATATGTAAGAGTTTTTCTTTAATGTTGAAAGGCAATTTGGCCTTCAACGCACGGAGTATATCACGTGTTGCGACTGGTTCGTCCAAAAAATGTCCCATGTTCAAGTATTTTTCAAAATATCTGCGTAAGTTACCATTTTTACTGTTAAAAGTTTCAGGTTCTAAAATTTGTCTTCTGAGTCGCTCCTGGACGGATTGCGACCAGAATTTATTCAGAAAGGCACGCTCAAACTCACTGCACGTGGTACATACGTCAGCTTTACTGTATGCCCAGACAGCTGCATCACCTTGGATGTAACCGACAATATATGAAATCTTTTTCCGGTCACTCCAAGTGCGTGGAAATGCGTTACTAAAAGATTTAAGAAAAATCACCGGATGAATGGTTCGTTTTTCTGGGATAAAAGTCTGAAATTGCCTGTGTTTTATTAAGCTTTCTTCTTCCTTTGCATTATGATATGGATTTGTTGCACTGTAATTACTGCAATGTTCAGATGGCGAGTAATTACGATAATGTTGCTGTGGTTTACCATGATAATAGCTTGTGTTTGTGTTTGCACGTCGTGGTATGTGTTGTAGTCGTGGTGTGTTTTGTTCTTGTGTGTTTGTCGTGTGCGGTACGTGTGCGTCATACTCGAATGTATATTGGTTTCTGAACTGTACATTTTGACTGATATTTTCGTTGCATTCAGACTGTGGTTGATCGGTGAATTGTCTCATGGGTGCAGTGACGGATTGTACTGCGTCACTAATCAGCTGTTTGTTATTAGTGATGTATTCCGCTACGGAGTCGTGCACAATTGTTGGTAAATTTTCACGTATGCATCTATCAAAATGTTTGTCTTTGTTCTCTACCCAATCATGAAATTCTTTATTAATATTCTGAAAATGAGCTGTGGCATCAGATTGTAAGATGTCAGTCAGGTGTTGTTCAACATCGTCAAATTTATACTGCACGTCAGTAATTCGTTTTTCAAGGTTGTCGTGTACTGAAGGATATGTTTGAATTTGTTCAGTAAGAGCTTCACACGTGACATTAAGGTTTTTTAATTGTGCCTGTAAAAGTGCTACGTCATTTGTAGTTTTTTCTTGTGTCGTATTAAGCTTGGAAAATTTCGTACTGAGCTCAGTCATCTGTTTAGTCAGTGTGGCGTCTATAAGTTCCACACGTTTACATAAAGTGTCACTACCTGTCTTGATTGCTATGAGATCAGATTTAATTTCGTCATTTTGTGTCTTTAACTGTTCATTTTGTGTCTTTAACTGTTCATTTTGTGTCTTTAAGGTTGCCATGTTTTCCGCGTTCTGCATCCTTAAGGTTGCCATATTTTCTGCGTTTTGTTTCATTAGCATTTGTAACATGTTGGCAATGTTTACTGTTTGCAAGGTCTCTGCCCCCGCCGCGTCATTAGACGTGACGTCAGGTATTAACATGGGCTCTGACTGAGACTTTGAAATTTTTGTGGTGGACGGCCTATTGTCAAAATTTCCGTTAACACTTGCGTCAATATTTGATGAATCGTCACTACCGGTTGCTGTCGTAAAGTCATTTTCTAACATTTGTCTCTCGTCCGAGTCGGATTGCGTCTGAATAGTATGTCTTTGCTGTTCCATCTTTGGGTATTGTTTTCTAGTTATGACCATGCCACAGGTGTGGTATGCTTCAAGAAAATAAAGTTTGACACTGGTTTTAAAATAAAATGCTGTTGAACATGAATCGCTCGTAGCAACAATGGCTGTTTGTTAATTTAAAATAAAGTTTGACACTGGTTTTAAAATAAAATGCAGTTGAACATGAATCGCTCGTAGCAACAATGGCTGTTTGTTAATTTCAAAATGTAAACTGAATATCGGATTATTCTTCATGGCTGCTGGCCATGTTACAACGTATCGTACAGAAGTCGGCCATATTGTACACTCATGTATTGGTATTGTTGCAGAAGTTATTGTTTAAGGAAAAGCACTGAGAATGAAATTTATCACTGAAAACTGCTACGCGCGAAAGAAATTCTACAGAATCTACTGAAGAGCTAATACACTGAATTATGCGCCTGGTCAAGCCTACCAATGCAAAGATGCTGCGTCTTACCTTATTTTGCTGGAAGCTTCATTGCGTCTTCCCGCAAAATTTTAGAATTGGAAAATATCTTCAGACTTTTGTTATTTCTCATATATTCACGTCCAGGTCCAGAAAGTTGATTTTTCACATGAAACAAAGAGAACAATGTAACAAATGACAAAATAACAAGTCCGACACGCAGTCGCCAACATAAAATAAATAAAATAAAATAAAACATTAATTATTAATTATGTATGATAGTGATTGGATGTAATTAATATTTGCTTATCTGTAACGTGGACGTTTAATTATTCGGTATCAGGCGCTTGACAATGGCTTTTCGTAAATGTAATGTTATTAGTAGTTTACCGTGAAATAAGACTCAAATAATCGGACTTCGTATTTAAATCGTTTCCAAAGACTGCTGCGGTAGGTGCGGACTCAAATCTAAATCTCAATATTAGAATAATTTGCCAGCCATGTCAATACGTCGTACAGAGGTGACTGTCTACTAAACATAAGAAGTTTACACAGCTAGTTAAATCAGATATATTCAACGAATAAGCCTACAGTTAAATAATTCTACTTACCTTCATAAATATAAATTCTTTACAGAATCGAGTGCCTAGTAAGATTGCAACTCGCAGTGTTCTTATATAACATCAAATATGGCGGTGTGCCAGTCTGTGCTTCCCGCACCAGTTGTACCAGACCTCCCCTTCTTAATGAAACATAAGAGTATCGTAATTGTATTTTTGTTTTATCAGCGACACAGCGCTGCAGTTCTGTGCCATAGGCTTTATTTATTTGTCACAGATTAATTATTTAATTAAGATTTCGCGTTTCCGAGGAAACTCACGCATGGCATGCAAATGTGCCTTTATAACCTCTTGGACAATTATGCAACTAACAGCCCGGAACACTTTTCAGAACTTCTCATCTGGATCTCCTGTTTTGATCGCTTGAGTCTCTCAATTGACGTTTTTGTAAAAGTTTGTCTGTAAGTAATATCAGTGTACGGGAAATATATAGGCATACATGTAATTTTAACAACAAGCAAGAAATCGTTTTATTGCATCGATATTGGTTTGGTAACAGAAATGCTTAGAGGAGATCTGCAAAAGTTATATTAGTCTCTGACAATATATGTAAACTAACTCCATTTAACAAGGTGGCTGCATAGTATTATTAAGGTTGCAATGAGTATATCATTTTGGATGAGAAGTAAGGCGACTTACCTATGTTATTTCTCTGTATTACGCCCCAGTTTCTTTTCTGAACTGCTCTTGACGATTCTAAGTAGGCCGTTGGTCACTGCCTCAGAGATTTTCCATGTTGTTTCATTACGTGCTTAAGTTTCAGCATTCAATGCATACTTCTTCCTTCTTTATCATATTTATCCTAGGCTACAATCCGAGTCTATGTCCGCACCTGGGTATTGTTTACAGTTTTGTATTTGGTATCTGAATCACTGTTTAACCATGATCTGTTGATATATTTGTATGTCTTTAAGTCTTTCCTAAATACATTTTCTTCTATTCTCATTTTGGAGTAGTATGTTGACTACGAGAAGATGAAACCTATTGCAGAACTACTAAGCCACCCTCTCGTATTCCTTTCTCATAGGCTATACCCTTCAGTGATTCTTCCCCGTCATTCTCTCCTTTCTTCACTTTCTCCTGAAATCTTCCCAATACTTCACTATAAACTTCGCAGGAGACCGATTAAATACCATAAACGGATTGGTATAGTCTAGTTTCTTGGTACGTGCCGCCCACCTACGAAGACGAACATTATGTGACACACAATATGTGATCAAAAGTATCCGGACACGACGAAAAACATACGTTTTTCATATTAGGTGCATTCTGCTGCCACCTACTGCCAGGTACATATCAGCGGTCTCAGTAGTCATTAGACATCGTGAGAGAGCAGAATGGGGCGCTCCGTGAAACTCACGGACTTCGAACGTGGTCATGTGATTGGGTGTCACTTGTGTCATACGTCTGTACGCGAGATTTTCACAATCCTAAACATCCCTAGGTCCACTGTTTCCGATGTGACAGTGTAGTGGAAACGTGAAGGGACACGTACAGCACAAAAGCGGATAGGTCAACCTCGTCTGTTGATTGACAGAGACAGCCGACAGTTGAAGAGGGTCGTAATGTGTAATAGGCAGACATCTCCCCAGATCACACAGTAGTTCAAAACTGCATCAGGATCCATTGCAAGTACTATGACAGTTAGGCGGAAGGTGAGAAAACTTGGATTTCATGGTTGAGCGGCTGGTCATAAGCCACACATCACGCCGGTAAATGCCAAACGACGCCTCGCTTTTTGTAAGGAGCGTAAACATTGGACGATTGAACAGTGGAAAAACGTTGTGTGGAGTGACGAATCACGATACGCAATGTGGCGATCCGATGGCAGGGTGTGGGTATGGCGGATGCCCGGTGAACGTCATCTGCCAACGTGTCGTAGTACCAACAGTAAAATTCGGAGGTGCTGGTGTTATGGTATGTTTGTGTTTTTCATGGAGGGGGCTTGCACCCCTTGTTGTTTTGCGTGGCACTAAGTATGGGAGAGTTCCACCCTTAGGTCTAGCAATTCGTTCAGGGCAAAATAGATTGTGGGGGGGCTGGATAGCGTTGATAAAGGGAGAAATGGAAGATGTAGAGCATCTTAAGAAAACATCGAATGTCTAATACAAGCTTTCAGTTCTCAGAATTTATTTTCACTCTGCAGAGGAGTGTGCGTTCACTTGTAAACTTCCTGGAAGATTAAAACTGCTTGCCGCAGCGCGACTAGAGGCTACGACCTTGCCTTCTGCGGACAAGAACTTTACCGACTGAGCTCTCCAGGCAGCGCTGACCAGCTCCCCTCACAGCCATACTTCCGCCAGTACCTCATCTCCTAGCTTCCAAAGTAAAGTTCGGAAGATAAAGTATGATTGGTGAACAACCACAAAAGAGGATCATATTGCTAAGATTGAGAAATCCGCTTCAATTGTTAATAATGTTTACTAGGCCGACTATTACTTCACATCCAGATGACGGAGAAATAGTCTCCGAAACTAGTCGTGCTAATAAATATCATTTACGAATGAAGCGATTTTATCAAACTTATCGAAATTTGGAAGGTAGGATATGAGGTGAGGCGGCTGTTAAATCGCTCCTGGAGAGTTCACTCGGTAGAGCGCTTGTCCTCAGAAGTTCCAGGCTTCAATTGTCCTCCCAGCAAGTCCATCCGTATAGGGTAAGCACTTTCAACAGTGTTCCCAAAATCCGAGTTGTATCCTTACAGTATGAAAGTGTTACGGACACTTGAAGCAAATGATGATCCAGGAAGAAAAGATTCGTTTTATAAATATACTACAGTCTGTAACCGAGCGACCGCTACGCTCGCAGGTTCGAATCCTGCCTTGGGCATGGATGTGTGTGATGTCCTTAGGTTAGTTAGGTTTAATTAGTTATAAGTTCTAGGCGACTGATGACCTCAGAAGTTAAGTCGCATAGTGCTCAGAGCCATTTGAACCATTTATAAATATAAACGCCTTTGCATTTAACATGCTGGAACGATCATTTGTGAATGCAAGTTCCTTAGTTCATTTTATTTCACTGGCCACTACAGCTGAATGGTCAGCGTGACAGACTGCCGTCCTAAGGGGTCCGGGTTCGATTCCCGGCTGGGTCGGGGATTTTCTCAGCTCTGGGACGGTATTGTGTTGTCTTCACCATAATTTCATCCCCATCCGGTGCGCAGGTCGCCCAATGTGGCGTCGAGTGTAATAAGACCTGCACCAAGGCGGCCGGTCCTGCCCCGAAAGGGACCTCCCGGCCAACGACACCAAACGCTCATTTCCATTTCACTGGCGAGACAATCTTTCATCTTTCAGGTAAACTCAACTCAGACAACGTATCTAGGGATCTTAAAACCCCTTTATGTGACGAGAGAACCAGCGAGATAGTCCAAAGTTGAATGTTGGCGTGGAATAATATGTAACCGTATCTCTGGTGCGGTTTTCTTCGGCGAGACGTCAATGATCGAAAATGTTTGCCTGGACCTTTCCATTGAAGGCGTGACGTCACATACGGCGAAATCATAACAGCACGACTTTTTGACTAGCGATAAATGCACGCTTAATAGCACATGTTTATAGAATAGATCCACTATTCCCCTTCTTAGTAACTGCCTCCATTTATACTGGAGCACGCAGGACATGTAAGGACCTAGCTATATGTTATCACGTCAGAATAAGACTCTAATGGTTCCACCAATCTGGCGACTTCATGAGAAGCCGTTGCCCCAGCACAGAAGTAGTACCTAGGTCTTGAGCCTATTGCTTTTGATGAAAGGCTTTTACAAAAAAAATGTTCAAATGTGTGTGTATTCCTAAGGGAGCAAACTTCTAAGGTCATCGGTCGCCAGACTTACACACTACTTACACTAACTTATGTTAACAACAACACACACATCCATGCCCGAGGGAGGTCTCCAGCCCCCGGCGGGAGGGGAGGCTTTTATAAAATTACAGTGAAACATGCTAAAGCTCGTACCTAAATATTGATATCGAGCGTTTACCTGCGATGCCAGCTTTTTTTATGTAGACATATTCAGTGAGAGAAAATAGCAAATTGAGTTCTACAGTGCTGTGTAATATGTGAACGCCTATCAAGTTCACACGATAAATCGTCAATCATTCTCATTAGTCGAAATTCAGTCCTTTATCGATTTCTAACTAAGGAATACATATCATTAAAATATCAAAAATCAAATAAACATTCTTGAACTTGTAATATAAACTGCTTTGCTCGCAGACAACGGAGCTTAATCGCGCACTTTGTAATGCCAGGCCATTAGACACACTCTGACTAGGTGGTGTGAACCACTTCCGTGGTCAGTCATTCGTTAGACTGTGTCTCCTCAGTAAGTGAACTTTATAATTAACTGTAAAACTATATTCTAAATACGTCATAACAGTACAGTACTGCGAGGGTCTCCCATGTTATTTTAGACTATGTCTGGAGATTAATTTATTTACTATAAAAATGAAAATGTGAGATTTGGTGCGTACACAAGAGTATAATACCCTAGTTTCTGCTGGCGCAGTTTGCTATGAGCGCCGCATCAAGATAGCAGCGTCACTGTCGTAATTGCCTCATTGCGCCTTGTGACGTCATACATCTGCTATTATAGCCTCACTCAACTCAGGAGTAATCATTAGAAATAAAGCAAAGGTTCCAAGAGCCACATATGTTACATACATCTTCGTGACCATAAACTAATCATCATCTTCCAGCGAGATGGTGCACCACCACCTTGAAGACTGCATGACCGTGGGTTTTTAAATGAAATATCTCCACACTGAAGGATGGGAAGGGGTGGCGCACCTTCCTGGCCACCTTTTTTTTATCACATATCACTTCTCTAGATTTCTTACCGTGAGGTTACGTTAGAAATGTAGTGTATCGGACATGGGACATCAAATATCTCAAATAGAATATTAGTGACGCCCTCGATAGCACAGCAGACATGGGAAGAAATCGAGTACTATTTTGCTGATGCCCATATTGCTATGTATTAATTGTGGCCAAAGGAAATTTGTTATAAATTGAGTGTGATTCTCCATTGCATGTGCAATAAATTTTTGAATTTGTATATAGACTTTATGGTCACCCTGTAAACACAGCAAACTTGTGTATTCGTTATTGGTCCTGATGAAACTTTTCTGATGTGTGACTCCGACGTGCTGACGAATGTTTCGAACCTGTGGGCTGTTTTAATTGTGACCGTAAAGGGATGACGATGTACAGATGTACGTAATCTCTAGATACAAACTTATAATTTTACGTTGTCAGGTGAACAAGTTATTACTGCAAATACTATCAATAATTTCGGGAATGGTGGTTATTAACGTATTCCAATTTCGGAACCCTACTTTTTACGTGAGTACCCTCGTAGATTTATGAAACAATTAAGACGGCGGGCTGTTATATGAGTGCACAGTACTCGCAGAAGACCTCGCGTTCCACAGGCGCAGCTGTGCGAGTATATACGTTATACTCAGGCAGCAATATCTAGCAGCTGGCCCGGGACGCACAGATGGCGACATTTGGCGGACGACGGGAACCACAGGTGCGCGCGTAGCCCGGCGTACAATCCCGTAAGTTGCCTCGGCACCAACGTGGCCACATCCGTGTGCAGTCGTCTGCCAACATGTTCAAGAGAAATACGGCTAGTCCAGAGGAACAAAGGACAAGCGGTATTGTTCCCTGCGAAAGGTACAATGCCTGTTATCAACATTCACACACATACTCCGACAGCTACTGTAGCGGAGCATGGCGTGTACTCACTTCCTATCCTCTTCCACTCTCAAACAGAGCGAGGGAAATACGACTGTCTTTATGCCTCAGTAGGAGCCCTCATTTCTCTTACTTTCGTGGTCCTTACGCTAAATTTACGTTGGTGACAAGAGAATCGTTCTGCAGTCGCAAATGCTGGTTCTCTAAATGTTCTCAGAAATGTTCCAGGAAAAGAACGTCGTCTTCCCACCTTGCTTCACAAAGCATCCCTGACTTCTCGCATGTTGGGTGAACAAACCGGTAAGAAAGCCTAGCTGCCAGCCTATGAACTGCTTCGATGTCTTCCTTCAATCCGATCTGGTGAGGATTCCAAAGACACAAGTAGTACTCAAGAACGACGTGTACTAGTGTCCTACACGGGATATTCTTTTTGAATGGACTACATGTTCCTAAAATTCTCCCAAAAACCTAAGTCTACCATTCGCCTTTCCTATTACTTCCTTACGTTGTCGCTTTGCAAAGTTAAGTCTAGATATTAATCGACATGGCTGTGTCAGAGAGTACACTATTAGTGCTGTATTCGAACTTAGGGTGATTGTTTTTCCTACTTACTTGCATTAAATAAGATTTCTCTAAGTTGATTTCAAGTTTCCATTCATCACACCAGCTAGAAACTTTGTGTAAGTATCTTGTATGCTCCTGCAGTCACCCAACAACGACACCTTTCTGTGTTACACCACAGCATCATAACAAACAACCGCAGATTGCTGCTCATCCTGTCTGTCATATATTTTATGTACGTGAAGAATAAGAACTGTCCTATAACACTTTTCTGTGGCGCATCTGACGTTACCCTCGTCTCGGATGAACACTCACCGTCGAGGACAACGAACTGAGTTTTATTTTTTAACAAGTCTTCGAGCTTCTCACATATCTGGGAACGTAATCCATATGCTCGTACCTTCGTTGAGAGAGAAATTACAGTGAAATACAAACCTCTCTAGCTGCTTACAGGGGTTGATTAATATCACCGGGGCAGTTGAAAATGTATGCCCCGACGGGACTCGAACCCGGAATCGCCTGCTTGCATGGCAAACACACTATCACACTATCCGACTGAGCCATCGTAGACACAAAGGATATCGCGACTGCAGGGACTTATCTCTGGCACGCTCGCCGCAAGACCCACATTTCCAGCTTATTGTCCACACACTACATTTGTAGTGCCCCTGCTCACTGTACTCATTACTAGCGGCAGTCAATCTATCCATTCCCGTAATAGTTTGAGCAATGTGAGTGACTCCGCACTACAGATGATCATTGGCCGGTAAGCCTCATCTATATGAATATGGTGTCCGAAAGAACCGACACCATTGGTGATCTTGCAGCTCTCGAAGAATGAAATTACAGTGAAATCCAGACCTCTGTAGCTCCGAGAGCTTCAAGATCACCAATGCTGTCGGTTCTTTCGGACACCATATTCCTTTCGTTAAGTGTGTCCAGTGGGGCATCGTGTCAAACACTTTTTGGCAATGTACGAATATGGAATCTGCTTGTTGTCGTTCATCCATGGTTTGGTGGATATCATGTGATAAAAGGGCAAGCTGAGATTCGCTCGAGTGATGCTATCTAAATCCGCGCTGGTTTGTGGACCTGTTCATTCTTTTGCTCTCCTTACATGCGGGAGTTGCCACAATTTATTTCCATGCTCTTGGGACTTTGTGGTGTGCGAGAGATTCGCAGAAAATGTAAGCTAACTACGGAGCCAAAATCGTACAGTGCTCTCTGTAAAAGCGAATTGGACTTCCATTCGGACCTGAGGACTTCATCTCTTTCTACTGCTTATCTACGCTAGGGATGTCTTCCACTAGTATGTTTTCCACACAGGAGTCTGTACGATGTCCAAACGACGGCCCACACCTTTTCCCATAATTCCTCTACGTCCATCGTACTGGAACTAAATGATATCCATTCATTTTATAGTGAGATCTAACAACTCGTTGCACTATCCTTTTGCGTGAATGATTTCTTAAACGCGATATTTAAAACTTTGACTTTACTTCTACTGTCTTATATTGCCACACCAGACTGGTCAATGAGTGCCAATACAGAACGAAGCCTTCGATACACTTAGAGATTTTTTCTCGGGTTCTCGGCAACATCTTCTGCTAATGTATCACGGTGGTAGTTGTAGTCTTCGCGCATCGAGCTTTTTACAGGCACACGTATTTCTCCTAACTTTCACCGGTCGTCATTTGCTCCTTTTTTTTTAACCGAGTGCGCAACAGTCTCTGTTTCCTCAGCAACTTCTGAATTTTGTTATTAAGCCGCTGTCGGTCTTTTCCTCGTTAATCCACTTACTCCACACAGTCTTCTCCTGGGTGCCATTTACAATACCCTTAACCTTTTCCCATAATTCCTCTACGTCCATCGTACTGGAACTAAATGATATCCATTCATTTTATAGTGAGATGCTAACAACTGCTTATCTAAGCTTGCTAGCAAAAATATTAACTTTTGTAACCATCGTTGCTGTGATATTGTGATCACTAATTCCGGTCTCTATATCGGAACCTTCGAAAAGGTCAAGCCTGTTTGAAGCTGCAAGGTGTAAAATATTTCCATTGCGTGTGGGCGCCGGCCGAAGTGGCCGTGCGGTTAAAGGCGCTGCAGTCTGGAACCGCGAGACCGCTACGGTCGCAGGTTCGAATCCTGCCTCGGGCATGGATGTTTGTGATGTCCTTAGGTTAGTTAGGTTTAACTAGTTCTAAGTTCTAGGGGACTAGTGACCTCAGCAGTTGAGTCCAATAGTGCTCAGAGCCATTTGAACCATTTTTTTGCGTGTGGGCTGTCGAACTAGCTGCTCACGACAGTTTTCGGAAATCATGTTCAAAAATACTTCAAAGGCTACTTGGCTGTACCTCCCGCAGTAAATCCATAGACGTACAAGTCTGTACTCGAAAGGTTAAAGTCGATCCCAACTAATACTGCATGATTTCAGTATTTCCGCACTTCTGAGCGTAGACCTTCTTTGAACGATTTTAAAATTGTCACGGTGGAACCGGGTGGCCAATTTTAGCGGATAATTGTCACCCATAGAGCATGTCTGGGACGCGATGGGAAGACGTATACTTTCATACCAACCAACAGCCAGCAAATTTCATAAATTGACACAGTGGTGTATTCCAGGCATGGCAAGAAATTCCTTGACATTTAAAGGCTGTTTGCTTTCATACCACAACGACTTCAAGTGAACATTCGTGCATGTAGGTGTCACGTCTCATGCTGACGTTGATGATTGATGTTAGTTCCAAATAGACGAAAGTTTAATTAGTACCTGATAAATGATGAACATCTCCACAAAGTTTGATAAACACACTCATGCTCATAAATTAAGGATAACTGCAGAATGTGGTGCCACACAACGTGACACGACACAAAACTGGCGCTAACAGCATAGGCACATAGGGAACACATACGACACAGATCTGTAAGTCCACGGTATTGGTGATAGGCTGAGAGAACCATCTCGAAACACATGTGCTACAAAACGTCACTGTTTCCTGCGCCTCTATCCCGACAACAATATGAGATATGATCACCAGGCACACGTACACAGGCCGCACAACAGGTTGGCATGCTCTGGATCAGGTGGTCGAGCAGCTGCTGGGTATAGCTGTCGGAGCTCGTGAAGTCTCCCAGGGGTTTGAAGACGTGCAGCGATACATCCACCGAGAGCATCTCAGACGTGCTCGATGGGGTTTAGGTCTGGAGAACGGGCAGGCCACTCCATTCGCCTGGTATCTTCTGTTTCAAGGTGCTCCTCCACGTCCATTCGCCTGGTATCTTCTGTTTCAAGGTACTCCTCCACGATGGCAGCTCGGTGGGGCCGTGCGTTATCATCCATCAGGAGGAAGGTGAGTCCCACTGCACCCCTGAAAACGCGGACATACTGGTGCAAAATGACGTCCCGATACAGCTGACCTGTTACAGTTCCTCTGTCAAAGACATGCAGGAGTGTACGTTCACCAATCGTAATCCAACCCCACACAATCAAACCACGACCTCCATACAGGTCCCTTTCAGGGACATTAAGGGGTTGGTATCTGGTTCCTGGTTCACGCCAGATGAAAACCCGGTCAGAATCACTGTTCAGACTATACCTGTACTCGTCCGTGAACATAACCTGGGAGCACTGTTCCAATGACCATGTACTGTGTTCTTGACACCAGGCTTTCCGGGCTCTCCTGTGACCAGGCGTCAGTGGAGTGTATCTTGCAGGTCTCTGGGTGAATGAACCATGTCTGTTCAGTCGTCTGTAGACTGTGTGTCTGGAGACAACTGTTCCAGTGACTGCGGTACGGTCCCGAGCAAGGCTACCTGCAGTACTCCGTGGCCGTCTGCGAGCACTGATGGTGAGATATCGGTCTTCTTGTGTTGTTGCACACTGTGGACGTCCCGTGCTGCAGCGCCTGAACACGTTTCCTGTCTGCTGGAATCGTTGCCATAATCTTGAGATCACACTTTGTGGCACACAGAGAGCCCCGTGCTATGACCTGCTGTGTTTGACCAGCCTCCAGTCACCCTAGTATTCTACCCCTCATGACGTCATCAATATGTGTTCTTTCAACTATTTTCAACACACAGTCACCATTAGCATGTCTGAAAACGTCTGCACATTTACTCACTGTACCGTACTCTGACATCCACCTTCACACCTCTGCGTTTTTGGACGGATGCCAGCGCCACCGTGCGACGACCGCAGGTAAAATGCATCGCATGTTCATACCCAGAGGTGATTTAAACCCGCAAACCGCCCACAAGAGCGTTTTATCACCATGTATCAGCATTATCCTTAATTTATGAGCATGCGTGTATAAGATTTTTGCTTCATGTTGTAACACTCTACATCTGCTTCTGTGTAGGTCCGAAGTCCAGGTTAGACCCATTTCTGAGAGTTCCCTTCCCTGGGATGTGTCGATCCACGGATTCTTATTCGCCACATTTGTACTAGCCAACCATACCTGGCAGTATATCCCATCCGGCACTCAGGTGATACTCTTTCTAGCGGCAGGATTGTCGAGAGTCTCTTAACATTCGTTGGAGCCATCCTCCCACACCCATTCACAGTGGAAGCGGTGCGTGATATGATCTGCGGCGGCCAGTTACCTGCGGCAGGCGGGCAGGTTGTTGACTCGGCTTCCGCAGCGACCAGAGACACGTGGGTGCCCCTTCCGGCACAGGCAGCTAATGACGCAGTTTGGAGCCCGAAGCACGCGCCGACCTATCACGCCAGCCCGGCGCTCACCTGTCGGCCACGCTGCGCTTCCTGCCGTCTTTGCAAATACCGTAGCGTGACGCCGACTCACCGCCTTCTGCCTCTACCGTGCAGGAGCCGCACGTCGTATACAGGTACCAAATATAGCTGCCCAATAATTTCCCAAGCGGATTTCGTGATGCGAAGGTTCCGTTCTGTACGTCAGCGGCAGCCATTTTAAGTATCTTTCTGGAATTATTAAAAAGACCGTCTACTGTTTCTTTTCCTCCATTATTGTGCAGGACACCCGCCACAACCAAGTGAAACATGATCTGGCGGGTGGTGCTGCACGTGATTTGCACCTAGTGTCCAAATTCAGTTAAAGCAAACAAACGTAGGCCCACGGAACTGACGCGGAATGGTTTTTAGCAGGACATTGTCAGAAAAATATATCTTATTCCACTTTGACATAAATTGGAACTATGGGAAAGTACTGATCGCACAGTTCTTTATTAAATGTTACTCGTTTCGAAAAATCACCGTCAGACATAAACTCTACGACAATGTACAGAAATTACTAATAGTGAGTAAGAGATACTAGTATTCGTATACCTGTAGTGAATGATCATGAAATGTATACACAATTATTTCATTACTTTCATGTAGATGTAGTTTTAGCCTCAACAAATTGAGCACTGTATATAGAAATATAGTTCTATTTTCATAAAGACTGCCTATCGTGGTACAGTTGTCTGTTCAATGAATGCAAATGTGAAATTGTCTGTGGAGATGAAAACTATTTCACTGCATGAGATTCGCATACGTAGGACGTGATAACAACTGTTGCTGCACCAATAAGTAAAATAACACGTGAAGTAAAGTAATACGGTAGTCGACAAATACAAGGAAATTTATATATGAAGTTGCTCCACCAGTAAGTACTATATGAAGTTCTAAAACGTACCAGTATGCGTTGGCAACAGCCTTGCCGCAGTGGGTACACCTGTTCCTGTGAGATCATCGAAGTTAAGCGCTGTCCGGCGTGGTCGGCACTTGGCTGGGTGACCATCCGAGCCGCCATGCGATTTTTGCCATTTTTCGGGGTGCACTCAGCCTCGTGAATGCAACTGAGGAGCTACTCGAGCGAATAGTAGCGGCTTCGGTCAAGAATACCATCATAACGGCCGGGAGAGCGGTGTGCTGACCCCACGCCCCTTCTATCCGCATCCTCCACTGAGGATAACACGGCTGTCGGATGGTCCCGGTAGGCCACTTGTGGCCTGAAGACGGAGTTCTTCTTCTACCGGTATGTGATAAAATGTGTTATATGTGACTTAATATGAGAGAAAATGCTTATTCGTTAATAGCATCTGCTATGTTAAGTCTTTTTGTAGAGAAAGCCAAATTAGTGTATTACTCATCGATGTGAATTGTCTTTGGTTAATGCTTCAGCCCTCTGTCGGCTAATACGCTGCAGACAGTTTGACACTTACATTCATTCAACTAACAGTACTGCTGTTGGCAGTCTTTATGAAATTAGAATTGTAATTCCATATTTCTACACACAGTCCATATGCTCCTTTTACTGACCCCTAAATCTAGATTTACATATAAATAATGAAATAATAGTGCATAGTGTTTGTCATGCTTATGCAACTGTACTGGTATGTGTTACCCACTATTAATAATTTCTGTACATTGTCCCACAGCTTATGTCTGACGATAATTTTTCGAGATGCGTAACATTTATTAAAGAACTGTGCTATCAAGACTTTTCCTTAATTCCAATTTGAATCAAATCTGAATGGTTGCGCACCTCTACTATCGAAGAATTACTGGGTGAAGTAATGTATTACACTTAGCAACGTCCAGCATTCAAGCCAGTAAAAGTGGTGTCTTATGGTGTTGTAGGCTTCCAAACCCCAAGACGTACGTTCCTAAGTGAAGAAATTTTCTTTTTTGGGCATTCTGGGACATTTCGGGAAGGGATTAAATTCAGGTGTGAAACGAAATCGATGACAAGATTTGCTCATGACATTGCTATTCTCAGTGAAAGTAAGGAAGAATTACAGTTCTTGCTCAATGGAATTAAGTCTACCGATCACAGAATACAGAAAGACAGTAAATCAAAGGAAACCGAAAGTAATGCGTATAATAGATATGGTTAGCGATAAACTTACCATCAAAACTGGGGACGGCATGCTAGGCGAAATGAAGGAATTCTGTGATGTTGGATGAAGAAAAAAGAGACGGCAGACGAAGCAGAGAGAATAAAAAACTAAACTAATAGGCGTGTCGAACGTCACGGTTATTTTCACCCGTACCAAAGGTCTTGTTTTTGGCAATGTGGTACCGGCGCTGCCAGAGCACGGCCGTTGCGAAACATCTGACCGAAAGGAGCCAGAGATCAGAAATGACCTCCATATACTCGCTTTAAAGTCGCCAGCGAGTCCTGTGACATCATCTCCGAATTCGCCGTCTCCGTATGCTGGGAGATTCGACTCGTGAGTCCCCGCCGTAGCCCACTCGTCACCGGAGTAAAAGTGGACTCGACTCGCTCAGAAAGGAGGGCGAGTACACGAGTTCGCACGTATAGCTGCGGACTCGCGGCATTCCCGCTACACACGCCACCGTTTTGAAAGAAATTTTCGCCATTAAACTGTAAATTACTATTCGTTTATTTCACACAGTCATGATTTCGGCTTTATAGGCATTCTCAAATGCAAGTTCAAAAATCAGAAAGTGTCCCAACACTAAATGACAGATGCAAGTTACGTGGAGAATGTTGTTGTTGTGGTCTTCATTCCTGAGACTGGTTTGATGCAGCTCTCCACGCTACTCTATCCTGTGCAAGCTTCTTCATCTCCCAGTACGTACTGCAGCCTACATCCTTCTGAATCTGCTTAGTGTATTCATCTCTTGGTCTCCCTCTACGATTTTTACCCTCTACGCTGCCCTCCAATACTAAATTTGTGATCCCTTGATGCCTCAGAACATGTCCTACGAACCGATCACTTCTTCTAGTCAAGTTGTGCCACAAACTCCTCTTCTCACCAATCCTATTCAGTACCTCCTCATAATAAATAGAAAAAATTCAAAGGCATCGTTCAATATACCCCAAACAAGTATGTTACGAGTAATGTTGTAAGGGATGGGAAAGATCCACCATGGTTTAATAGCCGCGTTAGAAAAGCGCTACGCAAACAAAGAGCACTTCATCTCAGATTCTAGAGAAGTAAAAACCTAGCTGACAAAAAAAACCAGAACGAAGCTAAAATGAGCGTAAGGAGAGCAGTGAGAGAAGCGTTCAATGATTTCGAAATAAGACGTTGTCAACCGACTTGAGTAAAAACCCTAAGAGATTTTGACCGTATGTAAAATCAGTAAGTAGGTCAAAATCATATATTCATTCTCTCAGCGACCACACCGGCACCGAAACGGAAGATAACAGAGAGAAGGTCGAAATACTGATTTCGGTCTTCCGAAGTTGTTTCACGGCGGAAGGTCGTAACACTGTCTCTCCTGTCAATCGTCGTGCGAATGTCGAAATGGCCGATATTGAGATAACCGGTCGCGGAATTTAAAAGCAGCTGCAATCGCTTAGTAGTGGAAAGGCTTCAGGACCAGATGAGAGACCTATAAGATTCTATAAAGATTATGCGAAAGAACTTGCTCCCCTTCTAGCAGTAATTTATCGTAGATCGCTTGAGCAATGAAAGGTACCTAATGACTGGAAAAAAGCGCAGGTCATTCCCGTTTTTAAGAAAGGCCGAAAGACAGATCCACACAATTATAGACCCATGTCATTGACGTCACTCTGTTCCAGAATTATAGAACATGTTTTATATTATAGAATTATTACGTTCTTGGAAAATGAACAGTTCCTCTATAAAGATCAACATGGATTCCGCAAACAGAGATTCTGCGAAACTCAGCTCGCTCTGTTCCTCTGTGAGGTCCACAGCGCAGTGGACAACGGCGCTCGGGTTGATGCCGTGTTCCTTGATTTCAGTAACGCATTTGACACCATCATGCATCGCCGTTTAATGAAAAAAATACGAGCTTACGGAGTATCAGAGCAGACCTGCGACTGGAGTAAAGACTTTCTTGTAGACAGAACTCAACACGTCGCTCTTAACGGAACTAAATCGACAGATGTAAAGGTAATATCCGGAGTACCACAGGGAAGTGTGATAGGACCGTTGCTGTTCCAAATATATATAAATGATCTAGTAGAAAGCGTCGGATGCTCTTTAAGGCTATTCGCAGATGATGCAGTTGTTTATACCAAAGTAGCAACACCAGAAGATAGTAAGAATTTGCAGAACGACCTGCAGTGAATTGATGAATGGCGGAGGCTTCGGCAGTTGACCCTGAACCTAAATAAATGTAACATATTGCGCATACATAGGAAAAGAATTGCACTACTGTATAGCTACACTACTGATGACAAACAGCTGGAGATGACGTCTGCCGTAAAATATCTAAGCGTAATTATCCAGAGCGGCCGTAGGTGGAATGACCATATAAAACAGATAGTGGGAAAAGCAGACACCAGACTCAGATTCATCGGAAGAATCTTAAGAAAATGTGGCTCATCCACGAAAGAAGTGGCTTATAAGGCGCTTGTTCGCCCGATTCTTGAGAATTGTTCATCTATCCGGGATCCCTATAAGGTAGGTCTGCTAGAGGAGATAGAGAAGATCCAACGAAGAGCAGCGCGTTTCGTCACGGAATCGTTTAGCTGGCGATAGAGCGTTACGTCTGGGATCCATATCAGGTAGGAGTGATAGAGGAGATAGAGAAGACCCAACGAAGAGCGGCGCGTTTCGTCACGGGATCGTATACCTGGCGAGAGAGCGTTACGGAGACGCTAAACAAACTCCATTGGCAGACGTTACAAGAGAGACGTTGTGCATCACGGAGAGATTTACTACTGAAATTTCAGGACAGCACTTTTCAGGAGGAGTCGGACAACATATAACTTCCCTCCACATACATTTCGCGTATTGACCACGAGGAGAAAATTCGAGAAATTAGAATCAATACAGAGGCTTACCGAAAATCATATTTCTCACGCACTATTCGCCAGTGGAATAGGACTGGAGGGATAAGATAGTGGTACCGAAAGTACCCTCCGCCACACACATTAAGTGGCTTGTGGAGTATAATGTAGATGTAGATATACCAATATAACGACGATCATTTAGCAGTGAATAATATTCTGTTTATACGTAGAGTTATACAGATAAAAGTTTTTCGAAGGCTGCTGTAAATTTGTTTTAAAGTTTAATATCTGTTCAGAGACTGTCTGGCAATTACGTTTACATATACAAAAATTCGAGGCGATACCGAGTCTGTAACGACAGTAACAGAAAACATGACATGAAGATGAATTTCAGTCTCTAAATGGTCATTAATTATTACAATAAATTACAGAAATGAATGATAAGCTATTGCCATGATCTACTGAATACAGAAATATCTCGCTTTTTGTCGCACGAGTGTAACAGCGACGTTACTCTGTGCCCAGGTTTCGTTTGAAGCAGCACACGTTTTCCCGTGGTCGAGATGAAATAAACAAGAATACAATCATGTTATTTGCACTAGACAAAATTAGTGTGTATTGCGTCTTAATAGTGGACCACAGCGTGAAACGTATTTCAAATACCACTCCTCCCTAACGGAACACATTGGCAGTTGTGTGGTTTGCATCAATTAATTTTCGTCTTATACCCTCCATGAAACACAGATTCGTTAAAGGCCACCTGATCCCGACAGTCGGTCATTTCGCCTTGTCAGTGCTACTTTACAGCAGCAAGATCGCGTACTTATCTTCCGCATAAACAATAATTCACGACTATCCTTACACTTCTGCACGCTTCAGTAAGAAAGAACGTGCCGACGAGTAGGAAGCGACCGCAGCGCCACAGTTCTCACACTCGTCATATTCGCAGAACTAGCGCGCGAACGAAGGAGTTAGCACTGATGTAACAGCAGCGCCTTAGTTTGTGAAGTATGCAACCCGAACATTAGAGTTTTTCTCACTCCGTTTCTGATCTCTAAAACAGCGCCGACCTAGCAGCGCTGGGTAGAGTCACAGAGACGGTGGGCAGTGAGCTGGACTCACGTAGAACGCACTCATGTCCCAGAACAAGCGCGTGGTCTGCTGTCGGGGCCGGCGGTGCACCATCGACAGTCAGCGCGGTTTGCGGAGGCGGGTGACAGAGAGTTGTTGGAGAGACACCAACGAAAGCAGGTCTGTGGGCAGCCAAGACCCTCACCGAGTTGGCGTGCGCGGCGGTCCCAGACGGACACGCTCAGCATGGGCGGTGCTGGCGTGTGAACAAGCTGGTGGAGCGGGCGCTGTTTTCTCCGGTCGCGCACGCGGCATTGCACGAAGACGAGGAACGGCACCAGCAGATTGAAAAGAACTCGGCTAGAGTATTTTCAGCTAACATTAGTGTTCTGGTGGTCTTGCGTTCAGACTGGCTCACAGTATTACGAAGGGGTCTCTGAAAAGATTCTGGCCTTGTTGCCTTGCAGCTGAAATAAAAAATAAATAAAAAAAGAAAAACAACTCGGGACTCATTTGAAAGTTTGAAATCTTAATACGTAACTGTGTAAATATCAGGTGTTTACTGTTCGCACAATTTGTTCTGTTGCACGTCACAGCCGAGATGGCAGAGCCGCACGCAAATTTCTCGTCGTTAAAGTTCCGGGCCGTCATGAAGTTTACTTTTCTTCAGGGAAAGCCCGCAAAGGACAATCACACCGAGATATCACAAACACTGGGAGAGAATTATGCTTCCTACAGCACTGTGAAAACCTGCATATCTCGTTTCAAGACTGCCCATTTCACTGTTGAAGATGAGCCCCGCTGTGGTCGCCATCAAACCGCAACAGACACTGCAACATCCGATGCTGTCCATGAGCTGGTTCTTCACGACCACTGAAAATCCACCAAAAAGATAATAGGGATACTGAACACCTTCCTTGAGCATGTTGGCTTCACTGTCACCACGATCCTAGAAATGCGCAAACTTCCAGCGAAATGGGTGCCGATATCTTTGAACTGTGATCAGCGGAAAGAACGCGTTGAGACATCGAGAGCCATTTTGCAGCGCATTGAAGCTCCAGAGACCTTTCTGGCGAGGTTAGTGACTGAGGATGAAACTTGGCTTCATGTTTATAACCCTAAAATCAAGGAATAATCAAAAGTACAGCGGGACAGCGGCTTCCCAAGGCCGAAGAAGTTCTGCACCCAGAAATCAAACAAAAAAGTGATGGCGTCCATTTTCTGCGACAAAGACGGCATTCTGTTGGTGAACTGTTTACCTCAGGGATCTATGATGTACATGACATAAAATCCCGTCTGAGGCCTACGATCATTTTTATGTTAATAATTGACAGCCAAAGCTGTGCAATCGCAATAAAGTCATGAGATGTTCAGTTGACTCTTTTATTAGAACATGTTACGCGTTTCGGGATTACACCCATCTTCAGACATCACAAACTTCAACTCCTTCCTAATCAACCAGGCGTACAGCCTTGACAACTCAAAGAAATTGGACACTTTCTTCGAGTTAACAAGGCTGTACGCCTGGTTGGTTAGGAAGGAGTTGAAGTTTGTGATGTCTGAAGATGGGTGTAATCCCGAAACGCGTAACATGTTCTAATAAAAGAGTCAATTGAACATGTCATGACTTTATTGCGATTGAACAGCATTGGTCGCCAATTATTAACTCACGGATCTACTATATATACCAACCTGTTGGATCAGTTGAAGGAACCAGTAAAGAATAAAATCCCAGGAAAGCTGACCAAACGGATTCTTTTGTTGCATGACAATGCATCTGCGCATGCGGGCAACATTTCGGCTGCCAGATTGACGACCCAGGGCTTTCAACTAAACAACCATCCTCCATACTCACCATAGCAACAACCTCCTCCTCCGAATATTGTCTGTTTCCAAACTTGAAGAAACACCTCAAGGGTAACCTTTTCCAGGACACTGGAGATGTCAAAGAGGCTGCGGAGTGCCGGCTTCGCGAACGAGCGCTTGATTTTCATTTGAAGAGGCTAGAAAAGCTGTAACAAGTGTATCAGTCTCAGGGGATAATATACTGAATAAATGGGTAACTTCAATGCTATAGCTTTATTCTTTATAGGCAAAGCTAGAAACTTCAGAGCACATCTTCATGTGTGCCAAGGGGCATTAAGTGAAGTCAATTGTAGCTCACTTTGTCCTGAAATTGTGAATGTTGTTGTGGCTTGTTGTGGCTATTGTGCACGGGGCGTGCTAAGACAATATTGCGTGTTGCACGCGGGGCGTGCTCAAGTGAATATTCTGTCATAAAACAAGCTGGTTCATATCAGTATGCGAAATCCACATATAGTGCGGAAGTTACAAGTAATTTAAAATCTTGTTACAAATGTGAATCTGTTTCGTACTCTGTGGCTTTTGTCGATTCAGTATGGATCTTGTTATTGAACCTGTGGTCCCTTCAAGGGCACTGTGAATTTTTATATACTCTTATATAAATAATTTTTTATATCGAGAATGATGTTCACAGGAGACAGCAGATCGCGTATAAAATTTTTAAAACTTTAAAAACGACAAAAAGAGAAGATACAAATAAATAATGTTGAAGAAAACAATGGATAAATTACTACAAAGGATTATAAAATTATCGTGCAGCACAAGGAACTGAAATTAAACCAGTGGATGAGAAAAGATGAGATGAAATACGAAACAATATCTGCCTTAATTTCACTCAATAACAGAGAAGCGACAGGCAGAGGTGGTATTAATCCTGAATTGCTAAAATATGGAGGCATGACGCTGCGTTTACCACTTCTAGATTTCTTAAGCGAACGTTAGAAGAGGAAGATTGTCCTCAAAGACTGGAAGATTGCTAGAATGACATCAGTTTTTAAAAAAGGACGCAAAAGACTTTCCAATATCTGCAGAGGAATAAGTTTACTAGACTCAGCATACAGGGTATGTGCTAAGATTTTAATCATAATACTTAGAAACACAACGGAGGTATTTCTGCACGAGGAACAAAAGAGAGTTATAAAAGGGAACTTCACCATAGATGCAGTTTTGTTTTACAGCAGGTAATACAAAAACTCAGAGACTATAATGAAGAAACATATTGTTTTTATTATTAAAAAAATTTTGACAACGTCAATAGAGATGAACTCCGGAAGGCTTTGACGGACCACAGATATCCTAAACATCTGAAAAATGCAATGAAAAGTGTATATCAGAACACGACTGTCACTTTAGATTTCTATGGAGAAATGATTAAGGAGACACCAACTAACAAAAGAGTATGACAATGCTGGTGTATCTCCCCAACTTTGTTCACATTTATATACATGAAATAATGCGTATATGAAAACAGAATTTCCTATAGCTATGTACCTAGACAGCAACACTCTTTAAAATAACTTACTGTATGCTGCCAATAGTGCGAATTTTGAGATGGAAGTCTCAACAGAGAAAACCAAGACAATGGTTTTCATGGGAAAAGAAGACATTAGAACCAAAATATTGATATTTTGGAACAATTAAATCACTTCAGTTACCTAGGATGTGAGGTGACATATGGCTACAGCAAAGATATAGGAATTAAGTTCAGCAAATTCAGCCGTATATGTGAAACGACCCATAGAAACCTTAAAAACAAAACCAGGAAAGATACTCAATTAATCTTCTGGTAAACCTTCCGGGATGTAAGGTCGTGGTCCATGAAACTCTTCAGCTCCTAACGTTTTGTCCAGAGCTGCGCTGGACATCTTCAGAGGGGTGTTTCTCCTCCGGTGAGTCTTGCCGACTGACGGGTCGGATTTTTTTTTTTTACTTTATTGTTATTTTAAAGCCTGTACAACAGACAGGCTGTCAGCAGCACACTACGCTGCTCTTCAGCCATAGAATATACAAGCAGCAAAAACAGGAGAAGACACAGAAGTTACAGAACGGTGGGCAACGGGTCGGACGTCTGAGAGCGACTTATGTATCGTAGAAAGTGGGCGTGAC
Source organism: Schistocerca americana (assembly GCF_021461395.2). Lineage (NCBI taxonomy): Eukaryota > Metazoa > Arthropoda > Insecta > Orthoptera > Acrididae > Schistocerca > Schistocerca americana. The sequence goes on along the minus strand of NC_060123.1, from coordinate 296,008,450 downwards.
CAGAGCTACACGTGATATGCAGAGATAACCTTTGTCAGAGATAAAACTTAACTATCGATCGTAATCTCGTCACGGATAAAACTGTCTAGCAATTCTGTAGTGCTACTGTCCAAATATCACTAAGTTTCATGGTCTCTTCTTTCCGATTAAAATTATCCCTATGTTTATATATTTCAATTGCTTCTCTACAAAGCCGTGGGTAATAGTTCGTCGTCGTAGATAAAATTTTTGTTTCGGAAAACTTTACTTGATGATTTCCTGGCTGAAAAGCGTGTTCTGCTACAGCCGATTTATCTGTTTTTCCTAATCGGCAAAGACTTCTGTGTTCTTTTAACCGTGTATTTACGCTTCTTTTTGTTGTTCCAACATAAACTTTACCACATGTACACGGAATTTTATATACGCCACTGGCTGATAGAGGAGCGCGTTTATCTTTTACAGACCGAAGAACATGACAAATTTTCTTCGTTGGTCTAAAAACAGGTCTAATATCATGTTTACTTAAAATCTTTCCAATCTGATCCGTTACTTTCTTTGCAAAAGGGAGAGAGACTGTATTCTTCCATCGTTTTTCGGACTTGTCCTTAAGCTTTTTGTTGTTTGGGTGCAGAATTCTGCTTACTTCTTTCTTTGAGTAGCCATTTTTCTCAGAAGCGTGCTTCAGATGTTTTAATTCGTCGTCTAGATACGCCGGCGTGCAAGTCCGTCTGGCTCTGTCAACGAGACTTGTAATAACACCTCTTTTTTGTTTTGGATGGCGGTTAGAGTTTTTATGTAAGTATCTGTCTGTGTGCGTTATTTTTCTAAAAATCTAACGCACACAGACAGATACTTACATAAAAACTCTAACCACCATCCAAAACAAAAAAGAGGTGTGATTACAAGTCTCGTTGACAGAGCCAGACGGATGTGCACGCCGGAGTATCTAGACGACGAATTAAAACATCTGAAGCACGCTTTTGAGAAAAATGGCTACTCAAAGATAGAAGTAAGCAGAATTCTGCACCCAAACAACAAAAAGCTTAAGGACAAGTCCGAAAAACGATGGAAGAATACAGTCTCTCTCCCTTTTGCAAAGAAAGTAACGGATCAGATTGGAAAGATTTTAAGTAAACATGATATTAGACCTGTTTTTAGACCAACGAAGAAAATTTGTCATGTTCTTCGGTCTGTAAAAGATAAACGCGCTCCTCTATCAGCCAGTGGCGTATATAAAATTCCGTGTACATGTGGTAAAGTTTATGTTGGAACAACAAAAAGAAGCGTAAATACACGGTTAAAAGAACACAGAAGTCTTTGCCGATTAGGAAAAACAGATAAATCGGCTGTAGCAGAACACGCTTTTCAGCCAGGAAATCATCAAGTGAAGTTTTCCGAAACAAAAATTTTATCTACGACGACGAACTATTACCCACGGCTTTGTAGAGAAGCAATTGAAATGTATAAACATAGGGATAATTTTAATCGGAAAGAAGAGACCATGAAACTTAGTGATATTTGGACAGTAGCACTACAGAATTGCTAGACAGTTTTATCCGTGACGAGATTACGATCGATAGTTTTTTATCTCTGACAAAGGTTATCTCTGCATATCACTTGTAGCTCTGGTCACGCCCACTTTCTACGATACATAAGTCGCTCTCAGACGTCCGACCCGTCAGTCGGCAAGACTCACCGGAGGAGAAACACCCCTCTGAAGATGTCCAGCGCAGCTCTGGACGAAACGTTAGGAGCTGAAGAGTTTCATGGACCACGACCTTACATCCCGGAAGGTTTACCAGAAGATATGTCATCCGGTCGTGAAAGCCTTCATACTATACTCAATTAAATTTTACAAAACTCTTGCAGTCCCCTCACTATTCTCTGGAAACGATACGCGGGTGATTAAACAAAAAAACAAAAAAGCAGTACCAGCCTCAAGAAGTGAAACTGCTGAGAACTGTTAAATGCTTCACAATAGAAGACAAAGGAGTCAAGATATTAGTGAGGAACTAAAAATTTTTTGTTTAAATGATAAATTCCTAGATAACTGAAGAAAACAAAATGAGCACCTATAAGAAAATGAGCATGAGAGCTCCCCTTACAGGCTCGAAATTGTGAGTGACAAGCGTGATGAGGTAGACTCCAGCAAGGATTGGTACCATAATAGGCAAATTTGCCTAACACCTGAAGAGAAGAAGAAACAGAAGAAGAAGATAATGATGATGATAATGATAAATAATTTCCTTATATGTGTAGCTGGTGTACTGATCACTTAGACGTAAGTGTAGATAGTTGACCAGTGTATAGGTAGATGGTGTCTTGTGACTGGGTGTAGCTGTTAGGAGCCAGGTAAGAAGCAATTAGCAGCGGTATTACTTAGTTTTCTATTGCAGAAGAGTGAATACCTCTGGCGTTGTATTAATTTTGTTACTATTTCAGGACGATATTTTGTGTTATTAAAGCCTGTTAAAGTATGTTTGGGCCTCAAAAATATAATAATAATGTTTCCTTTCTTGTTAAAGTGGTCTTTGCGTAGTAAAGAAGGGGTAATAAAAATGTTGAGGCCTATATCTGCACAACACCCAGCCGAACTCTACTCTGTCTAAATCCCACTCTACACTAGCACAGTCAAAGAGGATGTTGTTGTTGTTGTGGTCTTCTGTCCAGAGACTGGTTTGATGCAGCTCTCCATGCTACTCTATCCTGCGAAAGCTTCTTCATCTCCCAGCACCTACTGCAATCTATATCCTTCTGAATCTGCTTAGTGTATTCATCTCTTGGTCTCCCTCTACGATTTTTACCCTCCACGCTGCCCTCCAACGCTAAATTATGATCCCTTGATGAATCAGAACACGTCCTACCAACCGATCCCTTCTTCTAGTCAAGTTGTGACACAAATTTCTCTTCTCCCCAATTCTATTCAATACCTGCTCATTAGTTACGTGATATACCCATCTAATCTTCAGCATTCTTCTGTAGCACCACATTACGAAAGCTTATATTCACTTCTTGTGCATCTATTACCGTCCATATTTCACTTCCATACATGGCTACACTCCATACAAATACGTTCAGAAACGACTTCCTGACACTTAAATCTAGACAGGATATACCTGATGAAAATAAATCTAGTCGTGTCGAAAATCGACCTTAATTTGAGGAAGAAATTATTGAGAATGTGCGTTTGGAACACAGCAATGTACAGGAATCGCTCCTTGAAAATCGTAAAAGAAGAGAATCTAAGCATTTAAGATGTGGTGTTACGGAAGGATGCCGAAAATTAACTGGACTCATAAAATAGGAAATTCAGACCTTATTTACACTAAAGTGTAGCAAGTAGCGTCTGTCGAAATCACTTTTGAAATTGGCGATTTGAATTTAAACAACATACAAATATTAAAGAATTCGACTATTTTCATCTGACTCAAACATGATGATGTCTGACCAGAAATTCTCCCTTGTGCCCTATGCCATGTTAAAAAATATAACGAGTATAGGTGCAGGTGGTAGCTTCATAGATACACCCATCAGTGTATTGGTCGCTTTTTCTCTGCGTCAGACACCCTTTCCACAAACCTGTCACAAACCTTACGACCTGATGTTTCCTGCATCACTGCCTACGCCCATCAGTAGACTTAGCGTTTGGCGTCCATGAATCCACAGTTCATTGCTTGACCTACGTCCCAAGGGGAAGTACGCGCTAATGGCTTGCTTTTGCTACATGTACTTGGAGGTACTAACTAACCTAGAAACATGATACTCCTAATAGCTGTAATTATTAGCCTACAAATGACCTAAATACTGATGTTATGTTGTTCAGTACACCTTCCTCAGTCACCAACAGAAATATCTGTACGTATACCGGCTACATGCTGTGTATATCCTCAATCTATTCGTTTCAGGCGGTGCAGTAGCGGTTTATCTATTCTGTACGTAGAATTATTTTCGCATAATACATTACAAAAATGCCTATTCGATCGTCCGAGCACGAATTTGTATGGTTATGTGGGTTAATAAGCCCCATCAGAGACGTCGGTGGCAGGAACCTTGCGCTTCTTCATTTAAAAAGGAGAGGCAGTTACAGTCTGAGTAGCAATACAACGACTAGGCAAGGGTCGCTAACAGTCTCGATAGTGGCCGCCACTTCCCTTGTCGCTCGATCGCCTGCCGCCGCGTAGCAAATCCTAGCAGCGCAGCCGCCAGCCAAAGAACTTGCTGACCTCTGGCAGATGGCTTTCACTAAGCCGCGGTGTCCGTAGTCGGTTCCGCTTAGAGTGACGGTTATCGATCTCCAACGTCCAGCTCTCTCCAGTCTTTCGAGAATGTTTGCTTACTTATATCTCAACTGTATTTTGTTTCTGTGGGAGCGAGAGATTGTAAGGCTTTGATAAAGCCGAGAGATACGTCGGCGTAAGAGCAGTTAATTTCTGGCCTTCCTCTAAAGTGGGTCAGGTTCCAACAGAAGAGGCGGTTTTCCTGTCCCTTACGGTTCATCAAAACTTAACAGTCTCTTGCTTCTATATGAAGATTTCAGAAGATGTTTGATGAAATTCTTGCCAAAACGGCAGTCCTCCATATTCCTCGTCAACCGTGTGTAGTTTGCTAGAAAAGCAACAAGGGAAACTTGTAGTGGCAGACAAAAATCGGAACTTACGAAACTATTTGCATGTGAACCATGTCCATATTGCTTCGGTAAATAAACCGCTCTATTCATTCTTAGTAGTCCAAATTACACGCTAGAACTTTTAGTTTTTAGTTATTGTTCATCGGACAGCACAAAGAGAAGTCGCTACGGGGAAAGAAAAAAAACAGTGCACAATTTTCCTCGAACGTTATGAGAGGGTCATCTCTGAAGATGTTTTCATATCTTGGAACACGCTGTCTATCTTCATCTGCTAAATTCATATCCATCATGACGTTTCAGAGGGGTAACTTGCGTCTCGAGGTGCGCCAGGTCGATTTTGTTCATCGATTACTGAAAATATTATAGCTTCGTTGCGGTAGCTAATGGAGTAAATCAGTGTATGTCACACCGCCACACACACACACACACACACACACACACACACACACACACACACGTTTCTGTACTTGCAATTTGTGCAATTCTAGTATATTACAGTAAAGGAAAAAGCTTTGTACTCTGTGGACACCTTAAGGCTTGATGGGGGAGCCACAATTTCTCCCGTCCTGAAAAGCAAAGGTAAAATAGCTGAGAAGTGGCGCTTGTCCGTTACTCAACAATATTTTTCAAGTAATGAACCAGATTAGAATTTTCCAGGTGAGTTATTAAACAGAAAAGCTTTTTTTGTTTTGTAAAAAATGTGTGTAGGAGACAAATTATGGAAATCTATTTCTGCCAAGAAGAGAATGGTGGCTGTTTTCTTCACCGTAAGATCAGTGTTGTAAGACTCGATTACCAAGTTACAGACTCTAGCAAATATTGCAGCATGTTACAGATGAGCCTAAAATTAAAGCTCCAAAATTGAGATCGTATGGATCTTTTTTCCACTACTATATTCCAACACCTTGTTCACAGCCTGATGTTAAGTAATTGATTGCAATAACTGAAATTCTTGAGCGTATTACCTATAGTTCTCAACTTGTCCCATACGACTGTCTTATTCCAACAAGTGATGCCTCAGACCGGAGGGATAGCGAATTTCTGTGTCGAGATAAGTTTGTTCTGTCCAGACAACAGGAAACAATTACCTTGAGCAACTCTAATCTGTAGCAGTGTTCCTGTTTATCCGTTGCCTAATCATGACAATGACGCACAGACAGCTCTAGTAACACCAACAGTTCCCCATTTTCACTAATTTTACTGTTTGCGCAAATATAAGTTGTGAGAATATTTTATCAAATAAATAGCCTGAATGCGTCAAGTTGAATCAGTACTCCATCCGTAGATAGATACGGAAAGTGCTCAAACGCTTTTGTATTCGACACTAGTTGTCTTCAGTTCAAGCAGAAAGCGGAAACACAAAAATTAATCTGAAGAGTTCGGATAATCATACAAAGAAGAATATAAATAGGAAAGATTCCATTCCCAGTATCACCCTGCTCTACATATATAAAAGAAAGTTTTGCATCACCTCGGTTCCGAGAGTTCCGGAACCTGTACAGAAAACTTGAATAGATATCAATATAAACATCATTTCAGCTCTTTTTATTGCTCATGAAAACAACACATTGCATGTTGTACCACCATACAGGGAGACCTTCAGAGGTGGTGGTCCAGATTGCTGTACACACCGGTACCTCTAACACCCTGTAGCACGTCCTCTTGCATTGATTCATGCCTGTATTCGTCGTGGCATACTATCCACAAGTTCATCAAAGCACTGTTGGTCCAGATTGTCCCCCTCCTCAACTGTGATTCGGCGTAGATCCCTCAGAGTGGTTGGTGGGTCACGTCGTCCATAAACAGCCCTTTTCGATCTATCCCAGGCATGGAGACCATGCTGGACACTCTAGTCGAGTGATCTCGTTATCCTGAAGGAAGTTATTCACAAGATGTGCACGATGGGGGCGCGCATTGTCGTCCATGAAAACGCATGTCTCGTCAATATGCTGCCGACATGGTTGCACTGTCGGTCGGAGGATGGCATTCACGTATCGTACAGCCGTTACGGCGCAATCCATGACCACCAACGGCTACGTCGGCTCCACATAATGCCACCCCCAGGGAACCTCCACTTTGCCGCACTCGTCGGACAGTGTGTCTAAGGCGTTCATCCTGACCGGGTTGCCTCCAGACACGTCTCCGACGATTGTCTGGTTGGAGACACATGCGACACTCATCGGTGAAGAGAACGTGATGCCAATCCTGAGCGGTCCATTCGGCATGTTGTTGGGCCTATGTGTACCGCGCTGCATGGTGTCGCGGTTGCGAAGATGGACCTCGCCATGGATGTCGGGAGTGAAGTTGCGCATCATGCATCCTATTGCGCGCAATTTGAGTCGTAACACGACGTCCTGTGGCTGCACGAAAAGCATTATTCAACATGGCGGCGTTGCTGTCAGGTTTCCTCCGAGCCATAATACGTAGGGAGCGACATCCACGGCAGTAGTAGCCCTTGGGCGGCCTGAGCGAGGCATGTCATCGACAGTTGCAGTGTCTCTGTATCTCCTCCATGTCTGAACAACATCACTTTGGTTCACTCCGAGACACCTGGACACTTCCCTTGTTGAGAGCCCTTCCTGCCACAAAGTAACAATGTGGACGCGATCGAACCGCGGTATCGACCGTCTAGGCATGGTTGAACTACAGACAACACGAGCCGTGTACCTCCTTCCTGCTAGAATGACTGGAACTGATAGGTTGTCGAACCCCATCCGTCTAATAGGCGCTGCTCGTGCATCGTTGCTTACATCTTTGGGCGGGTTTAGTGACATCTCTGAACAGTCAAAGGGACTGCGTCTGTAATACAATATCCCTAGTCAACGTCTATCTTCAGAAGTTCTGGGAACCTGGATGATTGAAAACTTTTTTGATGTGTGTATAATGATATAGTGCTAAATAAATTGAGAACTTAAGTTTCGATTTGCTAACAAAGGTCATCTTTTGACTCCTGCAGTGTCGGCGGCCAGAAAAAGATCGTGGAATTTCTGTCGAAAAATCTGTTTTATTTTATTATATTTTACCTTGCAGAACATCCCAAAGAATTTTTTGCTACCATACTGACAGTATATATGCTATATTCCACTGCTAAGGGATGTGACAACCGGCTAGAAACTGAGATTGTATCGGTGGTCACATTGACACAATGTTTAAGGAAATAGACTGGCCTTCACTTGGAAGCAACTAAACATCGTTTGCTACGGAGATATTGTTGATGAAATGGCTCTACATCTCCGAGGTCAGGGTAGTACTGAAAACAGAATTAACTAAATCTAATCTTGGAAGCAGAATTATACAAATAAAACACATCACAATAAGACATCAACATTATTTACTTGCTCCACAACGGATTTCGAGGTTTTTACTCCGTTATCTTAACATGGAGAGTACTATTACGTTACTGAGGTGTGTGTGATGCAAGTTTTATTGTGTTTCTCTTTCAGAAGGTAACTACAAACGTTACAACAAACAGTGAAAATAATAGGAGGTTGAAAATATTTTTACAGTTATATTGTCACGTCGTACCCTCAATAAAGTCCCAGTCCGACATATGGATCGTCAGTGATGTACGACACTTAGCACTGTAAACACTTTCATTACGATCGCCAACGTACAGATGCTAGAGAACTGCTGGGCTCCTAGACGATGCGCGCTGCTATTTACACAAGCATTACAAACATAACAAATTTCTACATTCTTCCAGAAGTGATAAATACTAAACAGCTGCCTTGGGGTTGGGTCTGAATCTACGATCCACAGCAAATTAACCAGAAACGCTAACCTCTGCACCCTATTGCGCGCACCGCTCTTCGCAACTTGCTCCTTTTGCTGGAGAAACAGCGATCCACGGTTTCAGAATTTCTCGTTGGAGCCGACTGCAGCGTACTTGTCAATGGACCTCTTTACGGCGACGCTGGCAGATTCGGGTGCTCTCGTCGTATTGCTGCATCTTCTTTTCTACGTTAAAGATTGAAAGTAGCACCTCCCGTCAAAGTTTTGCTGTTATCAAGCAGTCTTCAGCCTCCTTGAACCTCCCACTGTCGACGTGCGCATCTGGACTGTAGTAGTGCTTTGTAAGGAGGGGACGACTTCCATGCGCTTCTTTATGAGTGGTCATAAACCTACACTGTTAGTGAAGTCCTGCAAGCGACGAAGGCTACTATACGACCCATAGTAGCGTTTTATTGCTCACTGCTTTGCATTACAGCGCTCTCGGTTCTTTTCCTGGGTGTCCAGGGTATGCGAGCCAACTGTCTTGCTTCTTCGGTCCTAGTGATGGGGTACGTACGGAGTCACCCTGCGTGTCGTCCGGTTGAAACGACAACCGCGTATCCATTGTCGTTTTGGCCTCGGGACCGTTGAGCAGAAAGAAGGCTCTGAGCACTATGGGACTTAACATCTGACGTCATCAGTCCCCTAGAACTTAGAACTACTTAAACCTAACTAACCTAAGGACATCACACACATCCATGCCCGAGGCAGACTGAAGCGCCTAGAACCGCTCGGCCACGCCGGCCGACCAGAAAGAAGGCTGCAGTGTCTTGCTTCGCCATGCGAATGTCACAACGGTCAGTATTGTATCCCAATCTCTCTGTTTGACATAAACGAACATCTACTAACGTCATATTAAAGCGTTCCTTGAAGCCATTTGCTTGTGGATGTTGTCATCCTGTGGATGATGTCGCAACATAAAATTACTTCTTCTATTAGTCTCACCTTGGAAAACTTTCCCACGATCACCATTCCGGCTACCCCATGTTTCAAAATGACGTTTTCTGCTACAAACCTTGCAGCATGCAGACTATTATTCATCGATTCCCGTTTGTCAAATTCGAGAATCTCCTTAAGAGATCGATTCCATTCGACGCAGTGGCGATGCTGTTGGCGGAACTTGGTACCAAATGTCCTGGAGGTAATTGTGGCACATGACTCCGTTGCTGGAATTTCTTACAGGAACTCTCGTAGTCTCTAAAGGACTGGAGGGACCTGATCAGTGATACCTGCGTCTGATTCCGTATAGAGTCTTCACGAATCCCACGTGACGTGGTGGTGGAAAAACTTCACGATAGGTGGCCAGCTGTGACGACGAGCAATCATTTCCACCCCATCAGACCTAGTTCCTCTTATAAAATGTTCTGCTCATTAATTGGAATCTTCATCCCTTAAGGCATCTATGTTTTTCCGCAATGCCAGACTTTCCCTCTGTTCAGCAGCAATGTTATTTAATCCAGCAATGACTGAGATTGTGTCCACGCTGCCGTGCCGCCAAAGCCAGCCAATATTCTTGTGTTTGCGTCCGTTTTTGCATACAACTGTCACATCGTCGTCCTCGCCAGACGGATTCTTGACGCTAGGCAGCTAGCATAAAGAATAGTGATCGGTCACAGTGGTGCGTGCTTTGCCAAACAAATGCGGTTAGCGTTTGTGGATGGCCCAAACAACTGCAAGGCAGTCTTCCTCTATTATAGAATAGTCTATTTCGGACTGGGAAAGTACTCTAGAAGCATTAGCTTTCACCTTTTCATCACCTTTCTGAATCTGTACTGGAAGAGCACCTATCGTACAAACACTAACTCTGATGTGAAGTTCTGTCTGGCGTTTTCGTCATACAATTCTAGGACTGGAGAATATATTAACGCTATCTTAAGGACAAATATCTACCTTCCGTGAACACCATTCCAGGAAAATTTGATGTCGTCCTCGCAAGGACTACTGAAGAAGTCCTTCGTACAGAAGTCCTTCGTACAGAAGTCCTCTATGAATCGCCGGTAATACGGGCACATTACTAGAAAATTATTCACGTTAAGAATGTGTCGCGAAGTCTAAAAATCTTTAACTGTTCTTATATTCTGTGGTTTGGGACGGAGTCCATCGACATTAATTAGATGTCCCAGGATTTTTACTTCTTGGGCGACGAAGAGGCAGATTTTCGGATTCAGGCAGAGGCGAGCAGCTTGAATCCACTTCAACGTGTTCGTCAGGCGGCAAAGACGTCCTTAGTCTTCGAAAAATCGACAATGTCATCCAGCTAGCAAAGGCATACCGTCCATTTAAGGTGTCGAAGCACTTTATCCATCATCCGTTCAATAATGGCTTAGACGTTACTCTTGGAGGCTTTAGGAATTATGAAGGTAGTCTTTTCCCGGTCACCGACGTTATTCCTAGGCCAGGACAGATCCTGTTGGCAGTTAGATAATACCGGGTGGTTACAATCAAAGTGCAGCCGCTCACAGGCATCCAGTGTGTGCTGTAATTATCGTACACGGCATAACTTTGTTGATGTTCTAATGCTTTAATGCGGAACCGATTTACGACTGGAAAAAAATATTTCCAAATTCGGCCACCAGGTGCAAATCTACCGCGTTGAATTCACGAAATACGTATGGGAATCTTCCCATATGTAATGGATTAGGCACGGAATGTGGTCAGAAAAGATCAAACAAGTGAGGATGGCGTGATGTTGATTTCATTGTTAACAGCCGCTTATACAATTTGTTAAACATGAGCACTGGAGACGTCGATGAGATGCTGCATCCGTAAAACGACGTGGTCAACAGCTGCTCGCAGCAGTTTCAGTGGAATCTGACAAACGTGTTCCTAAATACTTGCATTCACATCAGGTAGAGACCAAACCTGTCCCTAGTAAACGGGTGTTTTTACAAATCCCCAGAGCCAAAAGTATTTTAAATATCCCCTGAGCCAAAATTCACACGGATTAAGATGATTTGATCTTGTATGCTATGCATCTGGAAAATCCCTGGAGACAGCAAGTGCACGGAAGGTTGCATCAAGAAGATCTTTCACTGTTCGAGCGATGTGACGTGTTGCCCCATCTTCCAAAACAGTGGGATCCATACAGCTGCGCTCTTCCAAAGCAGAAATCAGTCGCTGTGCAAGGAGGTCACGATAACCTGCATACGTTACCCTACATCTGACACGCCCTCTGGGTGCATTATCTTCAAGGAAAAACGGACCGAAAATAAAGGTGCTTGTGAATCTAAACCACAGTCACGTATCCCACATTCGGCAGTTCTGTGTATTCATCGCATCCTGTAGGGTTTAATGTGCTTCGTCACGCCATAGAATACTGTCCGGCCACAATTCATCAACTCCGAACAGTGCCAGAAATCGAAGGGCAAATCCAGAACGTTGCTGCGGATCATCGAGGTTTAACTGCTGCAGCGCCTGGATCTTGTACGGGCAACAGCATAAAATAGACCGCAAAATTTCCATGCTGTTGGCCATGGAATGGACCATTCTCGTGACACTGCACGAGCACTAACACTACCTGCCTACTGCCTGGTCAGTTAATAGCAGCAGCAACTTCGTAAATAATTTTCACCTGGATAGGACGCCTTCCTCTTCCAAATGCCACGCCAAGCTCACCCATGTTTTCGAATTTCATTATAATCTTCCTTAAACCGTTTTATGACATCGGGATTCTCTTCAGACCTTTCAGTCGGCGATACTTTCTCAATACAGGACTGTAAGTGCTGATATCGTACCATCATACAAACAGTGTACAGCGCTAGATTTACACCTGGTGGCCAAAATTTAAACTAATTTGTTTTCCAGCGTAAATCATTTCTGGCGAATTGAACGAATCCTTTCAGCTATTTTGGCAGATCATATCCAGCATCTTCGGAAAGCACTGATAGATGCCTGGTGTGCAGATGACTCATTGATGCTTTGAAATCTGTTGGTTTCCTGAATATACGGACCTTGGTAACGAAGTACTAATTGTATTAAGGTTCGTGTCCGCGTAGGCGACGGGTTTCACGTTGCCTAGTTGAATCCAAGGTCATATAGATGTTCTGAAATACCCAGAGCCTCCACCAATGAATACAAGTCGTAAATGCAATACACTTTCAATTCAAAAGTAGGATGGTACAACGCTGTGCACTGAAAGCATGTTTATTATGAATACCAACGTCCAGATGGAAGCAAACTGAGCTGCTGAACAGAACGTGATGATATTTACACCCCACCGAATATTCCAGAATATACAAACATTACAAACATAAGAACTTTCGAGAAAATTCCAGAAATAACAGATAATTGCTGCTGTCTGTGTTTGAACTGACGACCCGCAGCACGCCAGCCTGCGACCGTAACTGCTGAGCCACATTGCATGCAGCACAGCTCGTTGCAATATTTAACTTTGCTTAATTACTATAATCGTATGTCACGAAAAGTACTATTACTCTGTTCACCAGAGGCACAGAAATACATTTCACTTGTTACCATTCTGCTTCTCATGCTCTATTTTTATTCTATTTTGGGGACGTTTTGCAGTTAGTCGATGTGTATATTTTAGCCTGTGTCTTCCCCTACAATATTTACATCTACGGCTCCCTACAGTTCCGGGGCAGTTATTTCTTGATTTCTCAACACATATACTACCATCTTACTAGTCTTCCAATCAGTGTTTTCCAAGTAAATCTTTCCTCCCTTATTCTGCGGAGAACCTGTTCATTCCCTGTCACTTCATTCAATTTTCACTGAATTCTTGTAACAACTAAAATGCTATATTCCAGGCACTCATTCCCAAAAACTTATTTGCCGAATTAAGATCTGTATTTTCATTAGTCGTTTGTTACGTAGAGGAATGCTACATTTGCCTATGTTAGTCTGCTTTCATGTTCTCCTTGCTTTGTACATTCTCATTTTTTTTTTTTTCATGGTAGCAGAATTTCTTCACTTCTTTTGCTACAGAGTCTCCCCGATTTTGATGTTAAGTTGGTCGTTAATCTATTTCTGATGCTGCACAATACCTTTCTCTTATTTCAGTTCACTATTTATCAATTTATGTGCCCAGGAGGCATCTGTTCGTTGCTTTTGATGTTGCTGCCCTCAGTTCTTTCATCTTTTGAAGTTGCTTATACACTGATGTGGCAGATCTACTTTTTCCCAGCGTAGTGTAGCAGCTCGACATGGCACGGGCTCAACAAGTCGTTGGAAGTCTCCTGCAGAAATACTGACCCATGCGGCCTCCATAGCAGTCCATAACTACGAATGTGTTGCCAGTGCACAATTTAATACACGAACTGAACTCTCGATTATGTCCCATAAATGTTGGATGGAATTCATGTCGGGCGATCTGGGTGGCCAAATCACTCCCTCGAATTGTGCTGAATGTTCTTCAAACCAGTCTCGAACAATTTTCGCCTTGTGATTGGCGCGTTATCATCTGTAAAAATTCCATCGCATATGGCTGCAAATGGCCGGCCGGTGTGGCCGAGCGGTCCTAGGCGCTTCATTCTGGAACCGCGCGAACGCTACGGTCGCAGTTTCGAATCCTGCCTCGGGCATGGATGTGTGTGATGTCCTTAGGTTAGTTAGGTTTAAATAGTTTTAAGTTCTAGGGGACTGATGACCTCAGATGTTAAGTCCTATAGTGCTCAGAGCCATTTGAACCATTTTTGGCTGCAAATGGTCTCCAAGTAGCCGAGCATAAACATTTCGAGTCAGTGATCGGTTCAATTGGACCAGAGGAATCAGTCCATTCCACGTGAAAACAGTCAACACCATTATGAAGCCACCACCAGCTTGCACAGTGCGTTGTTGAGAAGAGGAGTCAGTGGCTTTGTGGGATCTGCGTCACGTTCGAACCATATTGGCTCTTGCCAACTGACATCGGAACTCATCCAATCAGGCCACGGTTTTCCAGTCGCCTAGGATCCAACCGATATGGTTACGAGCTCAGGAGAGGCGGTGCAGGCGATGTCGCGCTGTTAGAAAAGGCACTCGCGTCGGTCGTCCGCTGCCATAGCCGATAAACGCCAGATTTCGCAGCAGTGTCCTAAGGGATACGTTCGTCGTGCGTCTCACATTGATTTCTGCAGTTATTTCACGCAGGATAGCACTGTAAACACTGCGCAAATACATCTGCTCTCGGTGGTTAAGTGAAGGCCGTCGGACACTGCTTCATCGGTGGTGAAAGGTAATGCCTGAAATGTGGTATTCTCGGCAGGCTTTTGACACTGTGGAGTCCGAATATTGCAGTACCTAACGATTCCCAAAATGAAATGTCCCATGCGTCTACCTGCAACTACCACTCCGCGTTCAAACGCTGTTAATTGCCGTCGTGCGGACATACTCACATTGGAAACCTCTTCACATGAATCACCTGAGTACAAATGACAGCTACACTTTTTTTTTTGTTTATTGAGTTTCGATTCCCCCCGAAGGGGGGGGGGGCGGGGGCTGGCAGCAGCTTAGTACGCCGCTCTTCAGCCTACAGAATCTGTTTTAAAAAGATGAAGATAATAAATAATAAAAGCAGGCGATAAAATCGGTAATTTGAATGGTAAAATGGCGGAAAATCGTGGAACTTAAAACATAGAACAAAGGGTTGATGATGCTAATAAAATACATATGAAGCAGACAGGCAAATGAATAGATAGATGATTAAAAAACACAGCGACAGTCTGGTTTCTGTTCGCAAGAGATATAAAATTTACACCCAGTGACAGCACGGTTTCTGTTCGCAACACTTTGGAAAGACGAACAACACTGAATATTCACTCGAACACTGCACTAAAAAATGGGCGCAAATATGATATACCACAGCTGAGGGCAGATGAGGGGAACCTGGACAGATGACGGGAAAGGAAAGGGGGGGGGGGGAAGGGGAGGAAAAAAGGAAGTGGGGGGAGGAGGGAAAGGAGCCAATGGAAGACGAAGACCCATAAGAGGGGGAGCAGGTGCTGGGCAGATGCGACAGGGAGTGGGGAAAGGCAGAGGAGGGATATACAAAAGGACTCGGTTGGGAGAGGGGAGGCAGAGAGAGGTTAGGTGGGGAGAAAACAGGATGGAAAGGGGGGGGGGGGGAATTGGGATCCTGGGAAAAGGACAGAGGAAAGGAGGGTGGGGGGGTGAGGATCAGAGTTGATAGGAGGGATAAATGGAGGGACAGAGGACATCATCCAGGAGGGGGAGTTGACGGAAGCCACCTTGGGAAAGGAGATGAAGGGTGTAGAGATGGAGGATAGAGGGGACACAACAATAAAGGCATGGCAGAGGGCATGGATTGGAGAGGAGAGAGCAACCAGGGGGTGAGGGGGATCGAGGCAGCAGTAGGTGTAGAGTATGCAGATATGTTCGAGGAATAGGAGCAGATGGGGGCAAGGAATGAGGTCGTAGAGGATCCGCGTGGGGGATGGGAGGCGTATACGGAAGGTGAGGCGGAGTGCATGGCGTTCGAGGATCTGGAGGGACTTGGGGGGGGGGCGGGGGATAGCTCCGCCAGTGCACTACACTTCTATACCTTATATACACATCCGTCTGCATATATTCACATCGCTGTCTCGTGACTTTTGTCACCTCAGTGTAATGTATAATTTATACAAAAAACGTGTAGCAAATTACACTGATTATCTTATACACTCCTGGAAATGAAAAAAAGAACACATTGACACCGGTGTGTCAGACCCACCATACTTGCTCCGGACACTGCGAGAGGGCTGTACAAGCAATGATCACACGCACGGCACAGCGGACACACCAGGAACCGCGGTGTTGGCCGTCGAATGGCGCTAGCTGCGCAGCATTTGTGCACCGCCGCCGTCAGTATCAGCCAGTTTGCCGTGGCATACGGAGCTCCATTGCAGTCTTTAACACTGGTAGCATGCCGCGACAGCGTGGACGTGAACCGTATGTGCAGTTGACGGACTTTGAGCGAGGGCGTATAGTGGGCATGCGGGAGGCCGGGTGGACGTACCGCCGAATTGCTCAACACGTGGGGCGTGAGGTCTCCACAGTATATCGATGTTGTCGCCAGTGGTCGGCGGAAGGTGCACGTGCCCGTCGACCTGGGACCGGACCGCAGCGACGCACGGATGCACGCCAAGACCGTAGGATCCTACGCAGTGCCGTAGGGGACCGCACCGCCACTTCCCAGCAAATTAGGGACACTGTTGCTCCTGGGGTATCGGCGAGGACCATTCGCAACCGTCTCCATGAAGCTGGGCTACGGTCCCGCACACCGTTAGGCCGTCTTCCGCTCACGCCCCAACATCGTGCAGCCCGCCTCCAGTGGTGTCGCGACAGGCGTGAATGGAGGGACGAATGGAGACGTGTCGTCTTCAGCGATGAGAGTCGCTTCTGCCTTGGTGCCAATGATGGTCGTATGCGTGTTTGGCGCCGTGCAGGTGAGCGCCACAATCAGGTCTGCATACGACCGAGGCACACAGGGCCAACACCCGGCATCATGGTGTGGGGAGCGATCTCCTACACTGGCCGTACACCACTGGTGATCGTCGAGGGGACACTGAATAGTGCACGGTACATCCAAACCGTCATCGAACCCATCGTTCTACCATTCCTAGACCGGCAAGGGAACTTGCTGTTCCAACAGGACAATGCACGTCCGCATGTATCCCGTGCCACCCAACGTGCTCTAGAAGGTGTAAGTCAACTACCCTGGCCAGCAAGATCTCCGGATCTGTCCCCCATTGAGCATGTTTGGGACTGGATGAAGCGTCGTCTCACGCGGTCTGCACGTCCAGCACGAACGCTGTTCCAACTGAGGCGCCAGGTGGAAATGGCATGGCAAGCCGTTCCACAGGACTACATCCAGCATCTCTACGATCGTCTCCAAGGGAGAATAGCAGCCTGCATTGCTGCGAAAGGTGGATATACACTGTACTAGTGCCGACATTGTGCATGCTCTGTTGCCTGTGTCTATGTGCCTGTGGTTCTGTCAGTGTGATCATGTGATGTATCTGACCCCAGGAATGTGTCAATAAAGTTTCCCCTTCCTGGGACAATGAATTCACGGTGTTCTTATTTCAATTTCCAGGAGTGTATATAGATGTTACCCGCGTCTGCGCTCACGTATCATTAGTTCTGTTAAGAGTAATGGTCACACTGAGTGTTTATAGATTGTTTCGTGACAGTGAGAATGCCATGTTTGCTCCCCGATTCTTCGACCTCCGCACAAGCGCCATGTGCATCCCACTCGCGTACACCAAATTTAAAAGCATCAGTAATACTCAAAAAGATAATACAACTACTTAAGCTTAAAAAAGGGATGGAAAGCTTGTTTTAGAAATTTTGTAACGTGGTTTTATTTTCACTGGTGTAAAAAGAGGCTTTCCATTCCCTACTTCACCCTCTTAGGGATCGATTATTTTTTTCACTATCTAAAATAGCCTTTATTCTTACTCAGGGTTGAAGCTATCTCCATACCAAGTTTAATCAAAATCGATTCAGCAGTTTAGACGTGAAAACGGAACAGACAGAATTAGTTTCCATTTACCTCGTACGAGTACAATACTAATAGGGATTAGATTAATAGCTTTCTACCCTTCATGGAAAAATTCGAAAAAGCTCCATACGTTAAAATTTACTTTATTATTTAACAAATTTTGCAAAATTTTTCTGTAATGCCTATTTACAGTGCTTGAACATTTTTAATTAAATGCCATTTCTTGACTAGTACAATACCTGAAGCTCGTCATCAACATTGTTGACAGCGTCTCTTGCGTCTTTCATATGCTGGGGTATGGTAGATTTCTCAAGCGTTTTTTACCTGTATGCGTTAATATGTCATATATGTACTGTGGGGAAACAACAATAAGGTTGTAAAAGGTACATTTTTAGGAAATTGGGCATTTAACTTTACATGTTCAGAACAGGAATCTAATGTAGGTGATTTTATAAAACAAGTAGATATATTAATTTAAAGTTCTGGAATTTTCCTATCAGGTAGTGTAGAAGTGCTGCCATAAAGTGTTTTGCGAGCAGACTATGCACTAACATCCTAGGTTAAATTCAAAACCCAACGGCAGCGCTGTTTGCAATGACACGTGACGATATGCCCCCTGCGTGGGATGGGTATCTGAAGTCGGAGCCAGGCCTTGTTGATGTTTGCGGGCATTATTATGAGCTGGCACTTGGTTACACCCTCTGCCGTACTTTCACAAATATAAACCCTCGCCCAGCCTGCGACGACAATCACCACAGTCTTGTAGATGGCACACATTTGACACAGTACATTCAACTGAGGACAAGACACTATCTCAGCAGTTCAGTATATCTCTGAGAGACATAAAAAATTTTCTGATTTTCTTCGATATGAATGAGTGGCTTCGTAGGCAGTGGGAACTAAAGTGGTTCCTCAGGTGTTATATCTTCGAGGGTTCAGTCCGTTGTTGCGTGATGTACATCCCGTTTATTGAACACAAGACACAAGAGCGGCTTACACAGAGTACAAATACAAGGCACAGGAAATGAATCCAGGAGCTGTCGTTGGACAACAAAAGCGAGAATTCGTCAAAAGAAAAAAAAAAAAAACCGAAGGGAGTGTGTGGAATAAGCAAAAGTTGTCGTAGGTGACGGGAGAATCTTAAGGTTACGTAATTCGCCCGCGAAATCAGTGATATCTGCCTTGCACTGGTAGACTACGCGTGAAACATTTGTCATACATTAATTTACCGTAATGGTCGTAAAATCTTACTATGGTACAGTAAGATGCTGATATAGTTTATTGCAGTACTTCCGCCCAAAAGCATAGGATGCAATAAGAAATGATGAGACATTGACCGACGGCAGTACTTATAGCGATGACTGTTCAGGCAAAACCATAGTCAGATTTGAACATCTCGGGATAATGAAATTGTTCGTCCGTTTTTGGAATAACTTGTGACAATATATGAATAAGTAATATTTGAAGAATTACTTCAGAGACAAAATGTTGACAGCTATTAATTCTGTACAGTCTTTATAAAATGTCTGTAATTTTCTTTAACTTCAGAGTTGGACTACTCTAATTTGTGTATAAATTTCTGATTACCGAATAGTATAACATAAATAATGTAAATGTAAAGAGTATCATTTGTTACTACGGTGCCACCTAGGGGACATATGAGGTAGCTTGCCTATCACAGCGCCCTATTCACAAGGGAAAGTTCCCAAATGTCAATAAACGATAAAACTTGAGGGTGTGTAAAGGGGGCAAAATACTGTAATATGTATTTCTTTGACTGTGCCCAATTTCACTCTTAAGGGGTAAAACATAGCCAGCATATCCGTGACGCACCGTTGTGCCGTCAGAATTCCCTAAGTCACTGTCAGCAGTGACGTGAAGTCAGACCCGATGGCTCCGCACACAGTGACGCCATAATTAACACTACTGTACTTCTTCGAAATATTGGAAGAATTAGGTTGTCGCCATATTTGCCAACGATATTCATCCCAGAACTTGTCAACTGCGGACAGGTCTCTCTTAATTATATGACTTGCGGACAGGGGTAAACTGGGGACATGTGGATTGCGGACAGAGGATTAGTCAGCCAGTTAGCTGATGATGTGATGATGATGTTTTGTTTTGTGGAGCGCTCATATGCGCGGTCACCAGCGCACCTACAAAGTCCCAAACTTTACACAGACCAATCTCGCTTCTTTCAGGAATGATGATGAAATGATGGGGACAACACAAACACCCACTCCAGGGGCAGAAAAAATCCCCAACCCGATCGGGAATCGAACGCGCGACACCGTGACCAGAGGCAGCAACGTTAGTCACTAGATCACGAGCTGCGGACAGCCAGTTAGCGTTAGCTGGAAGAGACCACGAGGAGGGTGGCTGATTGTCTCCCATAGTCACCACCGGAATTAAAGCTAAAACATCGATCATCGAACATATCATTAACAAACACCAAACTGACAAAAATAGATCGTCCGGTTTCTTCTTCTCCAGTTTTTGGGCCAGAAACTTGAAGCTAAGTCGTTTAACAAAACCGAACCGATCGTGAATTCTTCCCTCAAATCTTCCACTTGTTCTCGTAAAAATTCATCCTTCTCAACGGTTTCTGTTTTTGGTCACGTGGCTTTGTTCGCATTCCTGATTTTCACCACAAGCGGAATCTCCTCAAGACGGTAGACAGAAGGACGGGCAAAATAAAACGAACCGTTCTGTTTACAAGGGAAAGCTTCACAACTGTTGGTGGTATAGTTGCAGATGAGCGAGATTCGGCCCAGGTAGTTGGTGTAAAGAGAACTCCAGGGAAGATACATGTGTCGAGAACTAGTCCGTAAATCTGTCTATTGCGAGGTTCTGTTTCAACACGCCTCTCAGATGCACTCACCAGGTATAACTGCCATGAAATCATCGGTGAAGTACTCCATCACGTCATCTGGACTCAAAAAAGGCATCCCGAAGAAGTTCTTCAAGTAATAACTCTCTGGCATGTTGGACATCGCCTCATACGTTTTCGGCAGGCCTATTTCCCGTATCCACGGCCACTAAGACTGAGCAAGGTGAAACCGACAGCCGGCCGAGGTGGCCGAGCGGTTCTAGGCACTACAGTCTGGAACCGCGCGACATCTACGGTCGCAGATTCGAATCCTGCATCGGGCATGGGTGTGTGTGATGTCCTTAGGTTAGTTAGGTTTAAGTAGTTCTAAGTTCTAGGGGACTGATGACCTCAGAAGTTAAGTCCCATTGTGCGCAGAGCCATTTGAACCATTTAAAACCGACAACCTCTGATACGGGAATTTGGCCAGACGCTGTTCACTGCTTCATGAATGACAATTTCAAAATCGATGAAAACATCTTTCACTGAATGTCGTAGCCTTGAGAATTTTCCACAACATGCTACAACGCTGTCGTGTATGAACAGCCAGGAGAACGAATACAAGTAGCACGTAGACACTACCTTTCAGACCATGAATGTCAAACAATTCTGTGGAGTACCGTGGGCAAATCTTGAAAGTGCCATCCACAGATATTTGCGTGACCTCACTCAGTAGCTTCAAATAAATGGGTGTTGACAATGTAATGACACTGTTCACGTCGTCTTTAGCCATCAAAAACTATTCGCCACCACTCGTCTTCAGGATGTTGTTGTTGTTGTTGTGGTCTCCAGTCCTGAGACTGGTTTGATGCAGCTCTCCATGCTACTCTATCCTGTGCAAACTTCTTCATCTCCCAGTACCTACTGCAACCTACATCCTTCTGAATCTTCTTGGTGTATTCATCTCTTGGTCTCCCTCTACGATTTTTACCCTCCACGCTGCCCTCCAATACTAAATTGGTGATCCCTTGATGCCTCAGAACATGTCCTACCAACCGATCCCTTCTTCTAATCAAGTTGTGCCACAAACTTCTCTTCTCCCCAATCCTCGACTTCAGGATGACGAGCTTAATATTGTTGTGCGCTTCCTGTTTGCTACGGGGAAATTTTGGATGGACTGCAGATCACGAACGATGTATGTTGTATCGAATGCGGCTTTTGTCCTCCTGTGTGATAGCTTCGATATCACCATTTTTCATCAGCTCCTGGCGTATCAACTTACTCGACCTGCACGAAATATCTTCGAATGCTTTTCTTTTCAGTGAGTGTCTCAACTTTTGTCAGACAACTCTTGGCTTGTTCATGGTCGTGCCTGACATTGCAGGATGTAACTTTATATGCACTCGACAACTTCAAGTAGCCATTACAAGTTTTTTTAGTACAGGCTCATCCGAGCGTACCATCCATGAATACCCTGTGAAGCCTAAACTTTCATCCGTCCACTACAAACAGTCGATGCGATCTCTCGGTGTCCACTTCTGTGACTGAATCGCTTGCCTCCTTGCAGTATCGATTGGCGATGCTGCAACATATATTACATGATAAAGTGGGAATGCGGAACACATACATGAGAAGTGAGTAAATAAAAGTTAACAAAACTCAGAGGGTGAGCAGTACGACATGTTTTTGGAACGTGAGTAAATGACTGCCCAGAGTTCGCAGGTTTCGACAGTGAGCGTCAAGGGACGATTACCGGATTAGTCGATTAACTAATGAGCCGGATCAATTCACGTGGCAACACGATGAGGAGGAACCCGGGGTACACAGTTCACATGCAACCGGGCATGTGGGGTAGTGCAGAACAGCAATTCATCGCTGAGCTCAATGCGATGCCAGTCATCAGAAATCAGTGCTTCCCTGTCACTAAGCCGTTTTCATTGTGTTGTTAGCGGCAGCCTATGCAAGGGACAATCATTTCCTAGGATGGCTGCTTCTAGTCTCCGACCATTGGTGCGGGATGACACAGAATTGGTGCAAAGAGTCTGCTACTTGTTCTCGGCTGACAAGCACAAATGCAAAGGTGTTACTATGTGCTTAGAGCATCATATGGCGTTCCTCTCTTGTGTTGGTCAGACATGGTTGACTGGAACCTTGATGACGAGTATGCGTGCCCTCACGTTCCCATGCAGTCCAACGTTGGGTCAGTGTCACATCTGAATGCCCCACAAATCTGGATACTGTACGATTCCACCAACTGGCCAAACGGAGACTATTACTGAGGCCCTTTTCAACCTCTCAAGTGCTGATTTCGCTGTCTCAAACGAGTACACGGCATTTCCGTGTCTTTCACAGTGATCACTCAATATCTGTCGCTATTCACGCCCCTTTTACACCTTGCCAGGTCTGAAAACAACACTAATGTACTCTGGTGGCCACTGTACTCGTCACAGACAATATATATATATATATATATATATATATATATATATATATATACCTGCAACCTTCCAGGGTAGCTGAGAGCGCTAGTGAGCTGTTTAATGGACTCAGGTAGGCGCGCCAGCGCTGGATCGAATCCGCCCCGCGCATTAACGACGAGAGCTGGTATCTGGCCAGCCTGGATGTAGTTTTTAGGCGGTTTTCAACATCCTGTTAGGTGAATACCGGGCTAATCCCCACGTTCCGCCTCAGTTACACGACTAGCAGACATGCTTGCACTGTTTCATGGCTTACACTAGATGCAGACAGCTGGGGTACACTAATTCCGTCCCGGGGTGTTCGGGGTGACGACAGGATGGGCACCCGACCACCCTCTGCAACTAACACTTCCAATTCCATAGTAACAAGTCGACCACGCGTTGAAGTGGGACAAAGGCCCAAAGAAAATGATGATAAGTTATGTACATACCCACTGACTGTGTTTGTATGTGTAAGAAACTACACTGACATTCAACATATCTTCTTCGTGCTTCAACTTTTTTGTTAGGCATTATGTCTAAGGCCAAAAATTATGAATATGTTAGAGGACCCTCAACTGAGTGCTTTGAGTTTAGAAACTAATGGTCACAATTGAATATTTGGTTAATTTAACATACACAAACAACCTTATAATAACAAATAGGAACTGTTCATAGACAATAGACAGCCTCATAGCTATCATTACAACATAATACATTGAGAGAATTGAACTATGGGTACACAATCATTGCTTGTACACGCTGTTCATGACCCCGAGAATAATTACTGCTCCACTAGTATCTCTAGCACTGTATACCTTGAAGCCCAATTTTACGAGCAAATTGACAGGTAATCTCTAGCACTGTATACCTTGAAGCGCAATTTGAAGAGCAAATTGACTGGTAATCTTTTGTCACACGACCCAACTTCATCATCTTCGGTGCTACTGTGAGGACAATCCTTTGACGGAAACCTTGGCCTGCTTCTCGTGGCTTGAATGATGCAATCTCTTACAAGTTTGTTTTAGCGATTATCGCCATATCACTGAAATCAACTACCTGCGTAGGATACATATGGTAGCGGCATGTGTAATGCACAAACCCATGCGCGAGAGTCGAACCTGTAACCTCAACTTTCACGGGCCGCTTCCGTGCACTGAGACTACAGAGATTGGTGGCCGCTATAGATGAATCTCCGTACGTCCTGTTGGCTGTAAGGTATTACTAATTGAAAGTTTTACGCACACGCTTATCGGAAAACGTGATTTTCTAATTAACGTCCTAGGGTAACTTTCTAGTTTGGCCTTCACAATCACCTTGCGTTCACCTTCTTTGAACCAATCTGCCGACGAGACCATGCTGTTCACGCAATCACTCAATCTGAAGCACTCGTCTGTTGCGGACAGGTCGTAGATTTCTCACAGCTGATGCATTAACATGCTACTCGAGGAAAATATTCAGAACTTGTAATTCTATCTTGCGCTGACATTTAGCACGTGAAGAGAAATTCAAAGCCATAAAGTTGTAGAGGATTACTTGAGCGAAACACTTTCAATGCTGATATTTTTCTTTTACTCAGTCATATTTCGATGCTGTTAAATCACTGGTTTCGTTTTAGTTTCTGTAATAAAGTTGAATATGTAGTAATAGACCCGGTCACGGTCACAATTTGAATCGCAATTTTGGCAAGACATGTGACGTACCCATCTCCACACTTTGTGGTTTGCGTTTGTTTGGTGTAACTGGGAAATTTTCTTTACAGTATGTCGTCTCCAACAGAAAACGGTTTAGAATCTCTTTTGCAAAGCTTTTGCCTAAAATTCAAAATAAACGAATGCGTATTTTTAGCTGCTCTTCCACACAGAAATATTCACTTTTCGTTTAAAGTGCTACTGAAACACTACTTATTTTCTGGCTTACGTTTACTTACCATAGTGGTCCAAACTATTATGACCTCCTGCTTAATACTGTGTTCTTGCACCTTAGGAACGTAATACATCAGCAGTTCTGGGTGGTAGATATCCGCAGGAATGCGCCACCAAGCGTCAAAGCACAGATCACGCAGTTCCAGTACATTTCGCAGCGCCGGTTTGTGGTCACGAAGCTAGCGACTGACAGCGTCCCAGGTCTGTTCTACTGGGTTCCGATCATGCGAGTTTGGCGGCCAAGATATGAACTTCGTTCACTATAGTACTCCGCAAACCACAGCAGGGCTATTATCGTCTTGTAGTAAGAAGAGTTATCCTGCTGGAACATCTACATCTACACCTACATACATACTCATCAAGCCACCGTATGGTGCGTGGCGGAGGGTACTCTGTACTGGTCATTTCCTCGTAAAGAGAGAGAGAGAGAGAGGAAAACAACTGTCTTTATACCTCCGTAAGAGCTCTCATTTTTCTTTTCTTATCCTCGTGGTCCTTACGCAAAAGGTACGTGGTAGCAGTAGAATCGTTCTGGGGTCAGTCTCAAATGGTGTTTCTCTAAATTTCCTAAACAGAGATTCTAGAAAAGAACGTCTGCTTCCTTCCAGTGGTTCCCATTTCAATTTCCGAAGCATATCCGTACTACCAGCTGATTCTTGTTCGAACCTACCGGTAATACATCTAGCAGCCCGCCTCTGAACTGCTTCGATGTCTTCCTCTAACCCTACGTGGTGCGGATACCAAACACTCGAACAGTACTCAACAATGGATTGCCCTAGAGTCTACATACGGTGTCCTTTATACATGAACCATACTTTCCTAAAATTCTCTCAGTAAACCGAAGTCGACAACTCGCCTTTCCCACTAAATACTTACATGCTGATTCCATTTCGCATTGCTTTCCAAAGTAACGCCTTGATATTTATTCGATGTGACAGTGTAAAGCAGCGCCCTACTAATGCTGTATTCGAATATTATGGGTTAGTTTTTGCTACTCAACCGGTTTAACTTACGTTTTTCTACGTTCAGAGCTAGCTGCCATTCATCAAACCATCTAGAAGTTTTGTCTAAGTCATCTTGTATCCTGCTACAGTTATTCAACGATGCTGACGTCCTGCCGACCGTGGTGGCCGCGCAGTCCTAGGCGCTGCAGTCCGGAACCGCGCGACTGCTACGGTCGCAGGTTCGAATCCTGCCTCTGGCATGGATGTGGGTGATGTCCTTAGGTTAGTTAGGTTTAAGTAGTTCTAAGTTCTAGGGGACTGATGACCTCAGATGTTAAGTCCCATCGTGCTCAGAGCCATTTGAACCATTTTAATTGATGCTGACGTCCGATACACCTCAGCATCATCAGAAAATAAACAAGAACTGCTGGTTACCCTGTCCACGAGATAATTTACGTGTATAGAAAATAACAGCGGTCCTATTACACTTCCCTGTGGCATTTCTTGTCTCTTATGAACACTCACCGCCGTGGACAATATACTGGCTTCTATAACTTAAGAAGTCTTCGAGCCACTTACATAACTGAGACCCGATTCTGTATATCTTCGTTAACAGTCGGAAGTTTGGCACCGTGTCAAATGTCTTACGGAAATCTAGAAATATGGAATCCACCTGTTGCCCTTCATCCGTGGTTCGCAGTATCTCATGTCAGAAAAGGGCAAGCTGAGTTAGCACGGGCGATGCTTTGTAATCTCGTGCTGATATGTGGAAAGAAGCTTTTCGCTCCCAAGAAAAAACTTTTTCAAGTCGGGTGAATGGTCGAGGTCAGACGGCCAGTCTCCATATTCGCCCACCGCCTCGATCGACGCCAATGCGTTACCTCCCGCCACTCATCCTTCTGTGAGAGCGGATCCACCATGTGGGGTAGACGGGAGGGACCTCGGCAGCAGACCCCGTAGGTCAAACAAGAGGTATTCCATGCAACGCGTCAGAGTCTCCGCCACCGCTGCAGCCCAAGGCAGCAGTCTGAAGACGACTGACAATCGTCAGGAAGACCAGGAAGAATCCGGATACATCCCTAATAGACACATTCTATCAGATATCCCAAGAACTACAAGTCACATAGATTAAGGTCGGAGGGCTCTGCAGGGCCACACGTCTTGAAATTGCCTAGAGATGATGCAGTCATTACCGAAGGTTTTTCGAAGCAGATCTTTCAGCTGGCAAGCGACGTATGTTCAGTGGAGGATTTACGTACAGGGCCACTAGGCACGGGCTTAGGGGCGGTACCTTAAGGGGGGAGACATTTTTTGCTCTGTACTCATTTTAACCTTTTACGTTTTAAAATAACTGCGCTTACAAACGACAAAATTTTTTAATGTTGTTAAACAACTTGCTAGTTTAAATAAACCTTAAGAATGAAATTCGACAATACAAGTTTGCAAACACACATAGTTTACTTGGTGACTGAATGGAAACTTAACACTGGGTTTCTGTCTGGTATCACCCTCATGATTGTTCAAAATATTTTGGAGCACGTTGTCAGAACGGTAATCTACAATACAATGTGGGACCTGGTAATCAAGGACGGCAGGATTCCATTACCATTGTTGACGGGGCCGTAATCTGTTACTATTGATTCCCTTTTGCAATTACAAACATTTATTTTAAAACGGTAATTCCAGACTCAGCAATAAATAAAGATATCACACGTTATTAATCAAGGAATAATCAACTGTGAAATTAATAGTACTTTCAGTGCGTTACAATTTACCAAATGAGCATAAAATACAGACACAGTAAATAATGCTTTAAAAACAAGCCTATGTGATCCCAATTAGAGTTTTAGGAACGGCAATTATAAAAAAATTTAACAAGCATACTGTAAAACAGCAATGCAATACCAAAGGTTAATTTAAAAAGACAGGCAACTGATCACCAAACGGGTGAGACAAAATGATGGTAAACTTGGTCGCAACCATTTAAACCTGCTGTAACCCCAAGAATGGCAATTATATAAAAAATTTTTAAAAACATACAGTAAAACAGCAAATACAACAGCAAAGGTTAATTTAAAAGAACAAGCAACTGATCATCCAAACAGGTGAGACAAAATAATGGTAAACTTGATTGCACATTCATTTAAACCTGCTGTCATGCCAAGAATGGCAATTATATTAAAAAATTAGAAGTGTAAGAGGTCCGAGCAGATGTAATACAGATGTAATTTTATGTAAGAGGTCCGAGCAGATGTAATTTCGATGTATTGCTCATGCGCTGCCTGCGATATGCAAGGTATAAGAGAATCGCTGACCAGAGAGCAGTGTTGACTCAGTACGAACTGTGTAGCTGTAGCAGTAAGTTGTCGCTAGTCTGCACTAGTCTGCGCCTGTGTGGAGTCTGCTCTGCTCTGGTCTGGTGTATCGTGTTGGCTGGCCGGTCGCGGTGCAGCGATGCCGGAGCCTGAGTATTATTGCATAAGGTAAAAAGTAGCCTCGCGCATGTCTAGTATTGTTATGTGAACTCTGATGTAAATGTTTTAAAAATGTCCAAATAATAATCTTTGTGATATAAAGTATTTTTTTTACAAGCATTCATTTCAATTTAAAGAATTTACTAATTTCTCCAATCCATGATCATTTCGATTGTCGCAAAAGAAAAATCAGTTGCTTCCTTTCATAAATGACAAATCTATAGGCCAGCATTGCACAGAGCTGTGCCGGAAAAAGGTTATTGTAAGAGCAGATAGTTGGCGATTTTATTGAGGTAAGAATTTTTTGCTTTTTTATTCAGAATGATCTTACAGGGCCATGACGCAGCACTGCTGTCGTCCAAAATTTACCAGGTTACTGAATTTATTTTTTATTACGAGGTTTAGGAATTTTTCTGTTTCGAGCTTACATTAAATGGGAAACAAATTTTGTGTGGAGGTTAAATGTGAATGAATTTCTGTAGGGAGGTTATAAATGGGAACCAATTTTGTTCTGAGGTTATACTAAAATTAGAATCATAATCATATTATTATTATATATACAATTTTTTGTGGGAAGGTTACACTTGGCGACAACCGGCCAGGATCGTATTCTTTGTGAATCTCTGAGAAGTAGTCATATATCTGCTCTTATTTACTTAAATGTAGTTTGCATCTGGCGCAACGCATTTACTAATTTGTCACTCTTTCTTTCACAGATCATCGGCAATTTATTGCTCTTTGTTGTAATTGTGTTTGTTCCATTTTTGCTTTGACTTTGTTTCATTTTGTGCTTAATTTTGATTTGTGAAAAATGCCGCGAAAAACTGTTAACAGTACATCGCGATGTGCAATGAGTGAAATAGCCGACTCGAATAGTTTGACAGATAATTCTAGCGACACTCAGTCTAATAGTGATAATCCCCTTATTACAGATAATAAGTGCGTGCCGATCACTAGTAATGATTTTGATCCTAATGGTGAACAAACACATTCAGTTATGTCCACAGTAAATGTGACAAATGATGACGCGGCACGTTCCGATACAATGAACGCTGCCCAGTTTGACACACCCGGTTTGCAAAATATGAATTGTGAACAGATAAATTTTTCTCACGAAGATGAAAAATGTAGTCAAAATATGTCAGATTTATTTGATTCCGAGGTAGTGACTAACAATGCACATTCAATTGGCGAACCTGTTCAAGAATCAGAGAATGACCAAATGTTTATACAAAACGCGACAAATGCACATACACGATTACACAGCATAGAAAATAGAGTCGCTAATTTTGGCTTGGATCAAATTATGGCAGTATTGCTACAGTCGAAGAAAGAACAAGACGACAACTTCAAACAACTTAATGAAAGTTTCAAGCAATCGAAGAAAGAACAAGAGAACAATTTCAAACAACTTAGTGAAAAACAAGACAACCTTAATGAAAATTTCAAACAGTTGAATGAAAAACACGACAACCTAAATGAACAGAACAAACAACTTAGTGAACAGATTACAGCCGTTGCCGCGCAATGTCATGATACTGAAGAACAATTACGCGAGGAAATTAAGGCTTGTGCTAGGAGCAGTAGTGAAGAAATTAGATCTGTTGCTCAAGAATTAAGGAATACGCAAGCAGCTACAACGAAATTACTTAGAGATGAAATTAGTGCAGTCGCTAAACAATGCTCTGAAAACGCAACACAGTTACGCGACGAGTTTAAATTAATGTCAGCAGAACTTTCACGTACACTGGATGCGAAAGAAGACGTGAAATTTGACCAACAGAACAGCGAAACTGACGAACGTTTTAATCACCACCTACAAAACAGTGAAACGCGTTACCGTAAATTTATACAGGAACAGAATAAAGTAAAGCAACAAGTCATGGAAACAATTACTGCACAGAGACAGGAAGATAAGGGTAAATTATTTACGAAAGCAAAAACATACGTAGACAACAATATTGCTACAGTATCAGACGAAATTAATACTGTCAAAACAGTTGAACTCCGAATTACATGATGAAATCTCTGATCTTAAAACAAAAACAGACACACACACAGTAGACTTTCAGACAGTGACCGACAGACTTGAACAATTAGAACTAATACAGGATCCCGATGCCATCAAAGCAGACGTTAAAAAATTGAATGAAACCACACGTAAAATACAAAAACAAATTAACGCTTGTGATAATAAAAACGATGATCAGGTAAAGGTACTGACTGAAAAATATGATGAATTGGCCAGTCGTATTGATGTTATCGAAAGTAATAATGACACCAAATCAGACGATACTTCACCAATTTCGTTTAATCAAACACCCGAATTCTAAAATTTACACCAGACAATCAGTAAGATAAGTTTGTCGAATAATACATTACGTAGAAAATTGTCAACTTTACAGCAAGAAGTGACAGAGATGAAAAATGTTTCAGCCTCTAACACGGCACAGCATACGCCACATTCCGAACATAGCACACAGCATGTATAATTTAGGTAATTTACAGAAAGTACGTGAGTTAGATTCCGAACAGTCACAGACAAACAGATTATCATACAATCCTGAACCTGCTAAGACATACAGAGACGATAATTTTGATTACAAGCACTTTCTATCCGTGAGAAAATTTAAAGTATTTAAAAATGACAGAACACAAATACATCGTTTGGACTGGATACGACAATTTGCTTTTGTATTTTCATCATCTTGGCCTGTAATCCAGAAACTAGAATTGGACTGAATACAACAATTTGCTTTTGAATTTTCACCAGCATTGCCTGTAACGCAGAAACTAAAATTTATTTGCAGCGCATAAGTGACCTCAGGGGATTCATTACACTTCGATGAATATGTGCTGTAGAGTGCACAGGGCCCCGAGCTGTAGTAGTGCTATTTCATCTTTAGTTTTCTGCACTGCTGCCTTCTCTTCTACTATCCTTTATATCTATCAAAACAGCTCTTCGACTATCGATCTATCTAGAATTAAGAATGAGTAAAGAAAACCAGATATGACAAATTTTGCCGAAAGTGACAATTTTCATTAGGCACTCCAGAACTACCAGCGTAATTTTAATAACAGACAAAATTGTAATCGTCAGTATGTACAACATTTTGAGCAATCGTCAAATTTATCAGCAACCACATTTTGGTAACAATAGAGGTTTTTCCCAACAACAGCAACAAAACCAGCCGGTTAGCATACCTAACCAACAACGTAATGTGCAAAGTCAACCAAGCTTTAATGTTTCGCCGCCTGCACGTATAGCA
This sequence comes from Schistocerca americana, assembly GCF_021461395.2. Lineage (NCBI taxonomy): Eukaryota > Metazoa > Arthropoda > Insecta > Orthoptera > Acrididae > Schistocerca > Schistocerca americana. The sequence continues at coordinate 295,976,757 of NC_060123.1, read as the reverse complement.
TCGGCTCCGCCAAATAGTAACGCACAGCAACAAGGAAATCAGTACGTGCAGAAAACACACCATTTCAACTCATATCGCAATGCACCGTATAGAAATGACTATCATGACAGACATAAAAGTAATGAGCACAATTTTCAGCGAACGTTTAATAACAGTCGGTCTTACCAGCAGCAAAATCATCCGCAACAACAGATTATCATGAATGAACCAGACAGTAGATATCATCCCGAACGTAATACGTCAGGACGAAATAACAAAACAGTTCAAATAGTCGAAATGCCACAGCATCCTCCCGCAAATAATAGCACGTCAGATAGAATTTGACTAGATACAGTACAGGTTGCATCTTCCAGCAACGCAAGCAATACTTTTGACTCGCAGAATCTTGTTCACGAAAATGTTATTACTTTTGACGACATCCGAGACACTCTTTTGCAGGAAAGAACAGTTATTCAAAAAACCATTTCCCACCCTGTCATTGAGGTAAAGATTGGATCATCTAAATTTTCAGCAGTAATCGATTCTGGATCACCTATGTCAGTTATAAATGAGGAAACTTTCAACGAATGTAACAAAGAGAATACCTATCCTACGTTACCATTAGGCAAAACTAAAGTAAAAGGAGCAGTATCTGGTAAAGGAGTAGATGTAAAATTACAGACACATTTATCATTTTGTATTGCAGGTCATACATGTCACTCAAATTTTTGGATTGTTCCCTTATTGACAACAGACGTTATTTTAGGTACGAATTTTCTGGTACAACACGACGCAATTATTGACTTTCAAAACTCCTATTTAATGTTAAAGGATGAAAATGTACAACTGGCTTTAGAATTTCAGCACTCTTTATCTGAAGAAGAACAAACAATTAATCGTACAGAGGTCATTTCTGCATCACGTAACATAGACTGTCATTCCACATTGTTCATAGATACATACGTACACAACTACAATAACACTCCAGACGAAGCCGACTATGACGTTACGCAAATGATTTCTGATAAAGTTGAACAGAGCAGTGCAAATACAGACGACGAACGCACGCAACTACGCAAAATTCTTTTACAGCAAGCTCCAGTTTTTGACAACGTCCCTGGGACTATGTCCGGTTTTATGTATGAATTTCAAGTTAAACAGCACGACACGTTTAAAGCCAAACATTATCCCATTTCGTATATTCACAGAGAACAAGTTAAGAAAGAATTGCAAGCTATGCTTGACCAAGGAATTATTGAACCGGCAGTTAGTCTGTACATAAACCCACTCCATATTGTTAAGAAAAAGGATGGTTCACTTCGTCTCGTAATTGATTCGCGTCACATCAACGACATTATTATTAATGAAACAGATCGCCCACAGACACTAGAAGAACTTCTACAGAAATTTCATGGTACTGCTATTTATTCCACATTAGATTTGAAATCGGGATTTTGGCAAATTGAGCTCCATCCGGACTGCAGAAAGTAAACGGCTTTTCTCTGTTTTGGTGACTGTTATCAATTTTGTAAATTACCGTTCGGTTTAACTATTTCTTCAGCAGCATTTATTCGCGGTTTGAATAGTATACTTCTGACAGAACTTAAAGACAGAATCACAACGTATGTAGACGACATTCTTATTGCAGAAGCTAACTGGTCTGAACACAATCTGATTCTTGAACAACTGTTAGAAACTTTTCGTGCACAAGGACTCACAGTTAATCTCAGTAAATCGCAATTTGGCAAGACTTCTATAAAATTTCTTGGACATGTAATTTCAGCAGAAGGCATTGCGCCTGACCCGGAAAAACTTCAAGCTTTACGTGACATTACTATTCCTACGACGAAGAAACAACTACGCAGCTTTTTGGGTTTAATTAACTTCTTTCGTAAATTTATTCATTACTCTGCTTTAGACACCCCTAGATTACGTCAGTTGACGGGTAAAAACACTATTTGGTCCTGGGATAGCCAAGCACATTCTGAATTTGTCAATCTAAAACAAGCTTTGTTGAATGCACCACTTTTATCACATCCAGATCTTACTAGAAATTTTTCCATTGCTACCGACAGTTCTAACACCGCTTTAGGCGTACACATTTTTCAGGAAATTGAAGAAGATGGGTGTACAGTAATTAAAAACATCGCCTTTGCGAGTCGCATTCTGTCACCCGCTGAACGCAATTATTCTGTTACAGAACTTGAAACATTATATGTTGTATGGGCATTTACGAGATTTAGGCATTTTCTTTATGGAAGACACACTACCGTTTACACAGATCATAGAGCTATACAATTTTTACTTTCCGCAAAATTTACACACGACAGGTTAAGCAGATGGAAACTTTATTTACAGGAATTTAATTATACAATTGTTCACATTCCCGGTACACAAAATATTGTAGCAGACGCACTATCCCGTTCTCTCAGCAACAATCAGCAAGACATCGCAACCAACTTCTGCAAAGCAAATTTGAGCGTCATGTATATTCAACAAGTTGCATTTGAAAATTTCATTTCGTCGTCATTACGAGACATAGTACAGGAGCAGAGTAAAGACAACGTATGGAAAGAAATTAAACACCTTTGGCAAGATAGGAATAATGTTACCATCAGAAACCATTACACTGTACGCAATAACATTCTGTTTCGCCGCTCTCACCCTGACAGCAACAACTGGTTACTATGCATTCCTGACGAGCTTGTTAACAAATTAATTTGGTATACTCATTTAAGCTACGCACATTACGGAGCCAGAAAATGTTTTCTTATACTGAGACAGAACTGTTCTTTTGCCAACATGGAGAAACGTATTCGACGAGTTTTAGCGTCATGTAAAATCTGCCACAAACTAAGTCAGACACGACTTCACATATTCCTCCGTTACATCCCATTGTACCTGTTAAATTGAGACACATGGCCGCTGTAGACCTTTGGGTCCGATTCCCAGAACTAATAGAGGTTTTTGCTACATCTTTGTCGCTCTTGAACTCGCTTCAAAATTTGTTACCTTCACTCCGTTACGCAAAGCTACTGCTAAATCTGTTTCGAAAGCATTTATAAAACATTTTCTATTTCATGTAGGACATGTATTGAAAGTAATTTCCGACAATGGATCACAGTTTCGATCTGATATATGGACACGTATGTTACAAACAAGAAACATTTCTCCGATTTATATATCCAAGTATCACGCTTCTTCGAACCCTTGTGAACGACTAATGAAAGAAATTGGTAAACTGTGTAGAATATACTGCCACAAAAGACATATTGATTGGGACACACACATACTCTCATTCCAGGATGTAATTAATTCCATACCAAATGAATCTACTATGCTATCTCCGACTGTTATACTGAAAAATGTTGAACCACCTAACAAAATTAAAGAATTAGTATCCTTTCCTACATCTCGTCGACTACGACACCATGAAATAATTGACATTGCGCTGAACAACATCAAACGTGCCGCAGAGGGACGGAGAAGACAGCAAAAACAGGTTTGTACACGCCGTGACATTCACATTGGACAGAAGATATTAGTACGTACACGCTATCTATCCAACAGAGGAAAGAATAGATGCAGTAAATTTTAGCTTCTATACGCAGGTCCACATCGAATTCGCAGCATTCCTCACCCCAATGTAGTACACGTCGAAACTTTGAGAACCAGAAAAAGCAAAGGCAATCACCATGTCTCCAATATTAAACCCTTTATTGACTGAACATACTTTATGATTTATCACACTGTAATGTCATTTCCTGATTTTTATATGACCAATGATGCAATTATATTTATGTGACTACTTACTGATGATTATCATATTTTTTCTTGGCAAGTGCCCAGCAAGGTAAGGTTAGCAGGTCGCTTTTCTTGTCGTTACACATCAGACCGTGCACATTTTTCCGGATAAACTTACATATTTTATGACCAATTATGCAATTCTATCTAGTGACATATTAATTTTATCAAATTCTTTTTCCATTAAAGTCTTCAACTCTCGCCCCTATCAACTACACAACATACAAGCTGAACACAAAGAAAGTCATTTCTTGTCGTTATATATCAGACTGTGCACATTTTCCATTTTTCATGTATGTATGATTGTTTTCCTGTTTTGTTTGTATGCACTACGAAATCTTTAAGATATAACAAACACCAGTTGACTTTGACATTTTGCCTTATGATATCTCAACATCGTGACTATTTTACATTTTTTTTGGTACTACATTATGATACTCTGTGTACATTTTTGCACCTGAACACTGTCTATGTTTTTGACACAATACGTTTTCTGTCATGCTATGATGTATGCTTAATTATATCACTAGAAACCAGTTTTTATTTAATGGGTATATGATTTAAATGCAAGATATTAATCCTTATTCATCATTTTTAGAAAGCAATAACGTGTAAAAGAAATAAATTAAACAAACCACAGTGGATTACTATGAAATGGGAATTTCACCTTCGGAATGAACGAAAGAAGATGCAATACCTCGTCACGAAGAGTAAATGGATCAGAATTAACAAACACTAACAAGAATATACTATACACATCGTATGATAGCAGTCTTAACTAATTTTTTCTTTCAGAATACGAGGCGATTGACGCAGGCTGTCAGACAGAACTACACATCTTAGTCTTAGTGATGAAATATGCTAGGAATAAGAAACTCTATACTATGAATAATGTTATGAAGTAAATGGTAATATGAATAATGAATAATGAAGTGTCTTTTTTGCAGATGATAATGAATGATGATGAATAGTTATATGAAGAATATGGTAATATGAATAATGAAGTTTTTCTTTGCAGGTGATGATAGTAATGAAGTTATGGTAATATGAATAATGAAGTTTTTCTTTGCAGATGAGAATAATGATGAAGTTCATATATTTACTGTTAGTTAAGAAATGCTATGTGGTTATTTAAGTATTTGTTGCAGTTGGTTTTGACAGTGTTTCTTATGTCGCATGGTATAATGACTGAATGTTTTGGAAAGGACAGCTAGAGTACATACATATTGAATACACATTTCATTACCTGTTAATTCGAAGTTCACTACTTTTCAGCATAATATGCATTTCTTCTTTCAGCTTAATAATCCATTTTGTATTTTTTCTAGGAGAAGCTATTCATTAAATTAATGTGCTATAAGCAGTTAGTCATTAAACCTGTTCTAGTACTTGCATTTTTTTTACCCATTTGTGTGTGTCATTCATGAATGTGATTACATATACTCTACTTGTTTCATAACCTTGCTACAGCTGACTCATGACGAATGACGTTACCTATCCTCATTTGCAGCAATAAGTCAAAAGCAAATATTGTTATGCCCCAGCAATTAATTATCGATCCCAACGCAATGCATTGCTAGCACAAAAAAATGTATTACCAGTCCCAAATAATGCTACCAGTTTAAGAGAGTTTTGAGTAATACTGAATGATGTTTTCTAATCACAGACCTTGAGTAATAGTTACAGTGTGTTACATTTTAAATATGTCCTATGTCACTTGAATGATGAGTTCTGAGTAATAGTGAATGATATTTTGTAATAATGCATACATGCTACGCCAATAATTTCTGTAAATAATATTTTTGTTATACTCTTTAAATGCTATGCTAATAATTAACTCTCATTTTGAATGATGACTTCTGATAGTTCGTAACTGGCCAATGAGTACCAATAATTATTTTAAATATGTCGTATGTCACTTGAATGATGAAAAATGTTTTGTAATATTTAATACTTGCTATATGTTTATTAACTGGCCAATGAATGCCACAGTTCCTTATATTTTAAATTTGTATTATGTCACTTACATGCTATTATATATGAATACCAGTAGCTTGATGCTACAATCATTAGCTCCTGTTTTGAATGATGATGTCTGATGGTTTGTAACTGGCCAATGAGTGCCAATGATTACTATAACTAGATGAATCATGTAAATGGTATGCCATTAATTAACTCTTGCTTTGAATGATAACTTTTGAATAATGCATAAAAATGGTTTGTAACTGGCCAATGAGTGCCAATGTTCACTCTAATCAGATGACTTATGAATAATATTCTGTAATACTTCATACATAGTACAGAAATGTTTAGTAACTAGGCAATGAGTGCCACCAATTACTCAAATCGGTTGATAGACTAGTGTAATTCTTAATGATGACTAGCATAAGACTTAATGTCCTTCACCTTCTGACCTAATTACCAGAAATTACTGCAATATCCGTTTGTCCTGTCTATCCTTATGATCATGGAGCACTATATTTGGTTTCTGTACTAATTCTACGTTGGTGAAAGAGTGTGGTGTTGACACATCATGGTGTCCACCACCTTGAACAATGGAGATGTTATTATGGTTCCACTCTTTGGTGTACCTAATGTACTACCAAATGATAACATTGAATATTAATTCGACATTTCAGTGTCTTGGCTACACTGATTAATACTTCAGGGAAGAGAACTTCAGGTTGTCACACTTGGTGGTGTGCTTCTGTAGAAAGATATGGACTTTCAGTGCAGCTACGTGCAACGTACTGTGCTGCAACCATGATGCAATCCTTCCCTTTCGTATCCTAGTTCTTGTAAAATGGGAAAAAAATACTACAGTGCGTATGCACTTTATGTCATTTGTTAATATGTTTTGTACGCATTGCGTATACATTTTGTAGTTGCTAGACATGTTCTGTACTACAGTGCGTATGCACTTTATGTCATTTGTTAATATGTTTTGTACTCATTGCGTATACATTTTGTCATTGCTAGGTATCTTCTGTACTACTGTGCGTATGCACTTTATGTCATTTGTTAATATGGTTTGTACTCATTGCGTATACATTTTGTAATTTCTTGTGGAGGGTTATGTAAGAGGTCCGAGCAGATGTAATTTTATACAACAGGTCCGAGCAGATGTAATACAGATGTAATTTTATGTAAGAGGTCCGAGCAGATGTAATTTCGATGTATTGCTCATGCGCTGCCTGCGATATGCAAGGTATAAGAGAATCGCTGACCAGAGAGCAGTGTTGACTCAGTACAGACTGTGTAGCTGTAGCAGTAAGTTGTCGCTAGTCTGCACTAGTCTGCGCTTGTGTGGAGTCTGCTCTGCTCTGGTCTGGTGTATCGTGTTGGCTGGCCGGTCGCGGTGCAGCGATGCCGGAGCCTGAGTATTATTGTATAAGGTAAAAAGTAGCCTCGCGCGTATCTAGTAATGTTATGTGGACTCTGATGTAAATGTTTTAAAAATGTCCTAATAATAATCTTTGTGATATAAAGTATTTTTTTTTACAAGCATTCATTTCAATTTAAAGAATTTACTAATTTCTCCAATCCATGATCATTCCGATTGTTGCGAAAGAAAAATCAGTTGCTTCCTTTCATAAATGACAAATCTATCGGCCAACATTGCACAGAGCTGTGCCGGAAAAAGGTTATTGTAAGAGCAGATAGTTGGTGACTTTATTGAGGTAAGAATTTTTTGCTTTTTTATTCAGAATGATCTTACAGGGCCATGACGCAGCACTGCTGTCGTCCAAAATTTACCAGGTTACTTAATTTATTTTTTATTATGAGGTTTAGGAATTTTTCTGTTTCGAGCTTACATTAAATGGGAAACAAATTTTGTGTGGAGGTTAAATGTGAATGAATTTCTGTAGGGAGGTTATAAATGGGAACCAATTTTGTTCTGAGGTTATACTAAAATTAGAATCATAATCATATTATTATTATTACTATATACAATTTTTTGTGGGGAGGTTACAGAAGCATACAATAACACAGCAAATACAATAATACAACACAAGGGCCAGTCACAGACGGAGCACCAGGAATCGACCTCTGAGTAGGTCCAGCGAAAAACAATTTTGCGAGCGATGCGATAGGCAACCAAGAGTTGCATTCACTCAGACTAGTGGCAGTCTAACGAATGATTAATGATAATCTTCCGGATGCTACCTCCAAATGCAAAGATGTAAAAATACGCCAAATCCAGAACTGGCAGTCTGGACTCCGCCCCTAGAATACTGTGCTTAAAGCGCCCGGAAAGAGAAAGGAACCACTACCACCTGAGTAGCAGAATTGCCAACCAACCCACAATGAAGAAAGCTGTCATAGCTAGACGCCTCACTGGACAGCAGCGGCAAGACGAGGAAACACAGGCTGCCGTTACATACACTAACACCCCAGGGCAGGTAACTGGGGCGTTAGCGGCCACGGCGCAGGAAAAATGCCGCTGGTTGAACTTAACAAATAGTAACAAACTGAACCCAATAAACAGTAATTAGAAGTCAAGGAAAGCTAATCAAATCCGCCTCCTCCAGTCACTCAACTCTTGTCTCGGCACCACTACGAGCAGCAGTACAAACCCAAGTGACTGGAGAATCGTAAGATCTTACAGTGGTGGAGGTTTCTCTACTTGAATCCAAAAGCACTCAAAGCTTGCAGGATCAAGTTAACGACGAGGTCGTGCACCCTCGTGACCACAGGCCTGAGATCCGGCAGTCCATGTGCGCCCCCAGCGGTCCCAGCGTGTTCTCGCACTGCGTGGACGTCGCTCCTCCTGAGTCCCCCTCCGAACTGCACACTGACGCGACCCGGAAGAACAACAACATCTACCAAAGATAAGGCCACAGTTACTACATATCGATAACCGCCACTGCGGCCACTAGTGGACAGGCAATGCTTGAAAAACCAAGTGGCGCCAGTCAACACGAGAAAAAGACAAACAACTGCACCACGTCAACTAAACGATACGGTCTGGCCTCCAACAGAGGACGAAAAACTACAAACAGCGCCAACGCGAGCTGCAGCACGGTTCAAATGTTTGAAACGTTATTATTCCGAGAATGCTGTCGGCTTCTACTTAATCCTACCATATTTTCCTCGAGAAAATACCGGGATCCCTGAAAACTAATCAGTAGTTTCTTAAAGACTGTAACATGTGTGAGCATCAGTACGTAAAAGCCAACTCTACTTAAATTTCTTGTAGAAATTACGAGGAGGTATCAAGTCAACCCTCCATTACTGCAATTGATGTGAAAGCTCTATGGTCTTCAATATCTGAGCTTTGATTTAATGACACCTGTTTAACAAAACATGTTGATACTGAGAATGTTTTACGTTTTAAATACATGTTTCTCAGAAAAGAACATAAGCAGAATATCTAATAATGTGTGAAATACACTTCACAACAGCTTAAAAATTTTGTTTATTTACTTAGTTACTTTTTATGGTGAAAATAGAAGAAGAAACCAAATTTCGTTTTCTTCATTCATTGTGCTGAAGCCTGCACGATTCAAAGACCCCACTGTGTGCAATCTAATAGTACATGTCATTGCAAATTTTATATTAAACTTCTTAACTAAGCTTTTTTTCTTCCAGGAAAGGTTATTTTTATTTTATGTTGGAACAAAAGGTGCATCTGCCTGTGGACATAACAGCAGTGTTCACACAAATGACAACGCACCAAATCAACAGCCAACAAGACTACTTAAACTTTGTAGTCTGTCTTCTCTGCCCGCAGAGACCGCTAAAATGTTATAAGAATAAGTGGGATAAGAGTCGATCCAGCACACCTCACTGCAAGAAATTGAAAAATTATTTGCTTTTTAAATTAGAAAGACAGTGTCAAGAACATTGAGAACATATTTGCGTCCCAGCTAAAATTCCGGAAACAGAAGCCAAAAAACGGACTGTCCCGTTTTCTTTACGAGACGAAATCCAGCTGGCAGGTGTGCTTCTACTGTTTACTGACAACAGAGAAACAGGCGACAATAAAATGAAATTAGTCTGCACTGTCGTTCTTTCATAGCACAGTTACGTTGAGTAATCCGAGTTGGTCAGTTCATAGCTCCGTGTTTAAAGGAAAAATCTTTGTGCTCGTGTGCTGTGTTTAAAGTAAAAAGCTTTGTGCCCATGTGCGGTGTAGTACGATTAGGGCTGGATACAGTCTTTCTTTCTTTCCTGTTACAATTTTCTTTCTTTTGTTTTGAACGTTGGTTCACACTTTTGTAAGTGCCTTAACATGAATAACAGTGAAAAAACAAACGCGCAAAATTAAGTGGGGTGGCATTTCGGAAATTATCGAAGGAAAGACGAGAACGAGAAGCCAAAGTTCTAAAAACGCTTGGCAGAGTAGATAAATTTTTCGCAGAAAATGTTGCTGGTTCGACTTCGAGTTCAAGTAGTACGGATGATATTTCTGGCACTGCATGTGTTGTAAAAGAAGAAAATACAGACGAAACAGAAGTTAAAATTAAAGAAAAGCAAATTGTTCCTGATTTCGTGTTTCACGAAAAACTGAGAGTCAAGTCAGGCATTGCAAAAGGAAATAACCTCGTTAGTGATGATCCTGCAGAATGGTGTGTCAATGAATCAACAATCGACATTCTTTTACAACGTGGCATTAATCAAAATTGTAACGTTGATTTTTTCTCATCCAAGAAGATCAATAGGCAATAGAACCAGATATTCGGACAAAAATGTAGTTTACCGTAAACTTTCAAATGGTGAATCAACTTTGAGTGATTTTCTAGAATATTCCTGTAGCACCAGTGCTGTTTCTTGTGCACCATGTTCATTGTTAGGAGGCAAGCCCACGATTGCTACTAGTGGTATTGCAAACTGGAAAAATATTTCTAATATTTTATCTCATCATGAGAATTCACTTGAACAAAAAAACTCTGAGTTATCACTCTTAACAAGAAAAAAATCACTTGGAAAAATAGATAACCATTTCGAGTCATATGTTGAGTAAAAAAAAAAATGTACTGGCGCAATGTGTTGAAAAGGGTGTTTGCAGTAGTGAAAGATTCCATTCATTACATAATGGTCTATTTATGATGTCTCTTGAACTTATAGCGGAGTTTGATCCTTTTCTCGAAGAGCACATTGAACAGTATGGAAATCCAGGGCAGGGACATACAAGTTATCTTTCTTCAACAATCTGTGATCTAATAATAGAGCTTATTACTGAACGATTACAAAGAACTATCATAACTGAAATAAAACAGGCCAAATATTTCTCTTTTAGTAGTAGATTCTACTGCGAACATTTCACATATTGATCAATTATCTCTCATATTAAGATTTGTCAACGAGAGTGGTGACCCTGTTAAACGTTTTCTTCTGTTCTTACTAAACCAGGAACACAAGTCCGAAAACTTGGCTGAGGCCTACTAAAAGTGCTGTCTACAAATTCCGTTGATATTACTTACTGTAGCGACCAGTCATATGACAAAGCAAGCAATATGTCAGGAACCTAGACTGGTTTTCAGGCACACATTAAAGAACGAAATCCGAAAGTGCATTATGTGCCTTGTGCAGCACATTCTTTGAATTTAGTCGGCACTAGTGCTGCAAACTGTTGTCGGAAAGCATGTTCATTTTTCAATGTAGTGGAAAACCTTTATAATTTTTTCTCTGTTTCTACACAGCACTGGGATGAACTTCTATCCTTCATGAAACCAGGAAGAAAAACGGTAAAAAGTTTATCAAAAACACGTCAGTCACCAAGAAAGGAAGCACGTGTAAGTCTATATGAAAACTGGGAGGGCGTTATCAATGCCCTCACACATATTGCCAATAACACGTTTCAAAAACCACTTGCGCGAAATGAAGCTTTAGCTTTACTGAATCAACTCAAAAGACTAGAAACAGTATTCATGAAGTCAGTTTGGAAGGACATACTCCAGAGATTTAATAGTGTAAATCTGAAACTGCAAAGTGTAAACATTGATACTCTAAACATTCTGCATGATGTCTGTTTGTTCTATATCGTGTCTCCCCACCACTTTCGGGCAACGACGCTCTGAGCGTGTTTTTTAGGGAATTGAGTACTTTGAACCTGGGACCTGTTGCTGGTGAGGAGACGCCAGACCACACATGACATGTAGAATTCAGAAGAGTTCAGTGAGACTAGCGATGATATAACCAACTACTTAATGAATTCAGCGTCAGCTCCACTGCACTCCCTGTAAAAGAATCTTAATACTAACTAAATTTAGTGGAAGGGGTTCAAGGCTTTCCTATTTTTAGTTAGCTGGTAAAATAACGTCGAAAAAGCAGTTAAGTTTACCATTGGAAATTTTATTCTACTCACAAAACATTGTTTATAAATTGGACTATTGATAAAAGGAAATGTTTTAATACAGGATGGTAAAAACCGACTGCGTTCAACAATAATGTGAACTAATATTCCCTGAATGGGTTTCCAAGTTCTACAATGGATCGAAGGATGACCTATGCCATATCACATCTATAATCTAGGTTTAATTTAAGTTTCACAAAAGGGAAAACTATCAAAATGGTCTACAGTGACCCTCAATTATCTTTAATTACTTATCTAACTTGTCGTAAATTACAGTGGCTGATGTGGCTTCTCAATAACTATATAACAGAAAAATTATCGCATTTCAGATTTTTACTTCAAGTGGCAAATGTGAACACCATGAGCTTTAATTGACGATCAACACTAGTATTACGCAAAAAGGGGATGTAACAGATGAGACTTCTGCAGTTCTGAGTGAAGCCTTATGCACTCAAAAATGCGGCATCGCGTGCGTTCATTACCTTGTCGGTGTTCGTCAGGGGGCGGCGGACAACACAGCTCCGCTCACCTCGCCGTCTCCGAAGTAACTCTCACCTAACTTCTCCTTACTACAATTTACCGAAGTTGGTTTAAAAAAAACTATCTGGCTGTGTTTTCATCTGACCAATCAGGGTCTCAATGTTAACCTTAAGCTCCACCTACAAAAATTCTGTCTATCCAATGAGAAACGTTATACTTTTCGTGGTGGGGCAATGTTTTTAAAGTTTGCAACGTAACAGAGACGCGAAAAAGTCTCATGCTAAAACTTGCGGGTGGTGTGGCCCTTTTTGTGTTATCCTAAGATCTATACTGCTCTTCTGGAGGGCTCTAGTTTTTAACATGGGCTGGGTGGTGGTCCTAACGTAACAGAGACGCGAAAAGGTCTCACCCTAAAAACTTGCGGGTGGTGTGGTCGTAGCGGTTAGCTGGCGACGTGGGTGTCTGTCACTTATCGTTGGGCCTTCCAGCTTAACACGGTTCTGCTCTCGGCTTCTGTTCTCGTTTCTCCCCTCGGAACTGCGTCTGTCTCACGGTGGGAACGTATGACATGCATTTAGGCATTCTTGTGTTAGTCTGTGGTATTCCATTTGCTCACTCGTTACTCGTATTACTTTGGTTAATTTAATGTCACGATTTATTCGGAGCTATGTGACATACTACTGGATTTGCTTATCATGTCAGGGTTTTCATGGAAGGTGTTGGATTTGCCTGACACCTTACATATCACCACCCTTCGAACTTAATTTTTGCACTGAAGTTAGGCAATGATTGAATCGTTGTCAAAGTCAGTCAAAAATTATTGCTTTATCTAAATTTTGTTGCCTACTGTTCAGCCACGTTATTCTGGTTCTATGCTAGTTTGTATTACTAATTTATATTTTTATATTCTTCCACATTATTCTTAAAAATGACAAGAGAAGAATATTTTTATGCTATTATTAATTTTTAATTATTTTATTTCTTTATTTAAGTGTGTAGTTTGTTTTTTAAGAAGTTTGTTATTGAAAGTGAGGTGTCTTTCACATCGATTTTCTTAGAAATATGTTTTTTTTACAAATGTAGTAATTATGTAAAATCTATTCCTAACACATTTTCTAAATATCATGTACAAGTAAAATGTTTTTGTTTCTAGACACTCATTTCAACATTGTTACACTAACAAATAAGAATTATTTCCAAGAATTGCTTTGACAAAGAAATATACATACACAAGTATAGAGATATTATCCTAACAAATGGTAAAAATGTTAAAAAAATGGGGAAAAATCCAACAAGATAATTTTTTATTCTTAAGAAGAAAATAAGTAAAATATAGTTATTCTTTTATTTTTATGAGGAGAAAATAAGTGGCATATAGTTTTAGTGTTTATTATGCCTTACTTTTGTTCTTTGTATACTGTCCATTTCAGAACTAATGACTCATTTTTATCGATAGTCTATTTTTTACTTAAGTCCATAGTCAATTACTGTTATTTTGTAGTTTATTAGCTGTCTGGTGTGCATAACTTATTTAGTTTTTCACACATTTCTTTTGCACAATTCCTACGTCACATAATTTGATTTCACACATTCACACAATCCTATGAATTTTTTAAGCATGAGGTTGGCGAATGTTTTTGTACGAAGGTGATGGACTTGAGTGAGACGAATGTGGGCAAGTATTTGATGTACAGCTTTGTTCGTCGTTCCTTGTTGGCTTTGCTAGTGTGTGTTGCTGTTGTGGAGGTCCCATGATGGAATGGAGCTGTGAGTGCAGAATCTCGTGGTTTACTGGCTTTGTATGCGTGAAAGTCATCGTTATTTGTCGCTGAAAGCGGTCGTTTTTCGTTGTAATACTTCGCAGACGACTAGTTTACAATAGGATAGGGATTTGGGAAGGTATGGCGTCTGTTCTTCACCCATCTTCTTTCTTGGTCTCAATCTTGCGAATCTTCAACTTCTGTTCTTCCTGTTTTTTCTCTGCTTCTTACTTGCTTCTTGGTTCTTCTCTGGGCAGGATATGGAAATATTTATTGATAACTAGTCGCTTTGAAGTTCTCCTCTTAGTAAGAGTTTGATAAATTGTTTGTGCATGTCATTTTTACTTTGTGGACGGTTTCTTCAGTTTCGTGCATCAGCGTGCTGTTTAATAGCGGCAGTGTCACTTTTACACATATTTTTTTGCCAGTGGTGGCTTGCCCAAGCGGTCTTCTCGTCGGGCCGTTTTTTGCTCGCTCCACTGAGTGGGGGCGCTCCGAGACCCTTCCGGCATTCGGCGTTCGGTGTCCCGTCGCGTCTCTGCAGGGCTCCGTTACTGTGGGGGTCCCTGTTCCGTCCCAGCAGGGTTCCGCCTAGCGGGCAAATTTATTGCCCACTCTAGGAGGGCCCTCTGTTGGTCTTGCTGTCCTTTCCCTTCTCTCGACACTTCTGCCTTTGCAGAAATCGTGTCTTGCTAATTACGTCCTTTTCTTTCTTAATACTTCTCGCGTTGCAACTTGTGGGTTGTTGCATCTGGTCTTTGCTGGAGTTTTCACAATCGTTCTTACAAAAAGTTTTACTTATATTCATCTAACATATGTCTAGTACCTACATTGTTTTACGCCTTTTTAAAAAGCTTTACAAATTTCGGCGCCCTTTCCATGTTATAATTCTAAGATATTTTGAGTCTTAACTTATACAAGAAACCTCAAATTCGTTTTTATTTTTGTGTAGTGTCGTGGTGATAGCATTTTAGTATTTCATGCTGTTAGACTATCTACGCTTTATCCCTTCACCTTAATTTATGGTACTATTGGTGTTATTTTTGTTTTTGTTTTTATTGAAACTACTTTCTTTTTCCCACCTTCCTCTCTCTTCATTCTTCTTTCTCCTGACGATCTTATCTGCAACATAATCTTGAAATATTGTGCTGATTATTTACCAGTAATAAAATTAATCTTCAAACTTGTACTGAAAGCGTTTAATACTGCCAGCCTTAGGTAAAAATACCTCTGCTTTATCTCGTAAAATACCCTCTAATTCTCTTTTACTGTGTTCTGAAATACCTCGAACTTCTTGCAATTTTTCGTCAATTTCTTTATGGACTTCTAACATGAGTTGAGGTGATTCCCCCTTTTGTGCATACCATTCTAATTCTTCATCTTCTTTACCTCGTGTCATTCTGAATTGTTTGTTTATAACTGGTATTTCTTCTAATTTTAGCTTTTGCTCAAAGAGAAGTGTGACATTCCCGAATGTTACGCTACCTTTCCCCATATCTATTATCGCTCGTCTCTCATTTGAAAATCTGCACCTATAATCATATCTACAGTTAGTTTAGGTATAATCATGAAGTTGGCTTCGATCTTTTGACCTTGGCACGAAAGAGTTAACCTTGTTTGTCTCGTAACTTCCGCAGCATTGTCTCTAATAGGACCTCTTACTTTAATCTTGCGTGTTTTCAGAACTGGCCATTCCTCACTGGCATTACACTGCATGAATAAATTTTCTGAGATCGCAGTCAGTTCACTTCCGCTATCAATTACAATATTGACTGGGATATGCTTTACCATGGCCTTCAAAACTGGTTGGATTTGAAAGGGTTGGTTCTGTTCTTCTTCTTCTTGCATCAACGAATCCTCCACTGAATCATACATGAGTCTTTTTAGGCATTTACCTTGTGAATTCGAACTTTCTGTAGGATAAGCTTCGACTGCTACTTCTCTCTCTTTTATTTCCTCTTCTCTATTTCTTCCTTTATTTGCGCTTTCTTCAGCATCCTCTACTTTTTCCTCATCCTCGTCTATCTTCTTCTTCTTCATCGCTACTTCCACATAATCGCATCTAAATGCTCTAATTATCGCTTCATAACTTCCTTCATTATATACGTTGGGTTGTGTGTCCACTAGTAACTTATTTTCAACTTCTGCCAACTGCGCATTATCCTCATTGAATTCGCTTTCCCTGGTTTCCATCTCAAATAGCTCTGCAATACTCATTACTTCGTCCTTTCCTCCTACATTCGTTGTGCATGCCTCTGGTAATTCATCTTCCTCGTCAGTATTCTCCCAATTAATTTCGTCCCAACACGATATTGTTATGTTCTTGTCTTCGTTTTCATCTGGTCCCTGCGGATTTGTTTCTTCCTTCTTCTCTTCTCGTGATAAGATTTTTACTTCTCTGTTCAAGGTGCTGCAATTGTCCTGGGTCGGTGCGTCATTCTCCTTGGCATGGGCGCTTAGCTGTCAATTCGAACGTTTATCGGGGTTTGGTGGTCTTACCTCCATCTCTTCTATCTGTATTCTCTTTTCTTGTTCAGCTTGTTGATAGTGGTTTCTTTGTTGATAATTTGTCGGTCTATTGGTTCTCTAGTACCCGTTCCGGTTGTCGTTATTCCCTCTGTAATAGTTGTTGCCGTTCCTGGATGAATTATAGTTATTGCCATATTCTCTTCTAAATCCATAACCGGTTCTTTGTTGAAATCTATTGTCGTTTCTTGGTGCGAAGTTATCACATGGTTCGTAATTATTGTTTCTTCGTACTGTGTCTTGTGGATTCCACTGCTTTTTGCTTTCGTTTTCACGTGCGCTTCGTCTTTTCTTGCGTCATCTTCCGAAAATATGCACTCTAGTTCCCTTAGAATACCTTTAAATGCTTCGACGTCATTGCCTCCGCGACCTACTAATGATTGCTGGTATTTCAATGGTAGCTTCATCGCGCAAAATTCAATCAACTCTCCGTCACTGTAAGGTACATCTAAGCATTGATTTTTCTTTGCTATTAATTCGAAAAATTTCACGGGACTCTTCTCTCCTGAATTTTCAAAATATGGGTTCTGTAATAATTCGTACTTCACTCTGTTCTGTGCTTCGCTGGACCAATATCGTGAGAGAAACTTCTGTCTGAAATCTTCATACGATCGGCATGTCGCTGCAACATTCTGCATGGTTTCTGCGACTGTTCCTGACAAATGTGCACATATAAAGTCTAATTTGTGTGCTAGCGTCCAGTGTTCTGGTAATCCTACTCGGAATTGATCAATAAAAGTTCGTGGATGTAATGAGTTTCCTTCTCGTAAGTGTTGAAATTTTCTGACTGTGAGGAAATAATCGTTGTCGTACTTCGTCATAGCTCCATATGAAATTCCCGATTCTTCGCCACTTTTGTTTCTGATCATTTCTCCCGTCGCTCTTTCCGGTTGTGGTAGGTCCATTGGATATTGTCCACTGTAACTTTCGCCTACCCTTGCGTAGTATCGTTGGAGTGGTATGCAATAATTTTCTTCCATCGGTTGTGAACGTGTAGCTGAATGCATTGCACTGTACTCTTCGCGACCTGGCTTTCCATTATCAGGTATTGGTTCGGTATCTTGTCTGGCTAACCTTGCTGCTTCACTGCACGATCCAAACTGTCTTGAAACATACATTTGTGGTTCCGCATTTGTTTGTGATGACGTTTGTTCATCAAGAATTTCGAAACGTGTTTGTTGCTGTGCAGGCTGTCTGATTTCACGTATGTTACTTTCCGCCTGTGATTGGAATCGCAAATGTGTAATATCTTCGTTAATTGCTTATTTTTCCGGTGCTGTTACAGATACGGATGTGGTTGCAGACTCTGCGCTTGTTCGATCCTGCTCACTGCGCTCTTCAATGGTTTGCAACAACTCTGTTCGCAATTTCTGAAACTGTCGCTTCGTTTGCGCTTCTATTTTGACTATGCGGTTATCATATCTTTTCAGCGCTGCTTTTGTGATACGTTTGTGTAACACACTGTTTTCAACAATTTCACGCGCTGTACCTGCTGCTTGTCTAGTAACTACGTTTATCTGTTTCTCTAGTTTCTTGACTTCTCCCTGGGTGTTGTTACGTAATGTTTTGATCTCGTCCTGAATGTCATTACGCAATGTTTATACGTCCGCTTGTACCTTGTCAATGTCTGTTCTCAATTGATTGTGACCTGTTATTAAGTTTACTACCACTTCTCGAGATTCTTTTGCCTCCTCTTCAATATGACTTAGGTGTACCTGAATTTTTTTGTTTTGTTCTTTAATCTCACGCATTTGTCTCGTGGTTTCTGCAATTTGTCTCCTCGTTTCTGCATTTTGTTTCGTCATTTCTGCATTCTGAATTTTAAATTGTTTCGCAATTTCTTTATTTTGTATTGTCATGGTTTCCGTCATTAATTGTAATAATTCTGCCAGATTGGTGGGTCCTATTGCGTTTTCTTCCGACGTCCTACGCTCTGTGTTTTCGCCCAAGTGTTGGTTCGCAACCGATTGCATTGAACTGTGCTGTGACACGTTTCTGCTCGCATTCCTTGTACTCTGTGGTGAGGGAGCTCTGATTACTTGTACTATGGGTTCTACGTATTCAAGACGCAACTTAGAATCCTCATCGACTGTCTCTCTACTTTCCTGCCCCTCTGTCGTATGCTGACCTAGGTTTTCTGTGCCTTGACGTACATTATCCTCGTTATGGTGCGTTCTATGTCCTATCTCTCGCGATACTGCATCGTCTGTTGTACTGTCCTCTATTCTCTGTCCATTTTCATGCTGGGTCTCTACCTCAATTCGGTCAAGGTCTCGATCTGCCATTGCTAATCTTTCCGAATCCCTTATTTTCTGTTTTAAAAGCAATTCACGCGCTCTACTTCGAGTCAACATGCGCTCTTACGATCTCACGCGATTCATAAACTTTCTGTTCACACGACTTGACACTACCAAGACTGACAATCCATTCACTTACTTGTTGGGCCAGAACCAACTTGTCAACAATGTATCCGCCACCTGTGCGCTTCCATTGGAGAGAAAACTTAATTCTAATAATATTAAAATTCATAACTTAATTATGCTGTTGTTTCTGCTAGAATGTCTATCTATTGAATACTTTATTCCTAGCTATCGCTGCAGCTACTGTTTTCGACTATTTATAACGTTCAAAAAAAATTTTTTTTATTAAGAAAATTTTTCAACAGGATATTTTTCTGACCTAGTTAGGCATGTGGTCGACCTTCAATCATGGTATTTTACCATCCTGGCAGGGTCGCCATTTTCTAAACATTCTGTGCGGTGTCTGTTTGTTCTATATTGTGTCTCCCTACCACTTTCACGCAACGACGCTCTGAGCGTGTTTTTTAGGGAATTGACTAGTTTGAACCAGGGACCTGTTGCTGGTAAGGAGACGCCAGACCACACATGACATGTAGAATTCAGAAGAGTTCAGTGAGACTAGCGATGATATAACCAACTACTTAATGAATTCAGCGTCAGCTCCAGTGCACTCCCTGTAAAAGAATCTTAATACTAACTAAATTTAGTTGAAGGGGTTCAAGGCTTTCCTATTTTTAGTTAGCTGGTAAAATAACGTCGAAAAAGCAGTTAAGTTTACCATTGGAAATTTTATTCTACTCACAAAACATTGTTTATAAATTGGACTATTGATAAAAGGAAATGTTTTAATACAGGATGGTAAAAACCGACTGCGTTCAACAAAAATGTGAACGAATATTCCCTAAATGGGTTTCCAGGTTCTACAATGGATTGAAGGATGACCGATAGCATATCACATCTATAATCTAGGTTTAATTTAAGTTTCACAAAAGAGAAAACTATCAAAATGGTCTACAGTGACCCTCAATTATCTTTAATTACTTATCTAACTTGTCGTAAATTACAGTGGCTGATGTGGCTTCTCAATAACTATATAACAGAAAAATCATCGCATTTCAGATTTTCACTTCAAGTGGCAAATGTGAACACCATGAGCTTTAATTGACGATCGACACTAGTATTACGCAAAAAGGGGATGTAACAGATGAGACTTCTGCAGTTCTGAGTGAAGCCTTATGCGCTCAAAAACGCGGCATCGCGTGCGTTCATTACCTTGTCGGTGTTCATCAGGGGGCGGCGGACAACACAGCTCCGCTCACCTCGCCGTCTCCGAAGTAACTCTCACCTAACTTCTCCTTACTACAATTTACCGAAGGTGGTTTAAAAAAAACTATCTGGCTGTGTTTTCATCTGACCAATCAGGGTCTCAATGTTAACCTTAAGCTCCAGCTGCAAAAATTCTGTCTATCCAATGAGAAACGTTATACTTTTCGTGGTGGGGCAATGTTTTTAAAGTTTGCAACGTAACAGAGATGCGAAAAAGTCTCACGCTAAAACTTGCGGGTGGTGTGGCCCTTTTTTGTGCTATCCTAAGATCTATACTGTTCTTCTGGAGGGCTCTAGCTTTTAACATGGGCTGGGGGGTGGTCCTAACGTAACAGAGACGCGAAAACGTCTCACACAAAAAACTTGCGGGTGGTGTGGTCGTAGCGGTTAGCTGGCGACGTGGGTGTCCGTCCCTTATCGTAGGGCCTTCCAGCTTAACACGGTTCTGCTCTCGGCTTCTGTTCTCGTTTCTCCCCTCGGAACTGCGTCTGTCTCACGGTGGGAAGGGATGACATTCATTTAGGCATTCTTGTGTTAGTCTGTGGTATTCCATTTGCTCACTCGTTACTCGTATTACTTTGGTTAATTTAATGTCACGATTTATTCGGAGCTATGTGACATACTACTGGATTTGCCTATCATGTCAGGGTTTTCATGGAAGGTGTTGGATTTGCCTGACACGTTACAGTACTAAAATAGTACATGAATTACGTGAATCACTTGTAGAGTTTATTGTATCTATTCGTGGCATGTTCGACTATTATGGAAATAAATCCATGGAGATTGTGACTGATATAGACTATTAATGCAGCTATAAAAGATCACGAAAACGCAAACTTCATCATCACGAAGAAGTGGACTCTGAAGAAGTTTTTCTGACTGGAAGGGAAAAATTTAGAGTCGAAACATTTCTCCCAGTACTCGTCAACTTGTACGCCGAATTAGTGAGAAGGAAGGAAAGTTATAGAACACTCTTGAACTCCTTCACAGTTTTCAGTAACCTTAAGAACAATTCACCTGACGATATTGCTGAATGTGCAGCGAAACTCCAAGCATCATATGACAAAGATTCCCTAGTGTATGTGTACATATCGCGGAACTTTTGAAAATTTTATGCAGCATTCTGAGATTAATGATGTACCAGTCGAAATGAGTAAACTTTTACGAAAAGAGAGGTTACAATCCGTGTTTCCGAATGTTGATATTGCTCTAAGAATATTTCTATGTATCGCACTTACAAATAGTTCACCAGAACCCTCGTTTTCGGCTGTTAAAAGACTGAAGTCGTATCTACATTCTACGTTGTCTGAGAAGAGATTGAACGGCTTGTCCACTCTTCACATCGTAGCCGACCTCCTAACTGATAACCGTCTGCGCTATGAAAATATGATCAACGAGTTTTCTGCAGACAAAGCCAGACGCAAAGGGGGTGGAGCTAAGTGTGGGGGGGAGGGGGTATTGTATGTAGCATCTCTCTCTCGAAAAATGACGGAAATAAAGCATAGGTTCAGGATTACCACCGTTACTGTTGATAATATTGCTATGTTCATTGAAAGTGAGGAAGCATTGCAGGACCTGTTGAATGGAACGGTCAGTATAATGAAATCAGATTAAGAAAGACGAAAGTGGTGAGGAATAACAGAAAAGAGATAAGCGATGACCGTAACATCAAAACTGGAGATCGCGAAGTGGACGAAGTGCTGTTACCTTTGGAGCAAACTTACCCATGACGGACGAAACAAGCAGGATATAAGAAGCAGACTAATACAGGCTGAGAGGATGTGTCTCGTTACAAGAAATCTGCTAGAATCAACCACAGTCCTTAATTGGATGAAGAAATTTCTGGAGCACAGCAATGAATGGGAACCAAAGATTGTGAAGAAACCAGAACAAGAGAAGATCGAAAAATCTGAGACATAGTAAGACGGAAGGATGTTGAAAATTAGGCGAACTGGTAAAAAAAAAATGAGAAGATTCTAGGCGGAATCGGAAAACGCTAACTAGAAGAAGGAATCAGAGAATAAATCAGAGAGTATATTGCATGATACTAGAGGAAGCATAGTGTATAAAAACAGTCGGGGAAGAGAGAGATTGGAGTATATCCCAACAAATATAGAGGATGATTGATAAAAAAGAGATTCCTGAGACAGGATGCTCTCGCTTGTGGCATACCCACAGCCGTAAATGGCTTGTGGCTTCAGGCTTTTAGTGCGCAAAGGGCATTCCCTAATATAACATGCGGGATATGATAATGTAATAAAGTAAATGAATAAACTAAGACATGTCTCTAGGGATCGACCTGTGCCCCGATATTTGGATGTAACAATTATAAGGGGCAGTCAAATGAAAACGAGACAGATGGAAAAAAGTATCTAAACTGTTTATTATTTCAGAAGTAGTAGACGTAACTGTTAATACATTAGCCCACTGTGAGACAAGATGGGTAGTGCGTTGATGGAAAAATGTCTGCGGTTGGCTACGGAACCATGACTGTCGCCTGGCGGGCACCTCTTGGTCCGAAGCAAGTCGGCAGCCACGAATGTCTTTCTTCAGGGTTGCAAAACTATCACATGAGAAGAGATCGGGTCTGTATGGGGGATATGTAAGTGGTTCCCAGAAAACTGTAACACAGCCGAAACAACCCTCCTCTTCGGTGGAAGACGTGTACCAAACATTTTTCCACGGAGGTATTGACCGACTTGTCTCACAGTGGAAACCACATATACATCTACATTCATACTCCACAAGACACCGTACAGTGCGTGGCGGTGGCTACCTTGTAGCACTAATAGTGATTTCCTTTCCTGTTCCACTCGCAAATACAGCAAGGGAGAAACGGCTGTTTAAAGCCTCCGCACGAACCCTAATTTCTCGCATCCCATCTTCGTGGTCCTTACGTGAAATCTACGTTGGCAGCAGTAGAATCGTTCTGCAGTCAGCCTCAAATGCCGGTTGCCTAAATTAACGCAATAGTTCTTTGCGGAAAGAGTATCGTCTTCTCTCCAGGGGTTCCCAATAGAGGTTTCGAGGCATCTTGCAGGCCGATTGAATCAGCCGGTAAAAAATCTAGTAGCACGCCTATGAATTACTTCGATTTATTCGTTTATCTGAGCTGGCAGGTATTTCAAACTTTCAACTCAAGAAAGGGTCGCACTAGCGTTACCTTTATTGATAAGTTACACTTTCCCAAAATTCTCTCAGTAAAACGAAGTCGAACATTCGCCTTCCCTATTGCCAACCTGACGTACTCATTCCATTTCATATCGCCTTACAGTGTTACGCCTAGATATTTAATGGAAGTGATTGTGCCAAACTACACTTTTCTAATGCTGTATTCGAACATTACAAAATTGCTTTTGCTTCTCATCGGCATTAACTTACATTTTTCTACATTCAGAGCAAGCAGCCATTCATCACATGAACCAGAAATTTTGTCTACGTCATCTTTTATACTCCTACAGTCATTCAACTAACAGACCTTCCCGTTCACCACAGCGTCATCAGCAGACGGCCATATATTGCTGCTCACCCTATCTGTCATGTCATTTATGTATATAGGGAGGAAAAGCGGTCCTATCGCACTTCTATGGGGCATTCCTGACGATACCCCTGTCTCTGATGAACACACGCCTTCGAGGACCACATACTGAGTTATATTACTTAAAAAGTCTACGAGCCACTCACATACCTGGGAACCTCGGATCTTCGTCAACCATCTGCAGTGGGGCACCGTTTCCATCGGTTTCCGACAATCTGGGAATATGGAATCTACCTGTTGCCCTCAATCCATAGTTTGTAGGATATCATGTGAGAAAACGGCAAACTGAGTTTCGCACGAGGGATGCTTTCTAAATTCGTGCTAATTTGTGGACAGAACATTTTCTAGCCGGCCAGTGTGGCCGAGCAGTTCTAGGGGCTTCGGTCTGGAACAGCGCGACCGCTACGGTCGTAGGTTCGAATACTGCCTCGAGCATGGATGTGTGTGATGCCTTAGGTTAGTTAGGGTTAAGTAGTTCTAAGTTCTAGGGGACTGATGACCTCCGATGTTAAGTCCCATAGTGCTCAGAGTCATTTGAACCATTTGATTTGAACATTTTCTATCTCAAGGAAATTTATTATATTCGAACTCAGAATATATTCAAGAATTTCGCAGAAAACCGATGTTAAGAATGTTGGTCTATAATTATGGGGGTGAGTTCTTTTATCTTTGTTATAAACAGGAGTCACCTACGCTTTTCTCCATTCGCTTTGGACTTTTCGCTGCGAAAGAGATTCGTGATAAATGCAGGCTATGTCAGGGGCCAATGCCGCGGAGTATTCTCTATAAATCCGAATTGAGATTCCGTGTGGACCCGGTGACCTGTTTGTTTTCAAATATATAAACAGTTATGCTGATTACTTCTACAATAATAAACAGTTTACTTACTTTGTTTCCATCTGTCTCGTTTTCTTTTGACTTCCCCTTGTACAGTCCTCCTCCAATTTGCGGAAAGGGCAGTTTAACGCAGAACGAAACAGCCAATGAGATGCTGTGGTGCATACATTGCTCATATGTTGCTATCACATTGACATTAGCAGCGAGCAAAACTATATACTCAACGTGAGGATAGATGTAAGGCTGTCGTAAATGTTGGTGTGAACATCACGATATTTTGCTACGTGTGATCATACTGGAGGTGTCATGGTCTTGTCTGCCTATGAAATGAGTTACCCAGCAAGATTTGCCATTTGCCAGTTTTTTACGTACATAAATCATTGCTAGAGGTGAAAAAATGACAAATGGCAGAATAACGTCATAGATCCGACTGAGGATTAAGCCGTGAACGTTTCGATAAACTATAAGTGGGAAGCAGACGGTATGGCTTACAGCAATTTCCCTTGTACGCAAAGCTGTATGCCAGTACTCTGGCCAGAACTTGTATGAAAGGCTTAATGTCGTTGAGCAGAGAAATATAATAGCCGCAATAGTAGGAAACCGCTGCACAAGACAAAGAGGACAGGCTCATCAATAAGAAACTACCGTCGCTTGCCAAAATGTTTCCTACCACCCATTCTGCATCGGTCATTCACAGGATAACTTAGCAACGAGTTCGATGGTGGAAATCGATAATTATTCATATTTGTGCTATATCTCTATCTAACAGATGTCACTGATCAGTAATCATTAATCTGTTACTTGCAAGTCCATAATCCGTCGAGAGCAACATAACCAGTAAAAATGTCTACAAAGAATGTATAGAGAGATTTTGATAGCGTGGAATGGAATTATTTAGTTTTCATTCTTAGGCATAGTGTTATCGATAACGGTGTAGAAATACAATCCATTTTCCTTATGTGAAGCAAACTAGACTAATTGTAACTGACATAATGTTACAAAAGGCCAAACCTATACAAAATTTGTATGTATGTATAACAGGAACAATAAAAGTTAAAAACTACTGAAGATGACAACTTTGATGAAACATGTCTGTATATTGAACAAAACAATAATTGTCTTGCTGCTAAGAGACTATCATCTTAGTTACTTCTTTTGTTCTGGGAATTATATTAATACAATACATTTTGAAGATAAGAATGATAATAGCGAGCTTAGGTAGGATGGTTATCTGTGCTTGGTGCTGCCGGTAAGGATAAAGGAAGTATCAGCGCGGCAGGAAGACGGGTAGAGCTCCTGCACTTGTTGTCTGCGTCTCGCTTCGGATGTGGATGGAATGTTAACGTCCGCGGCTATTGTCTAGCTACTGTCAGGTACTGTGTGACGATGGCCAAGAGCAACGCCGATCGCAAAGAAATGAAGGTCTGCCAAGTATCTACTACGGCATCCGAGGGCGAAGAACAGGGCCAGTGCATATTACTTCTGTTGAATACTAATATAACTTACGATGAGACGGCATAAAATCTTATAAAAACCTATGAAAAACATCATAAATAAGGGATTTTTTGCTGTTAGTCAGTATTTTTAACTCAATGAAAGGAAACATTAAAAGTTTGGGTGGTTTACGGTTAACATAATGGATGATATTTCATCATGAGGGACACAGAAATTGTAGAATTGTCTATTAGTAGTTTCCGTAGCATGACAAAATTAATGACCCTTTTTTATGGTTAAGATGAAGAATACTGTGACGTCAGCTACTGCCAACCAAGCACATAGTAGTTTGCTGTCCTCTGTAAAAACAATACTCTTTCGGTAATTTCTAAGGCAATCCTACCTAACAATTCCATAGCCGTTTCGGATACATCGTACCTATGACTACTAAAAAAATTTTAAATTCTGTAGTTTAGGTGTCGGCTCTGACTTGTATATTATCGTCGATACTTTAAGTTTGTTTAGGGTAATCATATCATTTTGTAATCTATTCTGACTTATTTCTCTAAGACAGAAACTTTGAAAAATTACGAGTGAACATATAATAGTCCTCCTTCAGCCTTATCGTTACTGAATTTTGTAAGGCATTTTTAAGAGCGTTCGATGGACATACTAAGTATGGTTCCTCTTCCATCTTCAGCACTATGCGCCAATCTGAGTCTGTGGCGTGTGCATAACAACAGCTGCTTACGGAGTGTGGAACCGTGGTTGTATAGAAGAGGAAACGAAATGAAAGTGAGAGCGAAGGTAAATCCTAACGTTAGCGTATAGCCTAGGCCTCTCAAAACATGACAACAGAAAACACGATCTGACGAATTACCATTAATGGAAGCACATACTTTCCTTAAAACATTGGAGATGCAACCCAAGAAAATGAAGTATTCGGGAGAATAAATTTCTTGCAGTACCACGACAGTTCATATCGGCTACCTCCGATCGAATGGTACCGCAACAGACTGAATTATTCAACTCTTACTTAGGCAGATATTTCTCCCTGCGCGACCCTTTTAATTTTTTTTTCTTCCTCGTATATCGGCACTGTAAATTCCTAGCGATGATTTGCACCACACTCGATCAGCATATTTTTCACGTCCATACAATTTTAACCGAGCGAGGTGGCGCAGTGGTAGCACACTGGACTCGCATTCGGGAGGACGACGGTTCAATCCCGCGTCCAGCCATCCTGATTTAGGTTTTCCGTGATTTCCCTAAACCGCTCCAGGCAAATGCTGGGATGGTTCCTTTGAAAGGGCACGGCCGACTTCCTTCCCCATCCTTCCCTAATCCGATGAGACCGATGACCTCGCTGTTTGGTCTCTTCCCCCAAACAACCCAACCCATATAATTTTAGAATGTTTATCACGCGCTCTCTCTCTCTCTCTAGCTCTCTCTCTCTCTCTCTCTCTCTCTCTCTCTCTCTCGCTCTGAGTGTGTGTGTGTGTGTATCCTACTTGTGTGTGGGTGGGTGGGTGTGGGTGTGTATCCTGCTTGCCACAGGTATATCTCACGTTAATGATCACAATGGAGGTGACTCAGAGATGGGCGGAACGAAAAGGTGCTTGCTGTGGTCGATGATAGCAGAGTTCGTGAAGTGAAAGGCTAACAAGAAGTAAAGACCAGAGCACTGGGACTATCATCGTAAGCATACGCAAACAGTCGAGGGAGCGATCTGAATAGAAAAACGTAAACAGAGGCAAGGACAATCATTTTACTATCAACGACGCGTATCGAAGGTTACAGGGAATCGCGAGAACTCCCGGACAACTGCCGGGCCGCGATAATTAGACACTTTCACCCCAGTGGACGGGCGCCTGTAACAGGCCCATGGCGGCTGTGACGGTGCTCTCGCAGGAGCAAGCTGCGGCTGTGATGTGAAGACCGAATACCCATTTGAGCTACCCTCCACATCGATGAGCTAGGCAGGGAACCAGTATCATTGCCGCATATTGTGGACACTCAGGAATCGGGAATAACAGGACACAATCTTGCAAGTACTGCAGATTCAGGTTTTGGGTCCTCACCGTTTTCTCAAATAAGTCAAGACACATTTTCTGCTTGTCAAAATATGAATGTTGCCGGTGCAACTTCACTGCCTAAAAGCACTGAGGAACATGTTTCAGACACCAGTGCATTGTTATTACAGTTAATGCAACAAATGGGACAAAGGCTACAAAAGTTAGACACAATGGAACAAAATCTTCAAACGTTAGACACAATGGAACAAAATCCTCAAAAGTTAGACACAATGGAACAACACCAGAGACAAACACAGCAACAGTTAGACTCAATGGAACAAAAGCTTCAAAAGTTAGACTCAGTGGAACATACGCTTGAACAAACACGTGGAGATTTAACTACTGAGTTACATAAAATCGAATCGAAATGTCAAATAGTCTGTAATGACGTAAAAACACAAATTTGTGAGCATTTCCAACCTATTTTTTTGCGGCATGAAAATACATTACAGAATCATGAAGCAGCCATAAAAGAACTGCAAACTATTGTTCATGAAAATCATGAGACCTTGCAAGCTAAAACTGACTCAGTTGCATCTACCGATTCGGTTACGCAACTTGCAAAAACACAGAAAAACTTAAAGGACACAGTAGACACGATTTCAACACAAATGGACACTCTGAAACTTGGTTCAGAAAAACACACTGAGGAAATAAGTACACTATCAGAGAAAGTAGCCGAACTTTCGGATCAGTTCACTAATTTATCTGCAAAGGTAGATCATGATCTGAATGACACAAGACCTGTAGCCATCACTGACACAGAAGAGTATGAACAAATTAAAAAATTCAAACAAAATCAGAATCAAATAAATACGCAACACAAAAGAGAAATCCGGGAAGTACAAGATCACAAGTAATACAAAAATTACATATTTCAGAGGACACTCGCGCTCCATCACGGGAAGAGGGACTTAGAAATACGGAAAAGCCACAAAATAATAACACAGGGCATTTCGGAAATTAAGAAAGAAATTGGCAAGGTGCACCGAATTTTGAGATGGAACCGCCGACACGACGTAACAATGACCGATATGCTACTCGCCGACACGATGATTTTGACTATAAGCTGTTCATTACTACACGTAAACTCAAAACATTTAAGAATTCTGGCAATGACATTCATACACAAGCGTGGCTCCATCAATTCTCTCATTGTTTTCCTCCCAACTGGTCATTAGAGCACAGATTAGAATTTATGTGTGGCTACTTAGAGAATGAACCAGCTGAAAGAATGCAATCGGTCATTCACGATTGTCACAGTGAAGGAGAATTTTATCATGCCTTCCTCTCAGCATATTGGTCTCAAGCTACTCAAGACTGAGTAAAACATAGTACCATAATGATGAAACATTTCGAACAATCTGAATTTTCCAGTCTTGTGAAATATTTTGAAGACATGTTGCACAAGAATCAGTATCTGCCATCCCCATACAGCCCCTCAGAACTCATCCGCATTTGCTTGGTCAAATTACCTGAACATTTACGACATATTATTTTGGCAGGACGTTGCAAAGACGACATTGAAGCTTTTCTGGGACTGTTACAAGAATTGGAAATTGACACTGACAATCGTGGGACTCGAAAACTGGAACACAACAATTACAGGTCACATCCGTCACAATTCTGCGGTGAAAGAAATAATAACTGTACACGACAAGGCTATTCTTACAACGCAGATCGTGAACAAAACAGACACCACCCATATGACAACCACTGGTGGAGTAATAGTTACAGAGAAAGATCGCATTTCCATAGTAATTAAAGTGACAGAGACAACCGTAGAAACAGACAATATGGGAACCAAAACAATTATTATCAAGGGAGACAGAATAACTTCAGACACAATGGTTCTCCGCGCAGTTACGACTCAGGGAAAAGTTCTCCACCACGTGACCGACAAGAAATTAATTACAGAAATTACCGACATGACGACAGACGATATAATCATTACGACAGACCTGAATTTCATCAGAACTGGCGAGATTCAAACAGGGTTGGGCCCTCTCGACAAGGTGAATTTGTAAGTTAGGTCTCCTAATCCCAATAACGACGCGCGCCAACAAAGGAACAGACAATGACTTGCACCGCAGGCAACCGCGTACGCCGGCTGGCTCAGAGAAAAATAACATAGGCGCTAACCTTGAGAAAAATTCCAGTATTCTTTACTGACATCAGTAAAGAATACTGGAATTTTTCTCAACACATGATAATTGCGTTCAAGTTGAAACTCTGCGTACTAGGAAGAGTAAAGGTTTACACCATATTTCACATGTAAAACCATTTATTGAAAGATAATCTTTTTTTTAACATAGTCTTTGCTATAAAACTTTTCACTTCACATTTCTAGTATATTTTGTCAAACTTAGAAACTGTTACCATGCAACAATGTTTGAAGTTAAATATCTAGTCAAGAACCAAGAGAACTTATTTAAGCAGAAATTACGAATGCATTGTTATAGTGAACAGACGACACAGTATTGTTATTTGTACAGTCTTGCTTGTTAGTTGCACGATTACGTAACGACTATAACGCTGACATACTTAGAACATATACTGGTACTGCTAATGAGATTTTAATGCAAAATTTTGGTTTACTTAAAAATACATTCTGGATTTAAAGTACTTTCTGTGAGATACCAGATGACACAGTGGTTAGTTAATGCGACAGCTACACGATTTTATCACGACGCTACTAATGAGTGACAATTTACAATGTTGCTTTTGCAGTGTTTCTGTTTTATATCTGCACAGTTTTTCTGTATTATTCTGGAAAGTAAAACATGTTTTAGTAGTAACTGTTGTGGTATAGCTACAATGAAACAGCCTTTTCCGTAGCACAATATGTTACAGCACAGTACTTTCTTCAACATGGCAATAAGCGTAATAACTAAGATATCTATACGCAAAGCATTTCACTTTTGTTTATCATGAGGTAAGTACATTAACTTCTGCAGAACTTAGCTTTCGGAAGACGATAACTACGACATTTCCACAGAGATTATCTTAAAACAAGACGCACAGTTTAGCGTTACAGTACACGTATTTGAGTGACTAATTTTGTACTTAAAACATTTATTTTTAAAGATTTTGGAATTACAATGATACAAAGGTTTTCCGTGATACATTTCATTCCATTGCTGTAATCTGTAACACCTGAGGGTATAATTACATTAATCCTCAGGGGGGTACACGCCTGCTTTGTGTACCATGTGTTTGGCAAGCACGAGGAGCCCTAGCTAATATGATATTTGCTTATACAACTTTACACATAGGTACCACATTTCTCTAACACATAAATTACACAGTTATCTGATCATTTCACTGGGAGAGACAAACATTTATTTTACTACATCAGTGACAGATGTTTACACAATTACACAGTTGGATAACTTCACACTTATGAAATTATATTTTGTCTGTACTTTGTGAACTGTTCATATTTTTTTGGAACCATTGTGATACTATGAGAGCTTTGAATGATGTATTTGGTAAGGGATCATGATTTTTGAAGTACGTTTGAGGTAGATGACTTTATTGAAGGTCTTGAAATTATTGAAAGAAGCAGCATCGATTCTGAGATGTGATTGATCTGTTATGATGTTATTATTACGATGATGATGTGTATTATGCTGTTGAGGTATGTTTATGATCAATAATTTGTGAATCGAGTTATGAAATGTGTGTAAATGCGTGAATGTATCACAACGCAGGCGAAAATTTTTTGCGCACTGTTATATTCATAGGATTTTGTTTCTACACATTTGCAACGCAAATTCTCGACCTGTGAAATTTTTTATATGAGACTGTCGCTGTAGTGCAGACTGGTGTCATAAATATTTCGGTAAGAAAGTTAAGTGACCACCTTCAGGTAATGCATCATGGGCACCCAGCTGCGCGACAGTCACCTGGAAAAAAACCATTAGTGTGTGCCTTTCAGAGGCACAGGTGGAGAAAAACAAAAGAGGCCATTATCCTCGCTATTGACATTCCTTTGTAGAAAGCATTGCAAATACGACACGCTCATTACTTGGAAACATATTGTACTTTGTGCTACTTACTGAAATGCTTATATACTGATGGGAAATATTCTTACATCTGCACACCTGATTATGACAAGTGTTTTTCTACAAGAGTTGAGAGAATTTCTACTACCTTATGAAATGGCACATGACTATTGAATGATATTTTTATGCTTTACTTTGTACATAGTTGCTTATTTTATTTGATATCTGTTTTCAAGGTGTGTTGCATCATTGGTTTTATAAAATAAAATTAAATGCATTTGCTAATGTGAACACTTTCTGTCAACAGATCTGTTAGATAATAATTTTATGATCCACATTCTTCAAAAAAAAAAAAGCACTTGGAAAGGAAAGAACAATAAGAAGGGACTAGTAACAGTAAATGCATACATAATTTTCTTTTCAAGTACTTGGAAATTTATTGTGTAGAATAAGTTTTGTGATGCATCACTCTAGTGTTAAGATGTGACATAGTTATTAGACATTTCCTATCTTTACTGTAATATTTTTTCTGCTTGAGCGTTGCCATGTTTAGGTATAAGTTATAGCATTTGCTGCTGCTGTTTGCCATGCATAGTGCTACTGAATGTCAGTTTGTATTATTCTGTTAAGCCAGTTTTACTACTGATTTATTTTTCTTGTTGCTGCACAGTGCCTTATATTAGTCGTAATACTGCAATTGCTTTGCTAATTTAGATTTCCTGCAGCTTGCTTTGCCAATTTCCATTTTTTTGTCATTGCTGTAATGTGTTAATTTGTTATGTGCTGCTGCATTGCCTTGTCCCTTAGTTTAGCATCTGAGCTCAGTAGATTTAAGTTAGCTCAACAGGGGGTAGGTTATATAAGAGAATGAGTTGCGATGCATTGGAAGAAATGCATCGAGAAGTTATACGAAAAAAGTACAGAAAGCAGGTATAGATAGGACTTTTTGGGAATAATGAAGAACGAAGGGAGATCTCCAAGAAGTAAAGAAAGTTTTGTTTGCAAAATACTGCAGTAAAACAAACCCTGTCCTTTCCCAGCGTTATCCCACTATGTGTTTGTGTACCCTTGTGTATTTCTGTTCTTCCTGTCTTTATGTGTTTAGCTGATAAGAGTTATGCTGTAGAATTTTTCTAATAATATGTTATTTACTTTGTAAAGATGTTTAGACATTATTAATTCTGTTCTGTTTCAATGCTCATGTGTGAAATTAATGTTTCGAAAACTATTCTCATTATTTTATGTATGTACTTATGTCATAATTCCTGTAGCACTGATGTGTATGTTATTTCGATCCTTTTGTAAAGCCTGTATTACTACAAATGTTATCTGTATTGTTATGTTCTTTAATGATTTATTTTGTACCTTTGTTATTGCATTCTCATGTTATAATATTGTAATTGAAACCAGTTCATCAAATTAAGTAACTTGTAAGTTACATTTCACTGCACACGTTTCTGTTGGTCATAGTATATGGACAATATGTGAGAAGTAGGGACTGATAGTGTTTGCACGTGTCTTGATAATTCAGCAAGGGACTGGATAACAGCATTGCTGGTTCTAAGGACATTTCAAAAAAAAATTTTGTGAGTGCACAAGTGGTGGTTCATGACGTGCTATATTCTCCGCAAGACTCTTCGATGGTGATTGTGCACCTGCACAGTCGCAGCAGGTGGCTGCTAGCCATCTTTACAAGGACTACAGTGGGTCTACACCTTTGATGACTCACCAAAACCATTATTTCTGCAAGGACTGCACTGGGTCTGCACCTCTGGTGGCCCACCAATACCATAATCTGTACCAGGACTACAGTTGGTCTGCTTTGTGATGACCTACCTACCAATATTCTTCAAACCTTCGACTGACTCTGCTGTGGGTTTGCTCTGTTGTGGCCCATTACCTGTCTGCATGTCAAGAGTCAGAACTGTCTTTCTGTTGGAAGGACAACACTACTTCTTCAAGACTGCATTGAAATCCACTACTTCCGTGTGCATTGTCTTTTACTGCTCAGACTTTGAGGGAAAAAAAACCTGCAATTTTACTGTGATGAATGATGAGGACTGTCTTTATGGACTGTGAGGAAATTTTAGCTTTTGACCAACATTGTATCAATAAGTGTGTGCATATGATTTCTTTGTTATTGTAATTGTGAAAAAAATTTTAACAAATATGTATTGGCCCGTGCCCAAAACAATTTGTAAAATTTTTTGTGGGGAGCACGGGGGCTATGTTAAGTAGGCTGTTTAGGTTTTCTTATTGGTAACGCCACGTAGCGCTCTGTATGAAAATCACTGGCTGTGCTGTGTGCTGTCTGTGGCTAGTTTTCATAGTTGTCTGCCATTGTAGTGTTGGGCAGCTGGATGTTAGCGGCGCGTAGCGTTGCGCAGTTGGAAGTGAGCCGCCAGCAGTGGTGGATGTGGGGAGAGAGATGGCGGAATTTTGAGAGCGGACGATCTGGACGTGTCTCATTAACAAAGAGTAAATTTGTAAGACTGGATGTCATGAACTGATATATAAAATATGACTTTTGAACAATATTAAGGTAAATACATTGTTTGCTCTCTATCAAAATCTTTCTTTTGCCAACTATGCCTATCAGTAGTTAGTGCCTTCAGTAATTTGAATCTTTTATTTAGCTGGCAGTAGTGGCGCTCGCTGTATTGCAGTAGTTCGAGTAACGAAGATTTTTGTGAGGTAAGTTATTTGTGAAAGGTATAGGTTAATGTTAGTCAGGGCCATTCTTTTGTAGGGATTTTTGAAAGTCAGATTGCGTTGTGCTAAAAATATTGTGTGTCAGTTTAAACACAGTCATGTATAATTGTTCAAAGGGGACATTTCACAACCAACAGTGACACGTACTTCATTATTTGGTAATTCAGTTTAATGTGTTTTGGGCGAGAGGGTTTTTTAAGTGTTATTTCATAACCACCAAGTCACTTATGTTCCAAATCAGATGGACGTCTTGAGTTATTACTAACACATGCGTAGAAAGATTTACGGCAAATGACATGCATGTCTTCTACATTGTGTTCATTTGAAATCACAATGTGTAACAAAATCACTGCAGAAGAATATCTGAGCACGTATACAACACAGTGATAAGCGTTTAATATCAATCATGCTACAAACGAAGTGGGTTTAAAGCTAAACATACTGTTTTCAGTCTAGTTAGCACTGAAATCGGAAAAAATGCGCTGAAATTTATTTAAAAATAAATGAAACTCTCCACTTTTGATTGCATATTATAATTCTGTGATAAAAAATTTGCAGCTTTCGTGTGAAACTTTCTTTCGTTACTCTGCTAGGTTATCGGTGAAAATAGTCAACTTCATTTTCCAGATACAAATCGCATTTTAATTGCATATGATGATTATAAATAAAAGATAAACCCATAAGAACAACATTTAATGGAACTGTACTTTTTAAACCGCAGACTCTCCGCATTAGCTTTATCGGTGTGCACAACGAGCAGGCTGTGCAAGCGAAATTTGGATCACCTTGGCTTTGATAAAAATCGATAGTTTTGTTTACTACCTGAGCTTCTGGTTTCACACTACAGCATATGATGGTATACAAGAGCTTACTAAGAAGGGCAAGAGCAGCAGTAGCACCTGAAATGCTGCCAGCGGCTATGACGAAGCTCTACAGACAATTGTCTCAGGGAAACGATGGTAATTTGAGACATCTATGAAATGAAGAGTCTATAGAAGAAGCCTCACTTACTCAAAAACAATCGCACTCCAACGAGGACCATAGTGCGCTAAAGTGTACTCTCGTAACCTCCTCGTGGTGCAAATAGGATAATGTCTCCAGAATGAGATTTTCACTCTGCAGCGGAGTGTGCGCTGATATGAAACATCCTGGCAGATTAAAACCAGTAGAGCACTTGCCCGCCAAAGACAAAGGTTCCCGAGTTTGAGTCTCGGTCCGGCACACAGTTTTAATCTGCCAGGAAGTTTCAGGATAATGTTGACTGCAACTGCCCGCACTTTAAAAATGGCGTAGTCCCATGAAGGTATACTTTGCGAATTTAATTTGATTTAGAATCATCACTCACGATTTCTGTCTAAAAATAACCGTTGATGTATTTTCGTCAATTTGAGCTCCAACGGGCATGGAAGTAGCGAGTTTCCTTTTCATCCCTTCATGTGGAACAAGTTCAATCCTAAACGGATTTGAATTGTGTATTTCTCGAACTATTTCGCCGCAAATGTTACAATTGGACACACTGTATGTACAGTAATTTATTGAGTTAGCATTCGTCGATCTCAGAAATCACGAAGTCAAAATGGCTCTAAGCACTATGGAACTTAACATCTGAGGTCATCAGTCCGCTAGACTAAGAACTACTTAAACCTAACTAACCTAAGAATATCACACACATCCATGCCCGAGGCAGGATTCGAACCTGCGACCGTAGCAGCAGCGTGGTTCCAGACTGAAGCGCCCAGAACTGATCGGCCACAGTGGCCGGCATTCACGAAGTTCTTATTTCTTTCTCCGTATCTGTCATCTGCAGATTCTCAATGGATTCGTCCTTCCCATCCACTGGTTTCTGCTTCACACCCAAGAAAGATTAGTGCATTTAAACAAATAAAATAGTTCAGCGTGGAGTTTGGATGATTCAACGAATATAAGAAATCTTTAACGGAATCAGTGCACTGAATATAATTAATTTAAGTAAAGGAATTGGCAGGTGCATTAAAAATAATATCGTGTGGCTAGGGCCTCCCGTCGGGTAGACCGTTCGCCTGGTGCAGGTCTTCCGCGTTGACGCCACTTCGGCGACCTGCGTGTCGATGGGGATGAAATGATGATGATTAGGATAACACAACACCCAGTCCCTGAGCGGAGAAAATCTCCGACCCAGCCGGGAATCGAACCTGGGACCTTAGCATTGACAGTGTGTCACACTGACCACTCAGCTACCGGGGCCGGACATCACATTCTTAGTGGGGAAACTGTAAGGGTTATACGCTGTAAAAAAAAATACACAGATTATTTGGAATTTCTGTATTAAATAATGGTAGACAATTCTGTTACGTAAGTTAAGCATGGAGTGAGAAGCAAATGTGACTGTAAGAAAAAATGTGCTCATTGAATCGAAATAACAGCATCTTAACAGCACGCTAAGGAAATTAATTTGAAATCTCATAAAGTGAGGGAGCCTCTCTTGGTTAACTAGAAGCAATAATTATATCGGGGAAATCAATTATGTAAAGGAGAACAACGCCAAGATGCAGATTGCTTTCTGTCGCGCACTGCCATTCTCCTCATGAGTGGAATATAAATACAAAGAAACGGCACTTCCTTTGGCACTGCGCCCATCATGATGGAAAAGAACTGCAGATCCTGAATGTCCACGCTGATCTTGTTTCCTGATGGCGGCTTTTTAGCAGAAAACCTTCATTATGGCCATCACAACACAAGCGACTTGTAAGCACATCACCATTCTTCCAGAATACAGCCAGAGGTGATTTCTTTAAACAGCTACCCCAGACCACGTTGAGTGGAGAGACAAAGACGCTTCAGCCGGAGGGAAGTTGGCCTTTGTGTTGGAACCGCCAGTTGATGGCCAAGCTAATGGCAAGTGCCAGCAAACAATGCAAAACTGAGATAATAATGGGGCTTGGTGTGAGTGCATAGATAGTTTGAGGACGACGCAAGAAACTGAAACCGCATTCATTAACAACCGATGCGAAATAGTGGTACACACACAAGCTATTCACAGTCGCTTGCAGATGACTTGAAACAATGGTACAGACACACAAGAACTACGCGGTCCAGTCACAACAATCAGACCACCGCCTATGTTCGACGTCGACGTGCAACAACCACTTAGAGACGGCAATTGGCAGCACTAGCGTGGGGGGGATGAAAACAGTGCAGTAGTTATCATAATGTGGAAATAAAGCGATTTATCTTGGAAATAAAGCGATTTATCTTGGAAATAAAGCGATTTATCTGACTCCAAATGAGCTTAATCATTGGCCTTCGGATCACATTTCCGAAATGGCTGTGTCTGCAAAGCGCTTGCCTGCTGCCGTGATTAAAGTACACCGTGAGTGGCAAAATGGCGCTATCCAAAACCGAGGCAGAGGCAAGTGTGGTGCACGACAAGCCATAGATGAGAGGAGTAAAAGATAGCTGCGATGATGTGTACGGGCGAAAAGACGTACAACTGCTGAGTAACTGACCGCACAGGTGAATCAAGGGGCTACCGACAGTGTCTTCTCAACGAATGTTCAGCGTATGGGCCTCCACAGCAAGCGCACGGTTGATGCACTCATGCTTACTACTGTTAATCTGCAAAGAAGGCTGCAATTTACACGCCAGTGCCGCAGCGGGACGTCGACTGAGTGGCGACAGGTGGATGAATCACGTTTTATATTCTATCGGACAGGTGGCTGTTGGCTCTACAACAAACGTTGGGAGAGTCCAGGTCGAGAGGGCGTCATTGTATGTGTGATGTTTTCGTGGCTTTCCCTACTTATCACGTTCTGGAAGGCACATTGGATCAATACAAGTATGCATACATTCTTGGGGACCGTGTCCACACCTACATGCAGTTTGTTTTTTCTCAGTATGATGGCACCTACCAACAGGACAATTCAACGTGTCAACAGCTCGCGGTGTATTCATGCGTGGTTCGAAGAACAACAGGGAGAGTTTGCCGTATTCGCTTTGCCGCCAAACTCCCCTCCCCCTATTTAAATCAAATCGAGACTCTGTGTGACCACCTCGATCGAGCTCTTCGTGCCATGGATCCTCAATCGAGAAACGTAGCGCAGCTGGCCACGGCACTGGAGGTGACATGGCTCCACAGCCCTGTCGGTGTCTTCCAGAACTTCAATGACTCTCCCTGCACGCCTCGCAGAGATCCACGCTGCGAAAGATGGTTATTCAGGCTTCTTGACAGGTGGTCACATTAATGTAACTGGACGGTCTAGTTTCTAGCTTTAGTAGGACGAATTAACTATCTGGAAAGATAGAAAGCACTTAAAACTGATTATCATTAATGTAGCCTACTTTATTAAGTATAATGAGTAATTAACTTCAATTGTAACTCATGTCTGTTACCTCCCAAAAGATAGGCGGAAGCAACATGTGAATAGAATGATATCTGAAAGACTACCCAAGTACATTCTTAACTACAGCCAAAAGGAAGGAGAGACGTTGATCTGCCAATGAAATGATGGATGTAACCCTTGAAAAGGCAAATGTCTAGTCCCTATATGGAAAACGACGACGATGACTGGTGATCTTGATTTTGATTTACGTAGTTTTCCCAAATTACTTGAAGAATAAGAGTCGGAGTCCATCAAAAGCTGAATGTTGCTGTCTTCTTCCAGTCCTCCTTTGTCTAAGCTAGCGACGTCAATGAGGCGCTAAAATCAACAGTATTTCCTCAATTTTCGACGTCTTGCAAGCGTATTACTACTTTTGTTCAGTTTCCCTCTGTTCTGGCGTAATCAAAAGCGCCGGAACTAAGGCGAATAGAAAATCAGAGAAGGCGGCGAGGAAACGTCGGCCAATGGTGGGCGGAATTGGACCGCTCCGTTTCAGGAGCGACATCTGGACATCTGAAAGACGTGAATATAGCCGCCGCTCCAGCAGCCTCGGGGCTCAGACCGACCCAGTCTGCAACAGACATTAGTGCTATGCTATCAGATTGTCGTGGTCCGTATCAAGGGATTACAAGGACTTTGTGTATAACAAGAACTTTACTGCTTTCATGCTGCCTCTCGTATCCCTTAGGCACCCTATAAGCGACGAGTGAGCAAGACCCCACAACTGGGGACCTGGGGACGAGGTGTTAGATACAACGTGCATGCCGCCCACGCACTTCCGTTTTTTTTTTTTTTTTTTTTTTTTTCTGGCGCATTAATTGCCTCTTGTCTTCACTTTGTAGGGACGAATATTACATTAACAGTTTCTCGTCGTTTTTGCTAATCAGTGTTTTCAGGTGGGCGTTGCAGGAACTTTCTTTGCTTTTGTTCCAATTTTTGTCTATTTGCTGAATTTGTGTCTTCCAACATGCTCACCAATCCTGTCGCGCCCCCTGCTCAGGCGCCACAGCCGCAAACGATAGATGCCACACAGCTAATGCAGATGTTTCTGTTTCAGACACAGCAGATATCTACTCTGCTCAACACGGTGCAGCAGCTCACAGGCCTCCGCTGCGCGCCCGCCAGAACAAGCACCCCAAGAAGAGGAATGGCAGAGTCGTTGTCCCAGTTTGAGGCACACATCATCATCCACAACGTACCAGTTACTGTGAAACTTCCCTACCTATTATCAACGATAGGAAGTGCAGAGTTCCGCCTCATTCAAAAACTTTTTCGCTGGCCGGGGTGGCCGAGCGGTTCTAGGCGCCACAGTCTGGAATCCCGCGACCGCTGCGGTCGTAGGTTCGAATCGTGCCTCGGGCATGGATGTATGTGACGTCCTTATGTTAGTTAGGTTTCAGTAGTTCTAAGTTCTAGGGGACTGATGACATCATAAGTTAAGTCCCATAGTGCTCAGAGCCATTTGAACCATTTGAAAAACTTTTTCCTAACGCCACTCCCAGTGAACTTGCTTACCATCAGGTGGTACAGGCCCTAACAAGCTATTATGACCAACAAGTGTATGTAGTAGCAGCTAGATATCAATTCATTAGTTGCAAAAATCTGTCAGAACAAACTTATCGCGAATGGGTATCAGATTTGCAAGGTATGACAAGGAAATGCAAATTCAAATGTGCTTGCAGTGCTTTATATTCACATATTATGTTTCATGATGCGATCGTGTACAGTGTGCCTGGGGCCAAAGTTAGAGAACAAATTTTGAAACACTCCAATCCTTTATTTCAGCAGGTAGTGCAAATACTAGATCAGTACGATTCCGGTGCCTTGTCGGTTCGTCCATTTGAGCAGCCAGCCATTTGTCGGGTTTAGCCCCTTAGTTGTGATCAAAGACCTTGTAAAAAATAACTAGACTCACTGGGGGCGCTGCAGTCGCGGGATAATTTGAACCTTCGGCTGGACGCCATTATAGTGGTTGTAGGCTGATGTGTTGTGTAGTATTGTTGTTTATGAAGACGCTGATTCAACGTTGTATATTTGTTGGGGCGTACATACAGTATTTGTTCCTCGTAATTCTACTGCCTGTACGTTCCAATCAAAAGAAGTACAATGGTGAAGAGTTGTGCAGCGATTAATTGTACAAATAAATTCGAGTAAGGAACGAATATTACAGTCCACAGGTATGTGGATATTTTAAGTTGTTTTGTAAAACTATCAACTACTGTTTGACTACCACTGTGGATGACCTTTCTTTTACCTAGGTAAGTGTGATGTTATCATGCAGTTAAGAAATGATAATTTTTCATAAGCTAAAATTGAATAGCCTTCATAGGGAGGTGGGTATTACTATTCTTCAGGGACAGTAGAAAGTAAATATTGCTTGTGTGCGGTAAGTCTAACCTTCATAGAGTGGAAAATATGTTCATGTATAACAGAAAGTGTAAATTACTCAACTTCCTGTAACTCTAGATTAGATCAGGGACTTACATTTTCAGAAGTGATACGTTACTGCCTTTACATTTTTGAACAGTAACTGTTATTTTTGACAGTACTTGTGCAAATGTTTCTTTATTTCACATGTTTCATTCTGTGGGGCTATGAAGTTGCTCAGAAATTGATGAAAAACCAACACATATAAACTGAAGTGTACTTCTTCGAAAGCAAATATTGTGACTAGTGTGATGCTGGATGCCTGCCTGAAGTCTTGTTTGTTGTAGCTGGATGATCGGTAGTGTTTTCATGGTCAAGGTTAGGTTGAAACCTGATAATTTGCTTGTGAGTTACCAAAGCACTATACCATATATAACGCACTTCTCGTCATAAAATCTAAAGCAAGGTAGAGTCAGAAAATATCTATTAACATAGTGGGCAAATCTTCGAGTATTTTGATGCATTTTGCGTACATGTATCGTAAATGAACTAAGAAAAATTCTAGGGGTCCAGTACATAACTTTTTGCTACGGCAGATTCCATGTAGTACGTAAGATAAATTCATAAACAGTGACTAGTTGCTGTTTGTTCATAAATTAAAAAGTATATTGTAGTAACGTATTTAAATGAGGCATTATGTTTGTGACCTAACTCAAGGGAAGGCATTTTATAACCAAAAGCGATGTATAAACATTCGAACTCCGCGCGTCAGTTTACCACTCTAATGGCCGCCGGCCAGCTATTCAATTTGTCCGCTCTTCACGATGGACCACTCGTGCGGTTGTGGGGGCCTGGTTGTGATCTCCCCATTCCGCACTGGCGGCTTGCGCTAGCCAAGCCGAGTAAACAACCTTCCACGCCGCGTACGCAGTTCGCTAAGCAGGCGGCTACATGGGCGAACAGAGTTAAGTCTTGTCCTCGCTGTTATACACGGCACAAGCGCCAAGACTGCCCCTCCAGACAATGTCAGTCTTACCCTTGTGGTAGGAAAGGACATGCGCAATCTGTGTGTTTGCAACGGAACGAACATATGAATTCAGCCCACTCACAAAACTCTCGTCACAAGGCCCATGTCATTAATGCAGTATATTCCAAGACTGCTACTAGCAAGCGTGCAGTTAGTCAGTGATACGTCAGTCAAACAACATTTTTGTTCATTTACTTATTTGTGGAAAACGTGTGAAATTTCAGTTGGACACGGGTGCCTCTGTCACATTGCTAAATCGTCACACATATGAACTGTGCACTCTGCCTCTGTCTCAAACTAACACGCAACTGACGGCTTATAATAGACAAGACAATCCCGTTCTCGGAACATGTACTTTGCCTGGCATGTATCGCTCGCGTACGAGAACAGTGATATTTATAGTGCTACAATCACGCGATTGTGAGAAAATATTTGGTCTTGTTTCTTTCGACTTGCTTGGCTTTAACATTCAGGACAATGCATTGTCAGTGTACCCATTCAATGCAAAAGACAGTGTAGCTAGCTTGCTAAAAGAATTGCCAGAACTCTTTTCTGAAGGTTTAGGCAAGGCTAACAATTTTGTTGCACATATTACGCTGAAAGACAATGCTCAGCAGAAATTTTGCCGGGCCAGACCTGTTCCCATTGCATTACGGGACAAAGTAGCGGCTGAACTTCAAGAATTGCAAGACTGCGGAGCTATTGCGCCCATACAAGCTAGTCAGTGAGCAAGTCCACTGGTTTTCCTCCCCAAACCTTCAGGTCGCATTCTCCTCATGTTGCCTTTAAGCCTCAAGTGAACCCAAAAACTGTCATTGATACTTATCGATTGCTGCGCCCAGAGAATCTCATGGATGCTATTAATCAAAAATTGATTTGCGTGAAGCGTATCTTCAAATACCGCTCAATGAAGAATATCAAAAAGTGTGTGTAGTAAATACTCATTTGGGCTTGTTTACATATTTGCGTTTGCCTTTGGCAGTGCTTCCGCACCCGCCATTTTCGAATGGTATTTGGAACAGCTGACTGCACAAGTGCCAAACAGTTCAAACTATTTGGACGACATTGTAGTAGCAGGTCGTACACCTGAAGAACATATTGCAAATTTATGTGCTTTGTTTCGTGTGTTGTCTCATGCGGGACTAAAGTGCAGACAGGACAAGTGTGATTCTTTTAAACCTGAGTTGCAGTATCTTGTCATGTCAGTCAAGGTGTACATCCTCTGCAGTCGCATTAGTTAGCCATACGAGACTTGCCAGTTCCTCGCAATATCACAGAACTGCAGTCAGTTTTAGAGAAAATGAACTATTATGTTCGGTTCATTCCGAATGCTGCACAAATCGAAGCTCCATTGCATCGCTTGCATCGTAAGAATGTCCCCTTTGTTTGGACAGATGAGTGCCAAGCAGCTTTTCAAAACCTTAAAGATGCATTGTTCAGTGATCGATCCTTAGTTCACTTTGATCCTGAAAAACCAGTTGTACTGCAAGCTGACGCTTCCTCTTACGGAATCGGTGCAGTCCTTTCGCACAGAACTAATGACAAAGAGAGACCTATTGCTTTGCATCAAAAGTGTTATCCTAAGCTCAGTGCAACTATTCATAAATTGAAAAAGAGGCTTTGG
Organism: Schistocerca americana; assembly: GCF_021461395.2. NCBI lineage: Eukaryota > Metazoa > Arthropoda > Insecta > Orthoptera > Acrididae > Schistocerca > Schistocerca americana. The sequence goes on along the minus strand of NC_060123.1, from coordinate 295,932,304 downwards.
CTATTTTGTATGGTATTACCAAATTTCACCAATATTTGTATGGCAGAAAATTCTACTTAGTCACGGATCAAAAACCTTTGCAGTCCTTGTTTCATCCGACGAAATTGGTTCCTCTACGAACTGCCTAAAAATTGCGAAGATGGGCTTTGTTGTTGTTTCAATGCCAGTACGAGACTGTGTATCGACCGACAGCTCAGCATGGTAATGCGGACGCACTTTCACGTCTTCCGATTGGCCCTGACATAGACTTTGACGCTTCTGCTGCATCTTGTTGTCACATCGATGCTCAGTACTCTGAACTACTTAATCTTCTCCGTTGAACTATAAGAAAATTGCGCAGACCACGGAAGCTGATTCAGATCTGAACTTTTTGCTCCCGTATATTCGCACTTCTTGGCCGCACTCAATGAATAGCATAAAGAACTCTTTAGTGCGCCGATACTTTGCACGTCGGCACAGCCTTGCTGTCCTGAAAGGTGTGATTCTTGTTCAGAATGACAGTGGCCAGTCCAGTGTGTTGATCCCTAAAGCTTTGCAAAAAGAAGTGTTGCAGTTAATTCACCAAAGACACTGGGGGATTGTTCGTACGAAACAGTTAGTGCGTCGACACTGTACTTGGCAGGATATGGACGCCCAAATAGAACAGATGACGTCACAGTGTCACGGAAAATGAGTCCGCTCCGCCACAAAAGTTCTCTGCTTGGCCTAAGTCGCAATAGCGGTGGCTACAAGTGCACATAGACTTCGCGGGACCTTTTTGGAACACCTGCTGGTTGATTGTGGTAGGCTCATACAGCAAGTTTCCTTTTACTGTGCCAATCAACTCGACAACGTCACGTAACACAATTCAGGTGTTGTCATCGATTTTTTGCCTAGAAGATTTACCTAAAGTAATAGAGTCAGACAATGGTCCTCAGTTCACGTCAAATGAATCTGAAACATTTTGTGAAAGCAATGGCATACAGTATCAAACCAGTGCACCGTTCCATCCACAGTCCGACGGCGAAGCGGAACGGTTCAAACGGCTCTGAGCACTATGGGACTCAACTGCTGTGGTCATAAGTCCCCTAGAACTTAGAACTACTTAAACCTAACTAACCTAAGGACAGCACACAACACCCAGCCATCACGAGGCAGAGAAAATCCCTGACCCCGCCGGGAATCGAACCCGGGAACCCGGGCGTGGGAAGCGAGAACGCTACCGCACGACCACGAGATGCGGGCAAGCGGAACGTTTTGTCAGATCATTCAAGCAGCAGATGGCCAAACTTCACTCCACACACACCAGGGATCAAGAATTGCAACTGTTTCTCGCCTCATATCGTTTGCACCCAAGAGATTGACCATCGCCTGCGGAATTATTTCACGGTCTCCGCTATCGGGCACTGCTCCACCTGCTCTACCCTCCTCAGCATCCCGTGCTTCACGAAGCATGGTGTTGTCTTTTACAGTTTTACAGGGGTTTTAGCGGCAGCAGACGGTGGGCGCGAGGCGTGATATTACGTCGACTTGGCACCCGTGTGTATCTTCTTTTATGTCCCAATAGCTTGCAGCCCCGCCATCATAATCAACTTCGCCTCTGTCGTGTACACGATGATCTTTCAGTCACTCTCCCCCCAGATTCACGGGTCCAGAGGACAGCGCGGACACAGCAGCCTCCAGAGGGTGCCATCACAACAGCGCGGGATGACCCCGTGGAGACGGAGCCTTCGCCTCCTCCGCCTCCTTTCGTACTACCGATGGAGTTGGATCCGCCCACAGCGCAGCAGTCACCACTTCCTTCATCTGGTTCATGGCAGCAGGAGGTGGACGCGTACCCTTCTGGTCGTTTACCTGGGGACGTTTCCGCCAGAGCGCAGGCAGGATGGCGGACTACGTCCGGAAGGTCCGTCACCTGCAGCCACAGCTTCCGGCCCGTCGAGGCGCCCACACTACTGATCCCCCGCGGTGGTCGCACTCCTAACACGACGACGGTCCATTACGGGGGGGGGGGGGGGGGGGAGGAATGTTCTGGAGTAACCACAAGCGCCGGAACTAAGACGAACCGAAAACAGAGGAGGCGGTGAGGAAACGTCAGCCAATGGTGCACGGAATCGGACCGCACCGCGCCGCGCCAGGAGCGACGTCTGAAAGAAGTGAATATAACCGCAGCTCCTGCCAGCCTCGGGGCTCAGACTTTGTGTATAGCAAGAACTTTACTGTTTTCATGTCGCCTCTCACTAGCGACATTTGCTGTAATCAAAGTTAAGTATTGTCAACTGCTTATAGAAATAAAACTACTAATGTTATTTGGTTGAATCTCAAAGTCCTGGTAAGCACTTGATACGGATCACGACAATCTGATAGCTTAGCACTAAGGTCCGCTGCAGACTGTCCCGCTCTGAGCCCCGAAGCTGGCAGGAGCAGCGCTTATATTCACTTCTTTCAGATGTCGCTTCTGGCGTGGTAATCCAAAATTGCTGCAGCCCTTAGGCATCCTATTAGCGACGAGTGGGCAAGACCGTACACCCTCTATCTGGGATTTAAGTTTGACCTCACCTTAAAAGGGTAACTGATACCTGAAGTGTGTCTATCAATTATGGTTGAGTGCTTATGATGACTGCCGTTCAGCCATGACTTTGATACTTGCCCTGAGTAATGTAAGGAAGAAGTAAGTAACTCACGTAAATTCTACCTCACTTTTGTCCACTGTGCGTCAATGTCCACCGTTCTGGAACATTTTCTGACATAACCAAAAATCTAATACACACACTAAAAAAAGTTTTGCGCCATTCTGGATCCCAGAACTTCTGAAGATAGTCGTTGACTGTGGACATTGTATCACAGACACAGTCCCTTTGACTGTTCTGAGATGTCACTAAACCCGCCCAAAGATGTTAACAACTATTCATGAGGAACGCCTATTAGACAGAGGGGGTCTGACAGCTGCTCAGTTCCAGTCATTCCACAAGGAAGGAGGTACACGGCTCGTGTTGCCTGTAGTTCAACCATGCCTAAACGATCAATACCGCGGTTCGATCGCGTCCGCATTGTTACTTTGTGCCAGCAAGGGCTCTCAACAAGGGAAGTGTCCAGGCGTCTCGCAGTGAACCAAAGCGATGTTGATCGGACATGGAGGAGATACAGAGAGACATGAACTGTCGATGAAATGACTTGCTCAGGCCGCCCAAGAGCTACTATTGCAGTGGATGACCGCTACCTACGGATTATGGTTTGGAGGAACCCTGACATCAACGCCACCATCTTGAATAATGTTTTTCGTGCAGCCACAGGACGGCGTGTTACGACTCAAACTCTGCGCAAAAGGCTGCATGATGCACAACTTCACTCCCGACGTACATGGCGAGGTCCACCTTTGCAACCACGACACCATGCGGCGCGGTACAGATGGTCCCAACAACATGCCGAATGGACCGCTCAGGATTGGCATCATGTTCTCTTCACCGATGAGTGCCGCATATGCCTTCAACCAGACAATCGTCGGAGACGTGTTTAGAGGCAACCCGGTCAGGCTGAACGCCTTAGACACACTGTCCAGCGACTGCAGCAAGGTGGAGGTTCCCTGCTCTTTTGGGGTGACAATATGTGGGGCCGACGTACGCCGCTGGTGGTAATGGAAGCCGCCGTAACAGCTGTACGATACGTGAATGCCATCCTCCGACCGATAGTGCAGCCATATCGGCAGCATATTGCCAAAGGCATTCGTCTTCATGGACGACAATTCGTGCTCCCATCGTGAACATCTTGTGAATTACTTTCTTCAGGATAACGACATCGCTCGACTAGAGTGGGCAGCATGTTCTCAGACATGAACCCTATCGAACATGGCTGGGATGGATTGAAAAGCACTGTTTATGGACGACGTGACCCACCAACCACTCTGAGGGATCTACGCCGAATCGCAGGTGAAGTCTAGGACAATCTGGACCAACAGTGCCTTGATGAACTTGTGGATAGTATGCCACGACGAATACAGGTATGCATCAATGCAAGAAGACGTGCTACTGGGTATTAGAGGTACTGGTGTGCACAGCAGTCTGGACCAAAACCTCTAAAAGTATCGCTGTATGGTGGTACTGCATGCAATGTGTGATTTTCATGAGCAATAAAAAGGGCAGAAATGATGTTTATGTTGATCTCTATTCCAGTTTTCTGTACAGGTTCCGAAACTCTCGGAAGCGAGTGATGCAGAACTTTTTTTGATGTTTATTTTACTGTGCAATGGTTAAGTCCTTGTGATACTGTTCGACTATATGGAGACTTCGTATGAGTATCCATCACACAGAAATCTGATTAAATGTTTTTTTGGACTAAAATAAACTGTTTTCCTTCTCTTTCTACGGACCAACTAAAGGATGTGGGAGTGTATGGTGTGGGCAAATACTTGGAAAGCAAGTGTGATTAAAACTGTTGGCGTATAGTAAACATTAACAACCTACTTGAAACACACGAACTTGTAGCAAACCAATGGTAAAATTATACTGTCCCTTATTTGCATGATAAACGTGATTAAATAAAATTGCAGCGGAATGACAGCAAGGAGGACTAGAGAGGCAAGTGCATGAATGTTGGGCACCCATAGAAGGAGGAGAATAACCCCACACTAACAGTAGAATAATCAGACACAACATAATGAGTAAAAAAAAAAAAAAATGGCTCTGAGCACTATGGGACTCAACTGCTGAGGTCATTAGTCCCCTAGAACTTAGAACTAGTTAAACCTAACTAACCTAAGGACATCACAAACATCAATGCCCGAGGCAGGATTCGAACCTGCGACCGTAGCGGTCTTGCGGTTCCAGACTGCAGCGCCTTTAATCGCACGGCCACTTCGGCCGGCAATGAGTAAAAGAGATAAGTCTTTCTCCACCACCATTGAACCACACAGGTGAAAGACACTGAGCTGCGTAGAATCACTTATTGCTCCCAGCAAGAAGGCGTATATTCAAGATATTTCCAGTTCGTTCGCAAGTGGCTATCGGTCCACAGAAACGTTGCTACGCCATAAACAGAGAAGAAACCTCAAATTCCGCAGTCAGGTTCAGATAAAGATACATCATGTGTACAAGATGAATGTTGAAGGCGATAACTTTGACCAAGCAGTTGCAAACTTTCCCTTACTTCTACATGAGACTCATCACAGGAAACGATCAGTACGGTAATGTTGCAAGAAATTAATTTATATCAATAACGTTATGCTCAAAAGCTGAAGTGTACACTAGTTTTGAATAAGTCCTGGTAGAACCCTGGCGATATTGATATGAACAAAGGAAAGTGTGAGGTTCGATATCACTGGCTAAAATTAACAGGAAATTTCCACGATTCGAAGTAAGAAATATTCCCGATTATTTTATGAAGCTACACTACTGGCCATTGTTGTTTCTCACACACAGAAAGAAACAAATGTTTGTTACACTACTGGCCATTAAAATTGCTTCACCAAGAACAAATGCAGATGATAAATGGGTATTAATTGGAGAAATATATTGTTCTAGAACGGACATGTAATTATATTTTCACGCAATTTGGGTGCATAGATCTTGAAGAATCAGTACCCAGAGCAACCACCTCTGGCCGTAATAACGACCTTGATACGCCTGGGCATTGAGTCAAACACAGCTTGGATGGTGTGTACAGGTACAGCTGCCCATGCTGCTTTTACACGATACCACAGTTCATCAAGAGTAGTGACTGGCGTATTGTGACGAGCCAGTTTCTCGGCAACCATTGACCGGACGTTATCAATTGGTGAGAGATGTGGGGAATGTGCTGGCCAGGGCAGCAGTCGAATATTTTCTGTATCCAGAAAGGCCTGTACAGGACCTGCAACATGCGGTCGTGCATTATCCTGCTGAAATGTAGGGTTTCGCAAGGATCGAATGAAGGGTAGAGCCACGGGTCGTAACACATCTCAAATGTAACGTCCACTGTTCAGAGTGCCGTCAATGCGAACAAGAGGTGACAGAGACGTGTAACGAATGGCACCCCATACCATCACGCTGGGTGATACGACAGTATGGCGATGACGAATACACGCTTCCAATGTGCGTTCACCGCGATGTCGCCAAACACGGATGCGACGATCATGATGCTGTAAACAGAAACTGGATTCATCCGGAAAAATAACGTTTTGCCATTCGTGCACCCAGGTTCGTCGTTGAGTACACCATCGCAGGCACTCCTGTCTGTGATGCAGCGTCAATGGTAACCGCAGCCATGGTCTCCGAGCTGATAGTCCACGCTACTGCAAACGTCGTCGAACTGTTCGTGTAGATGGTTGTTGTCTTGCAAACGTCTCCATGTGTTGACTCATGAATCGAGACGGGGCTGCACGATCCGTTACAGCCATGCGAATAAGATGCCTGTCATCTCGACTGCTAGTGATACGAGGCCGTTGGGATCCAGCACGGCGTTCCGTATTACCCTCCTGAACCCACCGATTCCATATTCTGCTAACAGTCATTGGATCTCGACCAACGCGAGCAGCAACGTCGCGATACGATAAACCGCAATCGCGAGAGGCTACAATCCGACCTTTATCAAAGTCGGAAACGTGATGGTACGCATTTCTCCTCCTTACACGAGGCATCACAACAACGTTTCACCAGGCAACGCCGGTGAACTGCTGTTTGTGTATGAGAAATCGGTTGGAAACTTTCCTCATGTCAGCACGTTGTAGGTGTCGCCACCGGCACCAACTTCGTGTGAATGTTCTGAAAAGCTAATCATTTGCATATCACAGCATCTTCTTCCTGTCGGTTAAATTTCGTGTTTGTAGCACGTCATCTTCGTGGTGTAGCAATTTTAATGGCCAGTAGTGTATTTCCTAACAAAGGAAATAACCAATTTCTAAATCGTACCAGAGCATCTTCCAAGCACCATCATCCTTACTAGCTCAGCTCAGAACACCATGTGTCGTTCAAGGAAGCCAGTTTGCGGTCATCACCACAGTGGTCCTTTTTTAAAAGAGTGCAGTGGATCTACTAGCCAATAGGTACAACAGGGAGCGCAGAAAAAAATTTGGAAGAGTAGACAAACAGGGTGTATAAATCTAAGGCTTACTGAGTACAATAGTTAAAAACAGTTGCGTAAAAAGAAAAGTAGAAAAATCTAGTACGCTGCTGGCTATTAAAATTGTAACACTAGTAGGGACACCAATTAATGACATTTAGTTTGTTAAGTGTATACCATACAGCAGGAAGCTCACATAATTATTTATAGGCAGTTTGTGGGTAAACAGAGTGCAAAATTAGTAGACAGAACTGCCCCCTCCGGTAGCCACAGTCACTCTGTCCCGGGTGGGCATCAATTGGAACTGAAATTGGATGACGGATACAGATACATCATTGCACGCGACTTCAACTGTCTGCCGAGAGTTATCAATCACAGTGTTTAGCGAGTGGTGGCGCCCAAGTCTTTTTGGAAGCCACGACTAGATGTTTTCAGTGGGTGAAAGGTGTAGAGAACGTGCTAGCCAGAGCGACAGTAAAATACCTTCTGTGTTGAGGTACGTAAGGGTGGCACGGATATGTGGATTTGCGTTATCGTGTTGAAAGACAACGTTACAGAAAGATAACCCGAAGAGAGAACAAAGCCATCGACTTTAACGCGTTAGAAGTGTAACACTTGCTGTCCAAAGTACCAGCTATGCGAAACGGAGGTGACTGTGTTGTGCACGCAGTAGCAGACGGTACAATCACACCATGTGCTGGGCCAGTATGATCATGACGACTATAATATGGCAATGTTGGTTCTCTTTGGAGTCAATACGCACAGATGATGCAGAACTGCGATTCCGGCTCGCCTCTCTGTGCTGCGACTTCCAGGGATACCGCAGTAATGCTCAAAGTCCGTGGGCAGAAATTCTCGTACTGCTTGCACGATACTACTTGTCTTGTTATAAAATAATTCATCACCTACTCTCGGTTCGGGACGATTCTGCTCGGCCGAGCGAACCATACGAATATGTCTGATCTCTCCATCGGCAGTGGCATGCGGCTACTCATATCCTGCGCGGCGTTAGGAATGGCGCTCATGAAACCTCAGATTCCATACTCGCATCGAGGGATCCGGACCAACGAGAGCAGGAGTAGCGCGAAACATGAACCGTAGTCCAGAAAGGCGACAATCTGCTGCCGTTGATTTCCGACTATGCTTGTAGACGCTTCTCCCATAATATGATCCTATATAATTATGAGAGTCACTGATGACATTGCTGTCCTCAGTGAAATTGAAGAAGAAAGAAGAATTACAGGACGTGCTGCATGCAATGAACAGTCTAATGAGTACAGAATATGGACTGAGGCTAAACCGAACAAAGACGAAAGTAATGAGAAGTATCAGAAATGACAACAGCGAGAGACTTAACATAAACCGCGCGGGATTAGCCGAGCGGTTTAAGGCGCTGCCTGCAGTCATGGACTGTGCGACTGGTCCCGGCGGAGGTTCGAGTCCTCCCTCGGGCACGGGTGTGTGTGTTTGTCCTTAGTATAATTTAGGTTAAGTAGTGTGTAAGCTTAGGGACTGATGACCTTAGCAGTTAAGTCGCATAAGATTTCACACACATTTTTGAACTTAACGTAAGATATGGTTATCACAAAGTGTAGACGGTGAAGATGAAGTTAAGGAATTCTGCTACCTAGGCAGAAAAATAACCCATGACGGACGAGGCGAAGAGGATATAAAAAGCAGACAAGCACTGTAAAAAGGGTATTCCTGGCCATCTGGCAATGTACGTTTGAAGCACAGCTGTGTAGGGTAGTGAAACATGGAAGAAAACGATCCCCACACAAGTAAGCGACGTTCAAATGGGATATCTGAATGAGAAACTCGCTGTATGACATTTCTTTACACACATAATGTAGATGGGGCTACTCCCCCCTGTTCTGTTCATATATAATGAAATTATAAACGGGGAACTCTTGCGAAACTTTTGCACTTTTATAGTTATAAATAATGATAGTAATTGGAATAAATGTAGCCGTTGGGATAACGGTGGCTGTGAGAACGAAGAGAAAACATCTTGAAAAGTCCGAACGACGTGAAATAATAACCATGACTTTATGATAAATCTTTCTTTATACATTTACATTCACATAATTTTGAACAAATCCGGCTACAGTAAGCAAGTTAGGCCGTAGTAGCCCACCCCGTTAGCCGTGCGGTCTAACGCACTGCTTTCCGGGCGGGAAGGGGTGCCGGCTCCCGGCACGAATCCGGCCGGCGGATTAGTGTCGAGGTCCGGTGTGCCGGTCAGCATGTGGACGGTTTTTAGGCGGTTTTCCATCTGCCTCGGCGAATGCGGGATATTTCTCCTTATTCTGCCTCAGCTACACTACGTAGGCGATTGCTGCGCAAACACTGTCTCCACGTACGCATACACCATCATTACTCTACCACGCAAACATTTGGGGTTACACTCGTCTGGTATGAGACGTTCCCGGGGGGTTCACTGGCGGCCGAACCGCACGTTAACCCTGGGTTCGGTGTGGGGCGGCGATGGAGTTCTTAACCACTGAGGACCACGGCGGTGACGAAGGCTCTCCGTCGTTTATAGATCCACAGTTCCATACAATACAACACAATAGGCCTTAATAGCAATAGGAAAATCAGAGTTGAAGAGGACAATGACAAATATGTTTATAATTTCGGAAGATATATTCGTTTAGAAGAGTCAACTTATGCGACGGGCAGACATAATGGACTACCGCAGTGGTCAAGGTTATTATCTATGACAATGCTGTATCCAGTTAATAAATACTTTAAAACAAATAGAATTGTATTTACAATAAGATAATGTGAAAAGGCAGTTTCGTATTCCTGTTTCATAAGTTAGCTTTGTAAAATAAAGTTATGAACCTGGGCCTTCATAATGCCCTTTGGCCGATCATAGTTAAAAGTCCCTTTTATGATAAAATTTTCTACAAACAGTAAATTTCAGCGCAAAATGGTTGTGTAATATCACAAGCCGGTTAAAAAGACCTTGTAGCAATACCTCATTCACCCCTTTACTAGTAGTATAAGTTGAAAAAAGTGATGTTGACTTGGGAAAATAATGAATATGATCATTTGCATATCCAAATACATTCATGCCAGTTAGACATTTGTTGCATGCCCTCTTCGCAGTGCTGCTATTTTCACGACAAGCAGTATATATATCACTGTAACTAAAACTCGATTTAGTCTTTCATAAACTTGTCCAAAACCGTACATTTCTTGCGGCCGCAAGGCGAACAATTATAAGTTGTCTTCGATAACAGCGGTGCCTGCTGCTGTATAAAGTAATGCACTGCATATTGAAGAGGAAATATATGGAGCATGGATATCAAGAGGAGAAATACTTGCAGGTAAAATACGAAAATATTAAAGGCACAGATAAATTCAAATACTTAGGAGAATGGATCAAATCTATTGAACAGCTTAAAGACTGCAGTCAAAGGACGAGCCATAAAGCTAGACCTTGTTAATAAACTTAACACAGAACAGAGACAGAAGAAGTGCGATATCCTACAAGGCCAAAACCAGGGATTATAATTCAGGTATAAAACTATAAGAGCTCTGTGTTTCAGAGTGTCTTGTTTTAAAAATGTAAGGCGCAGTTGGAAGAACTTGAAAAGAAGGAAAGGAAGATTCTCGCGAAAATTCTGGGACCCCAGAACACTGATGATGGAATTTGAAAGAATACGAAAAATGTGGAACTAGAATGCGGAAACAATTTTTTATGTACATCTAGATTGGATGAACAGAAACCGACTGTGTAAAAAGATCTTCATTTACACTAAAGTTCACCTCTAACTGTGTAGAAGAGGTCCAAGAGATGCACAAGATAATAATATTACATGAGAGATGATCCAAAAGAAAGAAGAATTCAGATGCAAAGTCAACAGCATGGTATCGTTTCAAGCCATTAAAAAGAAAGTGAAAGAATGAAGAGATTCTGAGAAGACAGGGAAGGAAGGCCAAGAATCCTTATACTCTAGGCGACCCATAGTCGAACAAACTCGGAAGAAAGAAGAAATGTAAACGTGGTTTGTCCCAGTTAGGCCCTATAACTCCGCAACCCACGCACGCGGCATCATAGGGGTTATGTGATCTGGTATCCCTCCCTTTCTTCACATGAAGAAGAATTCGGAAGGAATTGCAGGGGTCGGGTTCGAAGACAAGGATGTCAAAAGAAGCCATCGGACCAACAGAATTCTCATAGGAAGCCGACGAAGCAACTGGGAATCGAATGACGAAGTGACTGAGACTGATCTGAATGTTTCTTCTAGAACTTTCGGGAATATCGAAGTATGTTTTAAATGTTCCAGAACGTTATAGACTCTTCTACAAGTCTCGAGAATGTTATAAAATATTCTAAAATGTTCCATTATCCTGTTGTGGGAATACATTCCACCTTAGAAAGGTATACAGTGGGCGAAACGCGCGTCGTTTTACATTTCAGCAGAGCCAAGACATTCAGTAGAGTGGAAAAATTTGACTAGCACCATTGGAAGTACCTCCACCAGAATTATTTCATTACATGACCAGAATGGAAACAAAACATTTTCCACAAAATATTAGAGCGCACAATGCTTGCTTTCAAATGACATAATTTGGTGCTTCGTCCATGAACAGAGAAGAACATCTGTTCGGTTCTCTGCTTAGTTCTGTAGAAAAATGTGACCATTTGTGAACACTTCAGTGAATTTAAGAGTACTTCAGAGTATTTTTTAGTATTCGGGAGAATTTTTGAGTGTGAAACAATATTATTCTTATTTCTAGAATGTTGATTTTTACGATGTTCTCGAGTGATCTGGATGTTCTCAGAAAACAAGTGAAAATAAAGATCAAACGAAGTCGGCCTTTCCCAGCTTCTGTATACTTATTTTAGATTACAACTTGTCTACACAATCTTTTATCGTCTTCATGTGTCAAAGTCACGATAACCTTTCTCCAAACACTAGCGTTACATTTCACGTCCAGACGTGAAGCACCAGCTAGATAATGTCGTAGAGTCGAGGGTCGAGCCGCACACAGCTGCTTTTAAATCTAGCAGCTTTTTTTATTTATTTTCTTTTTAACATCAGTTTTTGATGCGACCCGCCACGAATTCCTCTCTTGTTTCGAATTTTGGAACACGTATTGTGTTCAAGTATAATGACTTTTCTGGAGACTAGAAATCTACTCTGTAGGAATCAGCATGGGTTTCGAAAAAGACGGTCATGTGAAACCCAGCTCGCGCTATTCGTCCACGAGACTCAGAGGGCCATAGATACGGGTTCACAGGTATATGCCGTGTTTCTTGACTTCCGCAAGGCGTTCGATACAGTTCTCCACAGTCGTTTAATGAACAAAGTAAGAGCATATGGACTATCAGACCAATTGTGTGATTGGATTGAGGAGTTCCTAGATAACAGGACGCAGCATGTCATTCTCAATGGAGAGAAGTCTTCCGAAGTAAGAGTGATTTCAGGTGTGCCGCAGGGGAGTGTCATAGGACCGTTGCTATTCACAATATACATAAATGACCTTGTGGATGACATCGGAAGTTCACTGAGGCTTTTTGCGGATGATGCAGTGGTGTATCGAGAGGTTGTAACAATGGAAAATTGTACTGAAATGCAGGAGGATCTGCAGCGAATTGACGCATGGTGCAGGGAATGGCAATTGAATCTCAATGTAGACAAGTGTAATGTGCTGCGAATACATAGAAAGATAGATCCTTTATCATTTAGCTACAAAATAGCAGGTCAGCAACTGGAAGCAGTTAATACCATAAATTATCTGGGAGTACGCATTAGGAGTGATTTAAAATGGAATGATCATATAATGTTGATCGTCGGTAAAGCAGATGCCAGACTGAGATTCATTGGAAGAATCCTAAGGAAATGCAATTCGAAAACAAAGGAAGTAGGTTACAGTACGCTTGTTCGCCCACTGCTTGAATACTGCTCAGCAGTGTGGGATCCGTACCAGATAGGGTTGATAGAAGATATAGAGAAGATCCAACGGAGAGCAGCGCGCTTCGTTACAGGATCATTTAGTAATCGCGAAAGCGTTACGGAGATGATAGATAAACTCCAGTGGAAGACTCTGCAGGAGAGACGCTCAGTAGCTTGGTACCGGCTTTTGTTAAAGTTTCGAGAACATACCTTCACCGAAGAGTCAAGCAGTATATTGCTCCTTCCTACGTATATCTCGCGAAGAGACCATGAGGATAAAATCAGAGAGATTAGAGCCCACACAGAGGCATACCGACAATCCTTCTTTCCACGAACAATACGAGAATGGAATAGAAGGGAGAACCGATAGAGGTACTCAAGGTACCCTCCGCCACACACCGTCAGGTGGCTTGCGGAGTATGGATGTAGATGTAGATGTAGATGTAGACCTCTTCGTCTCAGAGTAGCACTTGCAACCGACGTTCTCAATTATTTTCTGGATGTATTCCAATATTTGTCTTTGTCTACATATCTTACCCTCTACAGCTCCCTCTAGTACCATGCAAGTCATTCCGTGATGTCTTAACATATGTGCTTCCACCTTGTCTCATCTTCTTGTCAGTGTTTTCCTTATATTCCTTCCCTCGTCGATTCTCCAGAGAGCCTCCCCATTCCCTATCCTATGAGCTCACTTAATTTTCAACATTCTTCTGTAGTACCACATCCTAAATGCTTGACACCTTTCAGTTCTGGTTTTCTCACAGTCCATGCTTCACTATCATACACTGCTGTGCTCCAAACGCACATTCTTGGAAATATCTTCCTCAAATTAAAGCCTATGTTCGCCCTAGTACACTTCTCTTGGCCAGGAATGCCCTTCTTGCCAGTACTAGTCCCTTTTTGCCAATGGTAGTCTGAACAACTGTTAACAGGTTGAAAGGTCAATAAAAGAAAAGTGTGCCATTCACGAATCTTTCTCGCTCATCGTTTTTTTATCATTACCTTCAAACTGTACATTAATAAAGCAAAATATTTCGAATACAGTATATAAATTGCCAAATTAAGAAAAGAAATAAAAATTTAAACAAGTAACGAGTTTTTTAACGACGAGAGAAAATTTTAAGTGATGTAAGGAACGGCGATAAGGTCTATCAATAGTTATCTGTAACAGAAAAACTACGCACGTATCTGTAACTCGGTGGTTGAGTGGCAAAGTGCGAAATAACGTATGTACAATGTCTCTGGTTCAATGCACTGTCAGTCCTAGCAGTTTTATCTCTCACTTATTACTTCTTTCACTTCTTGCAACGTTTGTCGATGAGAAAAATGCCGAATTGCGTCGTGGTTTGGGGCACACAATAAAATGTAGATGTTCCTATAAAATGACTGGCTAAGTTATTTCAGAGGTCGTAGGAAGGCCATGGCATGCCATCTCCACAGGACCGTGCCTAGTAAAGCACTGTGGTGTTCAAACTAATCTTTTTACTATCTGAAGGCCAGTCACAGCACCACTAAATGTGAGCACAAAGAGTTTACCTATGATTAGAAAATGTTAATTACAAATCATTTTGGACCACTGACTTTTTACTTTCTGTAAAATATATTTTCGCTGTATACCACAACGATAATCCTGCATGCATCACACGCTTTTCCATTTGGCGTTTGCTCGAAGGGCGAATCATGGCTGCTTGTTCGAAGATAATCTGGAAGTCTCGACAACTCCGTCCTTGGCACATAGACACTTCAGGCAAAAGGACGAAAACAGGCAGCGTAATATTGTCCTTTGTGTGGGGCTTCTATGCACAGAGTGTTGGTACAACGATCTCCCGATGGTTTTTGCTACTGTACTTCCGTGAAGGACGGTATGTGCTGCTTCCAAACGAAGCAGAAGTGCGGGTTTAATGGCAGTCATTCAGTTGCAGTTCACGACGCGCTACGTGCTGATGGCCTAACGGCGACTTCGAATCACCGTTGCGGACGGAGATTCGACAGCCATGAGACTTTCGATATCCCGCAATCGTCTGTTCATCTGATATCATAGCGCATCTGGCACACTGAACATTTCAGACGCTGTTTTACAACTGTTTGCATTTCGTATAGAGCGGAGCAGACTCAAAATATCATTTACATGCGTATCTGTTAAGTTTTGTTCAAAACTCGGAATTATGAACATCGTAACAAGCTAGAAAAAAACTAGAACCGCATTAAAGCCCAAAAGTGGCCGAATTACGTGTAATGTCGGTGACAGATTGCGCGAGACGCCTTTTGTTTTTCTTATGGTGAAGTGCAAGGTTTTACTATCTGCCGCACAGCATAACAGGAAACGATATACAGTACTTCCAACATACTGTCAAATTCACGTGTCCGTAGTGTATCTCAGAGGAAACGAAAAAGGGTATGTCAACAATATCGACGTAAGGAGTGACGAAAAACAGATGCCGAACAGAGTCCATGAACTGCAATACCACAACTGAGTATTGGCCCTTGATTTTATGTTCCACGTAAAATTGGAGATATGGGCAATATGGACATTCAACTGAGATAATCCAAGAGTCGGTGGTAAAGAAGGAATGGAACGTAGCTTATATACACACTTCAAAAAAAGCTTTGCATCAGCTCGGTTCCTATAGTTCCGGCACCTGTACAGAAAACTGGAATAGAGATCAACATAAACATCATTTCCGCCCTTTTTATTGCTCACAAAAGCCACACATTGAATGTTGTATCACCATACAGCGAGACCTTCAGATGTGGTGGTCCAAATAGCTGTACACACCAGTACCTCTAGTACCCAGTAGCAAGTCCTTATGCATTGGTGCATGCCTGTACTCGTCGTGGTATGCTATCCACAAGTTCATCACTGCATTGTATGTCCAGATTGTCTCATTCCTCAACGGCGATTCGAAGTAGATCCCTCAGAGTGGTTGGTGGGTCACGTCGTCCATAAACAGCCCTTTTCAATCTAATCCAGGCATGTTCGATAGGGTTCATGTCTGGGAACATGCAGGCCACTCTAGTCAAGCGATGTCGTTATTCTGAAGGAAGTCATTCACAAGAAGTGCACGATGGGGGCGCGAATTGTCGTCCATGAATTCGAATGCCTCGCCAATATGCTGCCAATATGGTTGTTCTATTGGTCGGAGAATGGCATTCACGTATCGTACAGCCGTTACGGCGCCTTCTATAACCACCATCGGCGTTCGTCGGCCACACATAATGTCATCCCAAAACAGTAGGGAACCTCCACCTCGCTGCTTTGGCTGGCTGTGTGTCTAAGGCGTTCAGCCTGACCGGGTCACCTCCAAACACGTCTCCAACGATTGTCTGATTGAGGGCATATGCGACACCTACCGATGAAGAGAATATGATGACAACCCTGAGCGGTCCATTCAGAAGGTTTTGGGCCCATCTGTACCGCGCTGCATGGTATCGTGGTTGCAAAGGTGGACCTCGCCATGGACGTCAGGAGTGAAGTTGCGCATCATGCTGCCTATTGCGCACAATTTGAGTCGTAACACGACGTCCTGTGGCTGCACGAAAAGCATTATTCAACATGGTGGCGTTGCCGTCAGGGTTCTTCTGAGCCATAATCAGTGGGTAGCAGTCACCCAGTGCCGTAGTAGCTCTTGGGCGGCCTGAGTGAGGCATGTCATTGACAGTTCATGTCTCTCTGTATCTCCTCCATGTCCGAACAACATCGCTTTGGTTCACTGCGAGACGCGTGGACACTTCCCTTGTTGAGAGCCCTTCCTGGCGCAAAGTAACAATGCGGACGCGATCGAGCCGCGGTATTGACCGTTTAGGCATGGTTGAACTACAGGCAACACAAGCCCTGTACCTCCTTCCTGGTGGAATGACTGGAACTGAGCAGCTGTCAGACCCCCTCCGTCTAATAGGCGCTGCTCATGCATGGTTGTTTCCATCTTTGGGTGGGTTTATTGACATCTCTGAACAGTCAAAGGGACTGTGTCTGTGATACAATATTCACAGTCAACGTTCAGGAATTCTGGGAACCGGGGTAATGCAAAACTTTTTTTGATGTGTGTATATGCCCCATAACTTTTCGGCAATGTTTGCACGACTGAAGATAATCATGCACGTAACAAAACATACG
The DNA here is from genome assembly GCF_021461395.2 of Schistocerca americana. Classification (NCBI taxonomy): domain Eukaryota; kingdom Metazoa; phylum Arthropoda; class Insecta; order Orthoptera; family Acrididae; genus Schistocerca; species Schistocerca americana. The sequence goes on along the minus strand of NC_060123.1, from coordinate 295,915,267 downwards.
CACTTTCCTGATAGATGTATGAGGTACACCAAACTGGTCTTGCGGACAGAGAGAACATGTGAATTATGTTCTGTGTGGCTGTAAGTAGAAGAAAATGGTTGGGAGAAAAATGTAACCAGAATTCCGAATGTAAGAAAAGACTGAGTCCAAACGGTAGATGAAACTAGAAAAACTGCAGGACAACATGGATGTGTATTGCTGAAGACCGCACTGCATTGCAAAGTATGAGAGAAGCCTTTAGCAGCCACTGGATGATGATGATGGTGAATAAACTATGTTGATTGATGTCAACAATGTGAAGTACTTAAAGGGTGTGAGTGAAAGTTTTTAATTGTGTATGCCCGTGAGCGCACGAGCGAGCATACATGTGTTTCTCTGTGTATGTGTGTGTTGTGTGTGTGTGTGTGTGTGTGTGTGTGTGTGTGTGTGAGTGAGTGTGTGTTTGTGTATGTGTATGTGAGCTCGCCCATCGTCTTACGTCTTGTCAGTCGCAATTATAAGGTTTCCAATTGCAAGACAAAGATGAGCCGTGTGCGGCTCGCGTTCATGCCGTTTGTTCTTTGGCATTTTGCCGCATAGAGTGGCGTCTTGTTTCAAATCAAATGGCTCCGAGCACTATGGGACTTAACATCTGAGGTCATCAGTCCCCTAGAACTTAGAACTACTTAAACCTAACTAACCTAAGAACATCAAAAGCATACCCGAGGCAGGATTCGAACCTGCGACCGTAGCGGTTCCGGACTGAAGCGCCTAGAACCGCTCGGCCACACCGGCCGGCCGTCTTGTTTCTTCCTCACTTACTGACGTAACGAAGTTGTTGGCTTGCCTCCTTGAGTGGCAGCGGCAGCGGCAGTGCTTATCGTTAGTAGTACTGTCGTACGACCACTAGTATTTCCGGGTGGTGGTGGTGTGTATGGTGGTCAGTCGGTTGGGACGTAGCAGCGAGAAAGTCTCCGCGACGCGAGGGCCAAGCCGGGACCGCTTGCGGAATGCACGCGCTGTCGGATCGAGAGGCGCTAGCTGCGAGAGTGACAAAGTTCGTTGCCCACCGAACCCGAACGCTGAAGTTGAGTGATCAGTTAACCTGTTATGAAACCTCAAATATTGTGTTATCTCTTCGTTCATTTGCAATTTGTTACTCCCTGGGCCGTTCCGGCTAGTAGCAATGTATGATGTGTTGGAGTTGGCGAAATCTTGCAGCTGTCTTCCTATATTGTGATTAATTATTAAATTGACTGTTACTTGCAAGTGGAGTGCACCAGCGGTATTTTCTGCTCTGTGGCCGCTAACGCCCCAGTTATCTGCCCTGGTCGTTGGTGTAGTTTTCCCGCGGTATGCCTTTCTTCGTCGTGTTGATGCTGTCCGGCGTGGCGTGTAGTTCAACAGCCTTTTAAGTGTTTGGTTCATATTTTCCTTAGAGTGGTTATTGTTCCCTTGGCTGTTTTTGGACGACAATTTCTGAAGATGTAGCGCTGTTCATATCCTCGTCCTTGGCCGATATTTTCCATCGTTGTGCCGTTTGTCGGAGGGAAGGGAATTGATTAAATTGTTGGTCGGTCCTTGGGCCATCCCTAGTTTGGGTTGCCATCCGATTATTTAACTTCAGCTCTTGTCTACCTGTATCACCTCACTTTACGTTCGAGCTACCTTCTCAGGACGACCCTTGGAACACTACTGAGCACCACTTAATCTGTTTGTTTTCTATTGTGATTTTCATTTTAGTTTGAAGTATTGTGCGAGGCCTCCTGCCGTGTATTAATTCAGTTCCTTTTAAATTTTACATAAAGGCCTTAAGCAGTGTTAAAATTTTTGAAGTTTTATTTTGTTTAAAAAAATTTCCTTAAAATTTGTTCTATCTGAAATGGTTTGTAATCCAGGCCTTAAGCCATTAGTTGAGCGATGTGTTATGTGTGGCCTTCAGCCAAGGATTTACATGAACCTCTTTTAATAATGCCTTCAGCCGTGTGAATTCTTTAAAGGAAAATTTTTTGTAAGAAGGAAGGGGCTTATTTTAAATTGTATGTCTAACTTGTTGTTCAGGCCCTCAGCCGTTGTTTCAAATTTGTTTGTGGCCTTCAGCCGTGCTGTTCTCTTGTAAGTTTAAAAAGAAATTTCTTCGTTAGAAAAATGTTTATTAATGTGTTTAGATTATAGTTGTCTTTCAGACGTGTAGTGTAGGCCTTCAGCTGCTAGTTGTTTTCAATTGTAAGTTTTTTTTAATTACCTTGTATTTTTAATTGCTTTTGATTTCTAAGCCAGGCCTTCAGCCGTTCTTGTTTTTGGTGTGGCTTTGGGCCTTCAGCCAAAAAGGCATCTCAAGTTTTCTTTAACTAGGCCTTCAGCAGTATTGTCTGATTGCGATCTTTTAAAGCAATGTGTAAATAAGTGGTTCTTAGAAAAAAAAAGTTGTGTGTTTGATTGTGCAACTCACAGTAACTGTTTACATCCCCATCCGCAATCGTAACCTTATCCTGTGCGCTCTCTGAGTACCTACCAACCAGGTTTCAAAAGATTTTAGAATAATGTGGTCGTCCCAAATGGTTCAAACGGCTCTGAGTACTATGAGACTTAACATCTGAGGTCATCAGTCCCCTAGATCTTAGAACTACTTAAATCTAACTAACCTAAGGACATCACGCACATCCATGCCCGAGGCAGGATTCGAACCTGCGATCGTAGCGGTCGCGCGGTTCCAGACTCAAGCGTCTAGAACCACTCGGCCACACCGGCCGGCTGTAGCCGTCTCATCATGCCCAACTGTTTGCATACACAAAACATGCCCGGGTAGCCGCGAGAGTTAACAAGAGCTCTTTCAGGACGGGGAGTTATGCCGGCCCCGTATCGAAATCGAATGCGCCCGGCGGATTAACGACGGGGACCGATGTTCGGCCAGCCTGGACGTGGTTTTTAGGTGGTTTCCCACATCCCGCTAGGTGAATACGGGCTTGTTTCCATGTTACTACTGAGACTCACGCTACACAAAATTTCGAACACACTTTCTCACACTTGCACACAAAATTTACTCTGTATGCAGACAGATTAGGTACACTCCTTAGGTCCTGCGGGGGGGTGGGGGGGGGAGGACGGGGGGGGGGATGGAGTGGCTGGGAGACTGATGACCCTATCAGCTGTTTAGTCTCCTTAAACACGCACTCAGCATCAGCAACAACATACACAACAGTGTGGAAGGAGCACACTTCTCATGAAAACTACATTTATCGTTACGAGCACTGAAGGACACAGAAACTGAGAAATTCAGGCTGATGTGAAAACGCACGCTGACGAGCCAAAAAATCATGACCACTTCTCACCGCAAGACTGACTGCCAGCCGGTGGGGCTGCTTGAATGTGACGCGAGAAGGAAAGTGAATTACTTCAAAGTGTGTGAGTGAATATGATATTCGCAGTAGAGACGAATGGGGAATTATTATAGCGACGATTCTGGCCATAAATGGGGAGAAACACTGGTATATACGACTTTGCTCAAGGGCAGATTGTTATGGGACGGCGCCTGGAAACGACCATCTCGGAAACGGAGAAACTGATCTGCCGCTGCGGACCACCTGCACCTGTTCGTGCTTGAAGTCTTCCCCGTCGGCGATGGCTTGTTTTAGCAGGATTATTGTCAGCGTCACGACGCCAGGTTGCTGCTACAGTAGTCTCAGGAGTGTGATACTTACGTTGATGTCTTGAACAGCAAATTCTACTGATGTGAACGCGATAGAACACATCTGGGACGTGGCTAGGTGCCCACATATCCTCAACCCGTAATTTACTACATTAATCACATTTTTGCCTCATGCTTCCAAAAACATACCAAGGACTTTTCACATCCACGCAATGCAAAATCTCTTCTGCATTGCGTACTAAAGATTGACAAACACGCTATTAATGTTTTGACTTATCAGTGTCTCAATCATACTTATGTTGTTGCGCGTATCACTACTGAACAGCTTACGCCCATGATTCAGATTATTTAAGATATGCTATCACATTCATTGTAAACACAGTGAATCTTAAATCGGTCAAAGAGTATTCTTACGCCAGACTACACATAAGAACGAAACAAATTTTGTCGGATGCAAGTGTCAAACGAGTCCTAATATTGTGGGGAAATAATGGTAGTATGTAAAGTACACAAGCGGCAACGCGCAAAAAATACCTTCACTGCGAGATATCTATGTTAATGTTACTGATGACAGTGACACAGTTACCAAATACGGTTTTTCGAAATTCCTTCGTCAAAGAAGACAAAGTAAATATTCCAGAATTCGAATCAAGAACTTCTGCGAAGATAAGTAACTAGCATGTAGATATCCTCGTTTTATCGAAGCAGGTTAAATAATAAAGGCAAAACCTCAGTCCATATTATATAAGAGCTAGGTTCCTTTCAGAGTACGCTGCTACCATTTATTGACTAACAGCCAACACGGATTCAGATAATATCGTTCTTGTGCTATCGATAGAGGGTGTCAATTGTAAATTCTTCATAATTTTTTTTCCTACGGAGTATCGTCTCGGTTGTGCGACTGGACTGGATTCGTGGTTTCCTGTCAGAAATTTCACAGTTCGGAGTAATTGACAGAAAGTCACCGAGTAAAACAGAAGTAATATTTGGCATTCCCCAAGGAAGCGTTCCGTTGTTCCTGATCTACATACACAATTTAAGAGACAATGTGACCTGTTTTGAGACGATGTTGTCACTTATCGTCCTATTAAGTCATCAGATGATCAAAATCAGTTGCAAAATGACTAAGAAAAGAGATCAGTATGGTGGCTGTTCACTCTGATAATCAAAAATGTGATGTCATCCAGATGAGTACTAAAAGGAATACGCTGAATTTTGACTACATGATAAATCAATCAATATGAAGACTGTGAATTCAGGTAAATACTTCGGGATTACTACTACGAATAACGTACATGAGAACGATAATGTGGCTGCCGAAGTGGCCGAGCGGTTCTAGACGCTTGAGTCTGGAACCGCGTGACCGCTACGGTCGCAGGTTCAAATTCTGCCTCGGTCAATGGATGTGTGTGATGTCCCTACATTAGTTAGGTTTAAGTAGTTCTAAGTTCTAGGGGATTGATGATCTCAGGTGTTAAGTCCCATAGTGCTCAGAGCCATTTGAACCATTTGAACCAGAACGATAATGTTGTGGGGAAAGCGAACCAAAGACATTGTTTTACTGGCAGAAAACTTAGAAGATATAACGAAGGTGTTAAAGAGACTGCCTACACCACGCTTGTCCGTACTCTTCTGGAGTATTGCTGCGCGGTGTGAGATGTGTATCAGATAGGATTCCCGGAGGACATCAAAAAAGTTCGAAAAAGGGCAGCTCGTTTTGTACCGTCGGGAAATAGAAGAGAGAGTGTCACGGATATGATGCTCGAGTTGGGGTGCGAATCATTAAAACAAAGGCGTTTTTCGCTGAGCCAGAATTTTCTCATGAAATTTTAATCACCAACTTTCTCCTTTGAACTCAATTTCTTTTCTTGGCGCCCACCTACATAGGCTGGAACGTTCATCATAACATAATAAGAGAAATCAGAGCTCATACGGAAAGATTTTAGTGTTCGTTTTTCCGACGTGCTGATCGAGAATGGAACAACAGAGAAATAGCTCGAAGGTGTTTAGTTGACTCCTTTGCCAAGCACTTAACTGTGAATTGCACAATAATCATGTAGCTATAGAATGTCACGCAGAGACCGCGGTACGGGCTTCGAAATTCAGTATATAAATTACCGAAGAAAGGATTTCTGAGAAATTTAAAAAGTCGGTATCATTGCTAACGTTTACCTGTTACTTTCATTAATGAAATTCCATTATTAACGTACTTCAAATAAACAAAGAAGGTGTTTTAATAAGATGAAAATAATTACAAATGTTATCGGACGATAAAACGCTACAGGATCTCGGCAGTGATGATGTTTTAGAGGCAGTCAAAGCAACCATTGAAGAAAGTATACACTGACAAATGCTTGACGTCTCGAAAATATTTAATATCTTGTTCAGGAAGTGACTAACTGCTGGGCCGAAATTGCGCCTTTCATTTTTCTCATAAAGAAATTACTGACACCAATAAATTGGAAATGGAACCACCAACCTTTAGAATTATGACACTTCATTGTTGAGCCATCAATCACCAAGATGATTTTTTCACATGGAACACACAGCATTGTGTGAAACTTTTTCTTGTTTTGGTTTCTGCCTACACTCCTTGCATTAAATATGTAAGGCAGGTAATAGTCCGTCACGTCCAGCGGAGACGCTGGATAGGTTGCAGCATCTGATCTGAGGCCGAGGCCTTGCACCGCGCAAGTAGCCGACCACAGGAATGGGAGCAGTCTAGTGGAAATGCAGTTGTCTTTTAGCGTTTTTATCATGATTTGTGGTTGAGTCACCAGGAAAGTAAAGCTGCAAATCACAATGAGAAATATCTGTTCAGTTGTCACTTACACAAATGTATTTACCTCGCAACTTGCAATGAAATTTTTGAATCAGCGCCACCTCTCGAGAAACAGGATGAGATGACTGTTCACAATTTGTCCAAGATCTTTCCTACGCGGCTGTTGAGAGCAATAGTACGACAAAGACTATAGTTTTGCCAAGGTTTCAGGACAGGTACTAGGAGCGCATTCCTACCAGAGTCTATATCGTGTTGAACAGCACAAGGATTTTCTTAGCGCTTCCTGTAGGGTACTACAACATGATGTAATAGACTTTATTGTGTCCTCATCTTGATGCATGGGCTGCAGACAATGGCACATCAAGCTTTCTCACGGAACAGAAATAGATAGATTCACACCGCACAAGTTAATAAGAGACGGGACTGATCCACCATGGTACACTAAACACGTCAGAACACTGTTGCAGAAGCAACGAAAAAAGCATGCCAAATTCAGAAGAACGCAAAATCCCCAAGACTGGCTAAGTTTCACGGAAGCTCGAAATTTAGTGCGGACGTCAATACGAGATGCTTTTAATAGATTCCACAATGAAACATTGTCTCTAAATATGGTAGAAAACCCAAAGAGATTCTGGTTGTATGTAAAGTACACCCGTGGCAAAAAACAGTCAATACCGTCACTGCGCGATAGCGATGGAAATGTTACCGATGATGGTGTCACTAAAGCGGAGTTACTAAATGTAGTTTTCCGTAATACCTTCATGAAAGATGACGAAGTAAATACTCCAGAATTCGAACCCAGAACAGCTGTTAGCATGACTGACGTAAAAGTAGATATCTTAGGTGTTGCGAAACTGCTCAAATCACTTAAGAAAGGCAAGTCTTCCGGTCCAGATGGTACACCAATCAGGTTCCTTTCAGAGTATGCAGACACAATAGCGCCTTTCTTAGCAATCATATACAACCGCTCACTTGACGAAAGGTCTGTTCCTAAAGACTGGAAAGTAGCACAGATCACACCAATTTTCAAAAAAGGAAATAGGAGCAACCCATTGAATTACAGACCCATATCACTGACCTCAATTTGCAGTAGGATTTTGGAGTATATACTGTACTCGAACATTATTAATCACCTTGAAGAAAATGACTTATTGATACATAACCAACACGGATTCAGAAAGTATTGTTCTTGTGCAACGCGGCTAGCTCTTTATTCCCATGAAGTAATGAGTGCTGTCGACAAGGGATCTCAGATCGATTCCATATTCCTAGATTTCCAGAAGGCTTTTGATATCCTTCGTCACAAGCGACTATTAATCAAATTCAATATCATTTGCTTCAGTAAAGGCTGATGATATTATCTGTGTATCTGGTTGTACAAATATAGCACTTCCATATTTTGGGTGGGGTCTTTCCGTAGCCAGTCGCATTCCGTTTACTTTTGGTCTGCGCATTTCACAGCTTCTGTGGGCTCCTGTGTGCAGAGTACATCGCACTTGGTTTGTCTGCACAGCTCTTGTAACAGATCTTCTTTTGGTGATGATATACCTTCTATATTCATCGATATGATGGTCAACTGTGGTCCTGAAAAGGACCAAGATGATGTTTCTGGTGTGAAAGGATCAGCCGCCAGAGAAACCTGACGCCCAGGTTACGCCCGATTCAAGTCTTATCTTGGTCGGAAACCTGGAAAGGAAGCAAATCATCCCATAATTTCAGACCAGTTAGCCTTTTGAGTCACCTTTATAAACTGTTCGAACGTATGATTCTGAATAGAATCCTACCAGTAATGACCCTCTTCTCATACCCGAACAAGCAGGATTTCGACCAAACAGAAGCTGCACAGGGCAACTTTTGAATCTCACTCTGTATATAGAGGATGGTTTTGAAACCCGTCAAGTAACGGGCGTGGCCTTCGTGGATCTCACAGCAGCGTATGATACCGTCCATCATCGGTTACTCCATGCAAAACTATACAATACGATCAACAACGCCCACCTCGTTAGACTACTCGGCACCCTCCTCGACAACCGCAGGTTATTTGTTGAATTTCAAGGACAACGCAGTCGCTGGAGAGCGCAGAAAAATGGTCTACCTCAGGGAAGCGTCTTGGCTCCACTTCTCTTCAACATCTATACCAACGACCAGCCATTGACCCCAGGCACAAGGAGATTCTTATATGCAGATGACCTAGCCCTTGCTACGCAGAGCTCACGCTTTCAAAGAGTGGAAGGAAACCTGACAACAGCACTTAGAACACTGTCAAGCTACTACAATAGGAACCAACTCAGACCAAACCCTTCGAAAACACAAGTGTGTGCCTTTCATTTAAGGCACAGGGAAGCTAATCGTGAGCTACATATTGCATGGTCAGGAATCCAACTCCAGCATCATCATGCACCTAAATACTTGGGAGTCACTCTCGATAGAACTCTGACATTCAAAACTCACTGCAAGAACACCAAAATGAAAATCTCCGCTCGAAACAACCTAATTCGCAAACTAGCGGGGACACAGCGGGGATCACATCCACAAACTATTCGCTGTTCTGCAATGGCACTGTGCATTTCTACTGCTGAATATGCTTCTCCAGTCTGGTACAGGTCATCTCATGCCAGACAAGTAGACATTGCTCTCAACGGAACCTGCAAGTTGATCACAGGTTGCTTAAGACCTACCCCAACTGATAAGCTCTACTGCCTGGCTGGAATAGCGCAACCATGGATACGCAGAACAGTGGCTGCCAAAAAGGAGAGACTGAAAGTGGAACAGGACAGTGCCCATCCACTGCACGGACATAATCCACCACAGCAACGCCTGAGATCGCGAAAGAGCTTCCTGAGAACATCCGAGGAGCTCACCATTTCACCAGAGAAGGCAAGGCTGGAGTTATGGAAGAAGTCGACGCCTCACCTGCAGACACCAGAAGCTGAAGAACTACCACCTGGACACAACGAGAGCTGGCTGGTGTGGAAATCTTTTAAACAAATTACGATCAGGAGTTGGACGATCCAGAGACAACCTGAAGAGATGGGGCTTCATAACAGAAGATACGTCCTGTGATTGTGGACAAGAACAAACCACAAGCCACATGCTCCAGTGCCTTTTGTGCCCTACATCCTGCACGAAGACTGATCTCCTGCAAGCCACTCCAAACGCCTTGGAGGTTGCAAAGTACTGGGCACATGTAATATAAATACAATTTGTGTATATATACGTACATATTTATTGATGTGTATGGCTACTGTAAATTTGTATGTTTCTGATTCGAGAATAATAATTAATCAAATTGCGTGCATATGGAGTATCGTCTTAGTTGTGTGACTGGATTCGTGATTTCCTCTCCGAGAGGTCACAGTTCGTAGTGATAGACGGCAAATCATCGATTAGAACAGAAATGATACCTGGCGTTCCGCAAGGTAGTGTCATAGGCCCTCTGCTGTTCCTGATTTACACAAATGATCTAGGTGATAACCTGAGCAGCCCTCTTAGATTGTTTGCAGATGATGCTGTAATTTACCGTCTTGTAAAATCATCATAAGATCAATTCCAATTACAAAATGATCTAGAGAGAATTTCTGTATGGTGCGAAAAGTGGCAATTAGCACTAAACAAAGAAAAGTGCGAGGTCATCCACATGGGTACTAAAAGAAAGCCGATAAATTTTGGGTATGCGATAAATCGCACAAATCTAAGGGCTGTCAGTTCGACTAAATACCTAGGAATTACAATTACGAGCAACTTAAATTGGAAATACCGCATAGATAATATTGTGGGGAAGGCGAAAAAGAGACTGCGCTTTGTTGACAGAACACTTAGAAGACGCGACAAACCCACTAAAGAGAGAACCTACATCGTACTTGTCCGTCCTCTGCTGGAATATTGCTGCGCGGTGTGGAATCCTTACCGGGTAGGATTGACGGAGGACATCGAAAAAGTGCAAATAAGGACAGCTCGTTTCGTGTCATCGCGCAATAGGGGTGAGAGTGTCACTGATATAATACGCTCGGCTCTGAGCACTATGGGACTTAACATCTATGGTCATCAGTCCCCTAGAACTTAGAACTACTTAAACCTAACTAACCTAAGGACAGCACACAACACCCAGTCATCACGAGGCAGAGAAAATCCCTGACCCCGCCGGGAATCGAACCCGGGAACCCGGGCGTGCGAAGCGAGAACGCTACCGCACGACCACGAGATGCGGACATATAATACGCGAGTTGGTGTGTCAGTCACTGAAACAAAGGCCAAAGGCGGTTTTCTTTGCAGCGAGATCTATTTCCGAAATTTCAATCACCAACTTTCTCTTCCGAATGCGAAAATATTTTGTTGACACCCACCTACGTAGGGAGAAATGATCATCATACTAAAATAAGTGAAATCAGAGCTCGAACGGAAAGATTTAGGTGTTCCTTTTTCCCAAGCGCCATTCGAGAGTGGACTGGTGGAGAAGTAGTATGAAAATGGTTCGATGAACCCTCTGCCAAGCACTTAAGTGTGAATTGCAGAGTAGATGTAGATGTAGATTTAGAAAGAAACAACAGCGACTGCAGTAACTGCTTCGTTTTTAGGATTTAGCTCTGTGAAGGCAGACTGTTACGCCTCATTGTGGCGGTCGCTTCAGCAAAATGCTACATAGGAGAGTAGGCTATGGACTAGGCCCGTTGATAAAATATTCTGTATGTATATTTTTTGAAAAGGTGTCCATATGTATCGGCGATATTTTTTTCATCGATATATCTACATATCATTATCGAAATGGCGATATCGAGTGCCGATACTTCTATTTTATATTACACTTTTTTGCAGTTTTAGATAAATATTTGAAGTTGTTGTTTCGAAATTGTAGTACAACTTAATTATACTTTCATTGTGTGAAGGAGTTATACTACTTTTTGAGCTTTCATCACGTCCAGTCTTTGTCTTTGACTGTGTGAAGCAAATGTAGAGGGCACAAAGAATAAGTCCGATTCCTCTGGGGGGAGGGGGGGGGGGTGGCAATGTTGCTGTAATAACAAGATATCCGATGTGAAGAAATAGCACGCCCTTTGCGTTAAAAACCAATTTTTAGCGCAAGGATTTTGCTATTTCTTCACATCGGCATCCTTCAAAAATAATTACTAAAACTGTTGAATAAAATCTTAACGTGAAGATTGCTCTTTGCGGTGGGCGGAGACGTGTGAGGGGAAATGCTGATGTAATCGGCGCTCGGCACTACCAACAGAAACTACGACGTTTAAATTCACGAAGCAATTTTGACACTAAACTGCTGGGTCGCTCGCATTTGCAGAAATGAAAGAAAACAGGGAAGCCGACATGAAGTAATTCAGACAAATCTGACAGGTAACGAAACCGAACGACGGACCCATCGGAGACCTTGTATTGCGCCATTCACCTGAAATTACCATTGTTAGCAAAGTGGTTATCAACAAGCGTGAACGTGCATCTTTTTCCTTTCAATTCTTGCTCTAACGGGGATAAGCAGACTTCTAGGTTGTTGATGTACAGAATATCTATTAATAACTCAATACTTGAATATACTGCTCTAAAACTGGCAGTATATTTACAATATGCAGTCGATATTTTTTGACCGGCACGCTGATATATTTTCCGTCAATATATAGCAAAAACAATAGTTCCTTTGATATGTCGATGGTCCATAGTGTAATTCTGTAAATATCGATATATCGGTATTCCGATGTTTTTGGTTCAAATGGCTCTGAGCACTATGGGACTTAACATCTATGGTCATCAGTTCCCCAGAACTACTTTAACCTAACTAACCTAAGGACATCACACAACACCCAGTCATCACAAGGCAGAGAAAATCCCTGACCCCGTCAGAAATCGAACCCGGGAACCCGGGCATGGGAAGCGAGGACGCTACCGCACGACCACGAGCTGCGGACCCGATGTTTTTAAAAATATCAACTGGCCTAGTATGCACCGCAGTAGGTCGCATAAGACATTAATTGAAACTTCCTGGCAGATTAAAATTGTGTGCCGGACCCAGACTCAAACTCGGGACCTGGCAAAGGCAAAGGCAAAGGTTCCGAGTTCGAGTCTAAATCGGGCACACAGTTTTAATCTGGCAGGAAGTTTCATATCAGCGCACACTCCACTGCAGAGAGAAAATCTCATTCTGGAAACACTCCTAGGCTGTGGCTAAGCCATGTCTCCGCAATATCCTTTCTTTCAGGGGTGCTAGTTCTGCATGGTTCGCAGGAGTGCATCTGTAAAGTTTGGAAGGTAAGAGACGAAGTACTGGTGGAAGTAAAGCTGCGAGGACGGGGCGTGAGTCGTGCTTGGGTAGCTCAGTTGGTAGAGCACTTGCCCGCGAAAGGCAAAGGTCCCGAGTTCGTCTCAGTCCGGCACACAGTTTTAATCTGCCAGGAAGTTTCGTATTATCTCACACTCTGCTGCAGAGTGAAAATATCATTCAAGATATTAATTACCCCTCACCTCACCATAATCTAAACACAAGGTCTTATTAACCTACTACCATAGCCATTCACAAAACAGAAAGGTTACAGACCCCTTCTCTGCTGTTGACGTCTGTGCCTGTATCAAGTTGCCTTGCACTATGCCAACATCTCTGTGCTTTGTTGCTTTTAAGAAGTAGAAGCACTTCCGTCTGTCATACATTTCCCCAAAAACTAAAGTGCATAGAAAGTTTTTCCCTCCGTCAAAGAGTGAACCAAATGCTCCCATCTTTTCTCAGTTATGCTTCTTCCTCTTTTATTTTCTTTTAATAAGTCAAGGCACTTTCTTTCCCCGATCTTCATTAATTGTGTTTTCATCATGTTCCTCTTCCTCCCTTCTCCAACATTTCTCTTATGTCTATTCATGCTAGCGTTCATAGCTTAAATCTACCTTCATGTAATTCCTAATGTTGTTGTAGTTCTCATTAAAGAATGTAAACTCCTTTTTTATGCCTGCAGCAATTTCTGAATTAAGTGCTCTACATTAAATCTAAATTATAGTATGCTTATCGTAACACATGCATTATAAAATATTTAGAACTCACGGTTAGATGTAAGGGAGGACATGGTGTTGCTAATCTTGCCACGTTTAATAAATAAATGATTCGCTGGTTCCTGTAGCAGCAGCTATTCTTCATTACAGCAGTAACTAGGCGTCTGGCACCTCGTCTAACGACCTAATGCATTATCTTGGAACTTCTGGTACGTTTTCCACGAATTCACATCTCAAACATCTACTTATTCTCCTTAATAATTCGATAGCATTCTGCGCACGCTACACGAAGGCCTGCGGTGTTACTTCGCTGCCGTCCTGCATTTGATCGTTCACAGAGCCACATGCCTGCCTTTGATTGCAGTAGGGCACTTTTCCTAGAACACGTGATCTTTTGGGTGGATTGAAGACTTTCAGATGGATGCATCAGCGGCGTTGTGCGCACGCGCTTCGCGCAACTGTGGCTGTAGATAAACAATTGACGCGTATACTTCGACAAAATATTTATCTCGTTCGCAGTGTGTTTCTCATTTATTATGAATCTTCTTGGCCTTACCTGTCATCAAAATCAAATAAATAAAACAAAACTGGAAAAATAGATATCATGTATCACGAAATAATCTTGATAGTTCTGTACTCCATAACTGAATAATATAAATGATGATAAAATCGCCACAGCCGCATTTCAGTTAGGTTTATTACACCACAGTCGGTTTCGCGGTAAATAAACGTCTGCAGGTGACACCAACAGTTCAATAACAGTCTCAGTAACTAAATCTGACAAGTGGCAGGAATGTGCCTGTGTCATTACTCAGAACTGTGTAATCGACATACACAACGCTAACAGGCACTTCCTGGAGCGCGATGAGCTCACCCAATCACTTCACCGACCGTCCGTCACAAGCACAGTCTTCAGTACACGCAGAGAATAATAATATGATATACTGCCTGAGAGAAACAAAATGAAGTACCCAGAAGCAGAACTTTTCGGTTGACAGGATATGTAACGTTATTTCAGTAATTACAAATTCAGGTCAAATTTACAAAGTATTTGCCGGAATTAGCCCACTTATTGGTATGACGTTGCACCTCCTGTGGGCTGGATGTATGGCTGATTTGGTTGGGAAGGGTGTCACAAAGCTGTTGTATCCCCTGAAGCGAGATGGTCCGCAACTGTTCTAACTCTTTCTTGGCATTCTCGTTACTGGAAATGAGAGAGTGTTGACATCCGAGCTGGACCTACAGGAGTTCTACCGGGGCAGACCTGGGGACCTTGTTGGTAGCAGGAGTACCTCAACATCACGCATGCAGTCCATAGACACGTGCCATGTGTAGGCGAGCATTGTGCTGTTGATAAATGGCACCATGATACGGTCGCAGGAGAGCTAATACATGAGGACGGGCGGATGCTTCCCTCAGTCACTACCAGCCACTACTATCCCCCAGGAGTGGCAGCACTATGCCTCGCCGCCACACTTGCCGAGGACTGTGATCTTGGGTGGTCTGCACCTTCGCTGAACACAGTGGAAAGCCATTCATCAGGAGGCAAAGATTCTCGATCAATGCGCCACTCCACATGCATCCGCTTGTGTTGTGGTGAAAACGGCAGCCTGCCTGTGGTGCGGTAATTCCCTAGTCCGGCTGCTGTTAGTCTCCAACCAGCGGTGCGGGATGATACAGAATGTTACAGGCAGTCCATTATCTGGTCTCGGATGGCAGATTCAGATGTGAAGTTGTTACGATGTGCACAATTCGGCGATCCTTCCTTGTGGTGGTCAATGGTCGACTGGAATCCTGCTGATGAATGTGCTTGCCCTTATGTTCCCATGCATCCAACATCTTGCCGCAGCCACAACCTGATGCGTCATTAATCTGGATATTGACCAGACTGTCAAATGGAGACCAACAATGAGGCGTATTCCAATCTTAAAAAAAAAATGGTTCAAATGGCTCTGAGCACTATGGGACTTAACAGCTGTGGTCATCAGTCCCCTAGAACTTAGAACTACTTAAACCTAACTAACCTAAGGACATCACACACATCCATGCCCGAGGCAGGATTCGAACCTGCGACCGTAGCGGTCGCGCGGCTCCGGACTGAGCGCCTAGAACCGCTAGACCACCGCGGCCGGCTAATTCAATCTGTATGAGGTGCTGGTAACGTTGTCTCAAACGAGTACGCTGCATCTCCGTGTCCTTCATAGTGATCACTCATAATCTGATGATGTTAACGCACCTTATCTAACCTACCACGTAACAACACTAAACACAAACAGCCCTAGTACGCTCTGGTGGCCTTCCTATCTGCTACAAAGAAGTGCAATTCTAAGTATTTACACATCTGCCAATGCCGTGTACGTGTACTAAGTTACATTGACATTCGACTACGTCTTTTGGGTGCTTCGCTTTATTTGTTAGGCAGCGTATTAGTCATTTTGAGTCATGAGACAGATCTAGTTTATCCACTTTGTGAAAATAAGTTACGAAGAGTGTTGGTGAACTTCAGGGGCCCCTGCAGACGTGCATCTAACACGAAACTAGTTGTGGTGTAATAAATGTACCTGAAATACGGCTGTGGTAGTCTTTATTAACATTTATATCATGTATCATACCAACAGTATGTACAGTACAGATGTTCACGCGATATATTATATCTGTGTATCAGGTTTTATCTCGATCTATGGACGACTGTTTTCAGTGAAACGGCAGCACACATCCGTTGGGGGTGCTTACATCCCTGTGGCACCTGCCTGGCGGATTCTCATGACGTGAGGTCGCATGTGATAATGCACACCTGTTTGTGTCGAGAGAGATATTTTGTTAACAGATAAATAACACACCTCTGCGACATAAAAATTGTTTCAAATTTATTGAGTGATTTTTATAGTGATTTCAACGCTGATTTCGGGAAAAATAGTCAAAAAGTTCCATCACGTACAGTTATTTCACAAACTGCTTGTCTAGTTTGAGCTTTTTCGATATTTCAGCACTATAGTGAGTTTGAATTTCGGTTTTCAGGATCTCCATAAACTGCTATTTAGCCGTCTTTATATTAGATATACGTAAAATAAAGAGTAATTAGGAGAAACCAGCAGTATTATAATGTCAGTGCCTGTCTGCCGAGCTGCTCCTTTCCCCGCCATCACCAAGCAGTGAGCTTCTGCTATTGTCTTTCAGTTCACAGTACCTCTTCACTCTGTGCTGTTCACGTGTTGTTGTTACTACTGCTTTAAAGTAGTGACTGCTTTCTTGTGTTGTGAAGTTGTTTTATGGACAATGGACAATGGACAATGGCTACCAGAGGATTTATAAACTCGCCAGATTGCTTCTGCTACATTTGTGGTAACTATACCGTTAAGAAGCAACAAAGAAACATTTCCGATTTTGTTGAAAAAGGATATTTCGCCTATTTTGGTATAAAGTTAGGCGATCAAGATAAGCCTTGGGCCCCACACAAAGTTTCTTCAGTGTGTGTTGAAGAACTAAGGCAATGGTTTCAACGTAAAAAGCAGTCCTTAACGTTTTGGAATACCAATGGTTTGGAGGGAGCCCAAAAATCATAGTGATGACTGCAATTTTTATCCTTGAAACGTACGAGATTTCAATTTGAAAAACAATAATGATATTTCTTACCCTAACATTAAATCAACCATTCGCCCTGTTCCTCATGGACCTGAAGTTCAAATACCCTCTCCTCCAAATTCTTCGGATGATATAGACGATCACGATCCATTGGCTCAGCAAGGTGATAACGAAGAAGACAGAGATTGCTACGATCCTGGCACGACCGATCCCATTCTATTCTCACAACGATTTGGTTAGAGACATAGGCTTTTCTAACGAATCGACAGAGGTTTTAGGATCTAGATTGAAAGATAAACATATGTTGGCTCCGGGTACGTCTCTTCTTGGTATCGTTCGAGGGAAAAGGAATTTGTTTCTTTCTTCTCTCAAGAGGGTGACCTGGTGTTTTGCAGTGATGTTCCTGGACTTATGACATGTTTAAAAAAAGAATATGCTCCTGATAAGTGGAGATTTTTTATTGTTTCTTCAAAAAGAAGCCTTAAAGCAGTACTTCTACATAATGGCAATAAGTATGCTTCTATACCAGTTGGACACTAGGTTCACTTAAAAAATGTTACGAAAACCTTGAACTGGTTTTAAGCAAACTCTGCTATCCAGTCCACAAGTGGACACTATGTAGTGATTTGAAAGTGATTTCAATGCTGCTTCGTCAACAAAGTGGCTATACAAAGCTCCCTTGTTTTTTCTGTGAATGGGACAGTAGAGACAGAAAGCAACACTACATAAAAAAAAGCTTGGCCCTTGAGACAAACCTTACAGGTAGCGGTTAAGAATGTTGAGAGGAAAAGCCTTGTGGATGCCAAAAAGGTGGTACTTCCACCACTTCACATTAAGTTGGAGCTGATGAAACAATTTGTTAAGGCATTGCCAAAAGAAGGGGAGTGTTTCAGATATCTTTGTGGACAGTTTCCTGGTTTATCCAAGGCAAAGCTAAAGGAAGGAATCTTTGTCGGACCAGACATTAGAAAACTAATGACAGATCCCAACTTTGTGGACAAAATGGAAACAAAAGAAAAGGCAGCATGGACATCTTTTAAATTAGTTGTTACCGGTTTCCTAGGAAACAAAAGAGATCCAAACTAAAAGACAATCGTGGCAGACATGCTCGACAATTTTAAGAAGCTGGGCTGTAACATGAGCATTAAAGTTCATTTTCTTCACTCACATCTTGACTACTTCCCTGCAAACCTTGGTGATGTAAGCGAAGAGCGGGGCGAAAGATTCCACCAAGACATCAAAGAAATGGAAAGAAGATATCAAGGAAGATGGAACGTCAACATGACAGCGGACTACTGCTGGATGATGAAAAGATATGATCCTCAACGAGTCCACAGCCGGAAAAGCAATAAAAGAAGCTTCGACAGAAAGCGAAAGCGTTATTATAAGGACTCATGAGCTTAAAGAGAAATGGAAGTGTACTGGAAATGTGGTATAGAACATGATTTATAAATAAAATAAAATTTTATAACATTGGAAAAAATGTGATAAATTGCTTAAATTTTGTTATTATACTCAAAAATACTCCCTTTGTTGTGAGAAAACCTGACGTTAAAGAAAAAATGGGTTGCATTTTTAAAATCAGCGCTGAAAAGTTATCAGTTATCAAATTTCAAACAACTTTAAAAAAATATATTTTTGCAGGCCTGTGTAACTGTTCTGATTAGATGATGTTTACTGATCGACTTAATTGTAAAATAATTATGACGTACTACCCTCACTTAGGGTTAAATACAATCTGTGTTCAAGTAATGCATGAAGACGAAGAGGGTTAACAGGAGCTGTTAGTTGGAAATGCTAGAATTCGCAGTTTTTAAGGCGCTTGGTAAAAAAGAAATAATGGAGAAGTTATAATTTTAAATGTGTTGGTAAAAGTTGTCTTAATGGAAGTGTATTGTTGTAGAAAAGGGAGAAATTGGCTGAAACTGGACTGAAATGTTAGATTGAAATGTCTGAATATATTCAAATTTTATCATTAATCGTTTACAACTGTGACGTGTGGGAATGAAATAAAGAAACAGAGGTAACAGCGGGAATCGAAAGTAAGTCAGTGGATGGAGTCGCCCGTCACTGTGGCCGAGCGGTTCTAGGCGCTTCAGTCTGGAACCGCGAGACCGCTTCGGTCACAGGTTCGAATCCTGCCTTGGGCATGGATGTGTGTGATGTCCTTAGGTTAGTTAGTTTTAAGTAGTTCTAAGTTCTAGGGGACTAATGACCTCAGATGTTAAGTCCCATAGTGCTCAGAGACATTTTTTGAATTGAGTCGGCGCACTTGACCTCTGAGCTGCGGAACTCATACAGAAACCGCTGCTCAAAAATCCCTCATATTCTAGGTGTAAATCTTTAGATAACTCGAGTGCTATTGACTTGTTTATGCGTACTGTCCTGCCGAACCTCTCATTTCTGCTGTCAGCTATTTCCATATCTCGGTGAATAAAAACGTTTCGAGTATTTAATATGTAACATACGTGCCCTCTTTGTGTGCTATCATTTGAAAGAAACCCTCGTTTCGATATCTTGAACCCCGTATGAAATATGACGATTTTTATGACCACATGATTTCCGTTACACAGGGACGGAAATGTATGCGTCGCAGCTGACCATCCACAACATATAAAATCAATGACTTGAAAACGAAATGAGATGCAGTTTTCTTTCAATTTTGAATAAGATTTTAATATCGTATCTACATTTCATACTCAGCAGCGTATTGGCTAAAATCAACCGTATGCAGTGCGTTTTCACCTCTGAAAAAATCTTTAAATTTTCGTATTGTGCTTTACTCAGTTTGATGCAGCACAGTAAATATGTCGAATAACACAAAGAAATTCAAGTCTTTTATTGAGCAAGGATACCAGCTTGTAAGATTTGCAAAATCAAGTCTTTTACTAAATATTTTTCCTAAAATCGTATGATAAGTATTTCATGCGGCTGGAACGCTGCCTCTCTCTGCAAAAGTAGCAGCATTAGGCTAGCGGAATAGTAGAGGACATCTGTAGCACTCAGAATTAAATATTATAATCCATAGTTTAACACTGCGAGAAATAACATAAAATGGAAAAAAATAGAAACTGACCCAACCAATTCCAATTAGTGCATTTGATCCTGGGTTATGGCACCTGTGTGTCAGCTGGTCCTCTAAAATCTCTCATACTCTACACTTACGCAATACTTCACAGGCACTGCTCAAGGAAAAGTAATGACCTGGTGCTGTGAGCAACGTAGCACCTTCAATGCCAGCAGAAATGACGTCAGATCAGAGCAGGCACAGTTGAAAACGGTCAGCAGTGTTTCTTCTCTGAGTTGTTACTAGTGCGGCTGACCATCATTTTAGCAATCGACACTGGTTCGTAGTTATCGTGGAAAGAGCGCTGCTTTTGTCTGTTTTATTTGCATCCCAGCATGCATTTGAACAGAACTGGCATAATTTTAGAGCGATTTCCAGCTTGCATTCGAAGGGAAATGGTATAATTTTAGTGTGATATTTATAGTGTGCTGTAACACATGACCACTGTCCACTACTCACTGCTAGTCTGCAGGAATCTGTGGAATCTTACTGTACCTATCAAAACATCGGTCAGAAGTGTTGAAGATGAAGAGAATTATCTTGCGGTTTTTGTTACCTTCATGTATGTATTTTACAAATTCTATTTTTATACGTTAATCCTTGTACTTTTACTGTTATTACTTTCTTTATTTCACTTAATTTTTTCTGTAATTTTTACTTTGTGTGCAGTTAATCTCAGTGTCTCATTAATGCTCTGATAGTACTGCAATAATTTGATGTTTTGTACATGTATGTGTATGGTGTATTCAAGGCACATTGCGAATATTGACACTCTTCGTCAGAGTGTTCAAGAAGGATTTCAGAAGATACAGCAGACACCCGTAATGTGGAAGCGAGTTAGACAATCCATGACGCGGCTTTTAAGCTTATGTTAGAACTAATGGTAGACATTTTGAGCAATTCTGTTAGCCATCAGAAGACAACCTATGAAAAGAAAAAGATATTCATAGAACCAAGCTGGAAATTTGATAACAGCAAGGCAGAAATGAAACAAACAAGTAATAACAACAAATCTCGGTAACTAAAACAATACAAAATTGTCCATATGTGCATATGAATTTTTTTGCGTCGTTGTAAGTCCTTTATCCACTTTACGCCCCCCCCCCACCCCCCCTACCCCTCCCCGGAGGTTTCCCACAGGACCCTGTATAGTCTACGTAGAGTTGGAAGAGAACTCATAGAAAAAGCAGTTTCTTCAAGTGTAGTAGTTTATTAAAGAGGAGGTGGTAAAAGTTATAGCGAAGTGTGAGATTCAGCAATGAGAAGGGATTCAAAAATCTATGAAATACCAGAATGTGCTTATTACGTATGTTTTAGAATTACCGGCGAGCTGGCGCTGGAAAGGATATGACTGTCTCCATATTTAAGTTGTTTTCATCCCTGAAGCAGAAATTGCAATTCGAAAACGACAGAACTAATAAGTGGTAAGACTTTAGGCAACATATTCACATTTTCGCATGCCGAGCGCCTACTCGAGTGAAAATGCACTGGTGAGAAGTAACAAGACAAGTCTGTACGCAAACGTTCCGGACTCCTTGGCTGCTTCCCAATAATAACCCCAACGTCTGTGGTTCCATATTTTTATTATCTTACTGTATTCTACTTGTAGTTTATTAACACTGTTCTGCTAAGCGTTTATCAAAAACTAACTGAGCAAATCTACTGTAGAAGGTTGCGTCCTCTTTTGATTACAACCTGATACCCCACTTACTTCTGCGATTATCTCTTAAGTCTCGGATCATGAATGGGGCCCCCCCGAAGGTTTTCCAGAGTGGGTTTCCATACTCCTGTCTCCTATCCCACACAGAAAGTTTCCCAGGCGACATTTAGCATACGGCGTGACCATAAACACTCCACTGAACATTTTGTGCACTATAGTCTCAGCAAAGGATGAAGGATAATGGAATACGTGTGACGAATTCATTAAGAGCGTTTGTCTATGGCGTCATACTACAACAGGAAAAGGAAACACATAGTTACACTCTTCGACTAGCGTAATGTAACATTTACCAATTACAAGGAGTCTTGAGGGGAAGGGATGACTAGTGGTACTTGTCGACAACAAAGATATCCACTTCCCAGAGCGCCCCCTGCGGGTTCGGGGGTTAGAATAGGCCCGCGGTATTCCTGCCTGTCGTAAGAGGCGACTAAAAGGAGTCTCAAACGTTTCGGCCTTATGTGATGGTCCCCTGTCGGGTTTGACCTCCATACCTCAAAATTTTTCCGAAGAGCGAGCCGATTGGGGAAGGGCGCCTTACTTGGTGCATTGTGTCCGTGTTGTGTTGAGAACTTTCGCCATCTTATTCGTCGTTGCATTGCAGTCTTGCCCGCTCTCCATCTCTTGGGCATCGATGCGCCCCTGCGTGCACTTTCTGCCAAGCACTGTGCAGGGCCATTTTCTGCACTGACGACGCCCATGGACCGCATGTCACCTAACATCCAGCACGGTAGCCAGTCCGTTGTGGTGGGGCCGCCATGTACCCTCTTGGTTGTAGCCCCCTGACAACACAGGGATCGCTCTACTGATGCCTGCGCCGTTCACTCCCCACGTATGCCAAGGAGTAGATGCCCATCTCCCTGGGGCATCGGGACTCCCAGCAATGGCCATCCTGCCAGGTGGCCTTTGCTGTGGCTGGGTGGCGCCCGTGGGGAGGGCCCTTGGTCGGAGTAGGTGGCATCAGGGCGGATGACCCGCAATGAAGCGTGGTACATCATCTCTCGCTGGTGGGCCTCCACCAGCAGTCTCTAAGCGATCGAGGTCTAACCTCAACGGGAAGAAATTGGATCAGAGATCGTTTCCCTCCCTAGCTACTCCATGGGAGGAACGTCTTGCTAAAGAAGGCAGTGGCGAATATTCACCCCGGTACCTTGTGTGTACGCGGGTTGATGGAGAATCGTTCGTGTCGACCAAGCCCCAGTTTTTTGTGGAGCATTTAGAGGACAAGTTCGGGGAGGTGGAGGGCTTGTCCAAGATGCGCTCTGGCTCTGTGCTCATCAAAACGGCATCCTCTGCCCAGTCACGGAGGTTGCTCAATTGTGACAAGTTGGGGAATGTTTCAGTAACCATCACGCCGCATAAGAGTCTCAACATGGTCCAGGGTATTATATTCCATAGGGATCTTCTTCTGCAGTCCGACGATGAATTACGCGCCAACCTCGAACGACGAGGTGTTCACTTCGTCCGGCGCGTCCATCGGGGTCCGAGGGATAATCAGGTAGCCACCGGTGCCTTCATCTTGGCCTTTGAGGGTGATGTCCTACCCGAAAGGGTTAAGGTGATGGTTTACCGTTGTGATGTGAAACCATATATCCCTCCTCCGATGCGGTGTTTTAAATGCTGGAAGTTCGGGCACATGTCATCTCGCTGTACTTCCAGCATCACGTGTCGGGATTGCGGACGTCCTTCGCATCCTGATACTCCATGTGCTCCGCCTCCCGTCTGTGTTAACTGTGGAGAACACCATTCCCCCTGCTCACCGGACTGTCGGATCTTCCAGAAGGAAAGGAAGATAATGGAATATAAGACCCTGGACCGCCTGACCTACACAGAGGCAAGGCGGAAATATGAGCGGCTACATCCTGTGCCCATGACATCCACCTATGCCACTGCTGCAACAGCGGTCCGATCCTCTCCCGTGTCGTCACGTACTGTTGCCTCTCAGCTATGTCAAAATGACCCGGCCCCCTTGGTTGTGGGGAGCACTTCGCCCTCTGTTGCTCCATCTACTCCAGGAGCGACACCACCCCAACCATCGGGGACATTCGTCCCCCCTTCCCAGCCGGAGAAGCGTAGGGCTTCTTCGGCTACTCTAGCCAGGAAGGGGTCCCTTGGGGCCCTCCCTTCCCAGGCTTTGCCCAGTGTCAAAGCGGATACCCGCAAAGTTTTGAAGCAACAACCGGTCGCTGGTCATAGGGCTTCACGGTCGTCGTCCGTCCCTGAGACTGACCCAGTGGGGCCCTCCCAGCCAGACCCTCCCAAGGCACAGCGTGCGAAGCCGTTGAAGAAAAAGGCTCCCAAGCATCCTGACATTGCGGTGGCACCTGTCCCACCGCAACCTTCAACCTCTGCGTCTGAGGACGAAGTGGAGATCCTGGCGTCCGCTGAGGACCTCGATCTCGCCAGTCCCTCCGACGCCATGGAAAGCACTGGCACAGGTGCTCACTTGGAGGCAGCAGGTGACCCAGTGGCGTAATCTGCCTTCCCCGTCCCGTCACGCCTTTCCCAGCAATGGCCAGTACCATCCTCCAGTGGAACTGCAGCGGTTTCTTCCACCATTTAGCTGAGCTCCGCCAACTTATCAGCCGTCATCCTTTCCTTTGCATTGCTCTGCAGGAAACTTGGTTTCCAGCAATGCGAACCCCCGCCCTCTGTGGCTATCGGGGTTATTTTAAGAACCGGGCAACTTACGAAAGGGTGTCTGGTGGCGTCTGCATATATGTCCTGAACTCTCTTCACAGCGAGTTTGTACCTCTACAAACAGCTTTAGAGGCTGTCGCTGTTCGGGTGTGGACGCCACAGGCTATCACCGTCTGCAGTATTTACCTTCCACCTGATGGTACTGTCGCGCAGCATGTCCTGGCTGCTCTGATAGCACAACTGCCGCCACCTTTTTTGCTGCTGGGCGATTTCAATGCCCACAACCCTCTATGGGGTGGGACTGTCTCCGATGATCGTGGTCGGGCCGTGGAGCATGTGTTGGCTCAGCTCGACCTTAGCCTCTTAAACACCGGTGCTCCCACGGATTTCAGTGTGGCCCATGGCTCGTTCTCGGTCATCGATCTCTCTATTTGCAGCCCTGGACTTGTCCCATCCCTCCACTGGAGGGTGCATCCTGACCTGTGTGGTAGTGACCATTTTCCCATCTATTTGTCACTGCCACAGTGTCATTCTTCTGGGCGCTTGCCCCGCTGGGCTTTCCACAGGGCTGACTGGCCAGCTTTTACTTCCGCTGTAACCATTGCGTCTCCCCCACAGGGTGACATTGACGAGGTGGTCCGTGTTTTAACCACGTCCATCCTTTCAGCGGCCGAGGCTACCATCCCCCGTTCCTCTGGCCTCCCTCGGCGGAAGGCTGTGCCCTGGTGGTCGCCGGAGATTGCTGAGGCTATTCGCGACCGTAGGCGAGCTCTCCAGCGTCATAGGCGGCACCCGTCTCTGGAGACCCTCATCGCCTTTAAGAGGCTCCGTGCCTTCGCCCGTCGACTTATTGCACGGCGTAAGCAGGAGTGCTGGGAGAGGTACGTCTCCTCCCTGGGCTCCCGTGTCTCGTCCTCGCACGTGTGGTCCCGGATCCGGCGGATTTATGGCTCCCAGACCCCTGTGGGTGTCCCTGGGCTCTCCTTGGACGGCGCTGTCTGCACGGACGCTGCCGCCATTGCTGAACGGCTAGCCGCGCACTTTGCTCAGAGCTCTGCGACTGCATCCTATCCCCCCGCCTTTCGCTCTCTAAAGGAGCGAGCCGAGCAGACGCCGTTCTCATTCCACATGCGTCATTATGAAACATACAATGCTCCTTTCAGCGAGAGGGAACTCCTCGCTGCCCTCGCCGATTGCCCTGATACAGCACCAGGACCGGACTGCATCCACGCGCAGATGCTGAAGCATCTCTCCAGGGACTGCCAGAGACACATCCTCACCATCTTTAACCACATTTGGAGCGAGGGCGTGTTCCCGTCGCAATGGCGAGAGGGTCTTATTGTCCCCATCGTGAAGCCCGGTGCGGACCCACTGGCGGTGGACAGCTATCGTCCCATTACCCTCACCAACGTTTTGTGCAAATTGCTCGAACGTATGGTGGGGCGGCGTTTGTGTTGGGTCCTTGAGTCGCGCGGTCTCCTCGCTCCATCCCAGGGTGGCTTCCGTCGGGGCCGGTCTGCAGTGGACAATTTGGTGCGGCTGGAATCTGCTGTCCGTACGGCTTTTGCCCGACGTCAGCACCTTGTTGCTGTATTTTTTGATCTGCGGAAGGCGTATGACACCACATGGAGGCATCACATCCTCGCCACGTTGCATGGGTGGGGTCTTCGTGGTCGGCTCCCGGCTTTTCTTCAAAGCTTTTTATTGCGCCGCTCTTTCCGGGTGCAAGTCGGTGCCACCTCTAGTTCCTCTTATATACAGGAAAATGGGGTCCCGCAGGGCTCGGTGTTGAGCGTCTCATTATTTCTAGTGGCCATTAATGGTCTGGCTGCAGCAGTGGGGTCGTCGGTGTCTCCTTCTTTGTATGCCGACGACTTCTGCATCTCATTTAGCTCCACGACTACGGGAGTCGCCGAACGCAGGTTGCAAGTCGCCGTTCGCAAGGCAGCATCATGGGCTCTGGCTCATGGTTTTCAGTTCTCTGCTGCCAAGACTCGGGTTATGCACTTCTGCAGGCGTCGGACGGTCCACCCTCATCCTGACCTTTACCTCGACGGCCACCTGCTTGAAGTGGTGGACACTTGCCGCTTCTTGGGACTCGTGTTTGATGCCCGGCTCACATGGGTTCCTCATGTTACTCAGCTGAAGCAACAATGCTGGCGGCACCTCAACGCCCTCCGCTGCCTTAGCCACACGTCTTGGGGTGCAGATCGCTGCACGCTACTGCAATTGTACAGAGCCCTTGTGCAGTCCCGGCTTGATTATGGGAGCCTGGCCTATGGGTCTGCGTCACCCTCAGTGTTGAAGTTGTTAGACCCCATACATCACTGTGGGGTTCGGCTTGCTACTGGCGCTTTTCGCACCAGCCCCGTGGATAGTCTACTGGTGGAGGCCGGGGTTCCCTCGCTGCGGATTCGCCGCCATCGTCTGCTCGCCGACTATGCTGTCCACGTACATTGCTCGCCAGGCCATCCCAATCGTCGCCTGCTTTTCCCTGCCATGGTCCACCACCTGCCCGAACGGCGACCTCGGTCTGGGCTTTCCGTAGCTGTCCGTGTCCAGTCCCTGCTGTCAGAACTGGGGTCATTCCCTCTTCTGCCTCCCTTCCGGGTCCGTACACCTACGCCTCCCTGGTGTTTGTCCCGGCCGTCCGTCCATCTGGATTTGGCACAGGGACCTAAGGCCTCGGTTCCGCCTGTGGCCCTCCGTCGCCGTTTTCTTGCGCTCCTCGACTCATTTCCGGGCTGTGAGCCTGTCTACACTGATGGTTCCCTGGTTGATGGTCGCACTGCCTACGCTTTTGCTCACGCTGACCATGTTGAGCAACGCTCCTTGCCGGCTGGCTGCAGTATTCTTACTGCAGAGCTGGTGGCCATCTTGCGAGCTCTTGAGCATATGCGTTCCTGCTCAGATGCGTCCGTCGTCATCTGCAGTGACTCCCTGAGCAGCCTCCAGGCCATCGACCGCTGCTATCCCTCTTCTCCTCTGGTGTCCTCTATTCAGGAGTCTGTTTCCACCATTACCCACTCTGGTCGTTCGGTGGTTTTTGTTTGGACGCCAGGTCACGTTGGCATCCCGGGGAACGAACGTGTTGACAGGCTGGCCAAAGGGGCGATGGACACCCCAGCTTTGGAGATCGGCCTTACGGCTCGCGACCAGCAGCTGGTGTTGCGCCGTAAGGTACTTGGGATGTGGGCTGCTGAGTGGCGTGGCATGACAGCCCCGAATAAACTACGGGCTGTCAAGGGGACGACCAATGTGTGGCGTTCCTCCCTGCGGGCTTCTCGCAGGGACTCGGTAGTCCTGTGTCGGCTGCGCATCGGCCATACCTACCTGACGCACGGCCATCTGTTACGTCAGGAGGATCCCCCCTTGTGTCAGTGTGGGTCCCGGCTGACGGTCGGCCACATTTTGCTGGAGTGTCCTCGACTGCGCACACTCCGGCAATCTTTTGATCTCCCGGGCACTTTGGCTTTGGTTTTATCCGACGATGCCTCCATGGCTGATACCGTTTTAAATTTTATCCGTGGTAGTCCGTTTTATGGTTCGATTTAGGGAGGTCCTGCGCCTTTCCCTTTCTGTGTCTATTGTCCTTGTGTCTGTTGCTGTTCTGGTGTGCCGTGAGATGGTTGACTCTTTCCCATTTTTGATCTCGTGGTCAGTCAACCAGTCTCCGGCCATCTTCCTTTCTTCTGTTTCTTTCTGTCTGGTGTTCCTCTGTCCTGTTCTTGTCTGTAGTGTTTGTTGCTGCATTTGTGTGCTTTTAGCGCCTGGGGGGACGTCTCCTCCCCCTTTGGTTTTTATCTGCTTCGTAGATTTTCGGCTCGCCTGATTTTGGAATGGGGGACTGATGACCTTCGCTGTTTAGTCCCCCTTAAACATCCAACAACCACCACCACTTCCCAGAGCGGTTCTCCAATGAGGTCATTCTTTCTGTGTGCCGCCCCTCAGTGCAGGAACAGTGGCAACTTCCAAATGAATCTGTTGATGACAAGGACGCAAGGGCCTCACGTTTGCCAAAACTTTTAGCAACACCACTTGAGTCCTGAACTCTCTACAACGTAGAGAGGGAGCCTATGTTATTAATGAAATTTTATTGCACCCCCTTTCTCCATTTTTCAGTCGAAGTGAACTGACAGTGAAGTGTGGGTCGCAATCTGACAGAGTATCAAAACTATTTCCTTTAAAAACACCCTGTATGTGCATCATAGTCTACACACACTATTATTTAATTTCGAGCTTCGTGATTCAGTTTGCAGATTTTCTCCTCAAATGTTACGTCACATTCACCCTTCAACATTTTTAGCGAGCAGAAACGCGAGGCCTTTTAGCCCACTACCATCTTTCTCATTATCTGCGCAGTAAAAGGCAAGGACATAATACGTTCAGGGGAACCACGTCTAGTACAACAAAGAGGAGTTTACACAAATTTCGATTTCGACACTCTGAAGAAATTGACATTAAGAGAGCCATCTAATGAAAGCTCCAAGAACTTTAATTGGAAAGTCCATTTGTTGCGTAGAGCCTTAGGGTACAGTAGCTTTAGTAGTAGTAGTAGATGGGTTTTGGGGGCGCACGACAGCAAGGTCTTCAGCGCCCAGGTACAGTAGCTATAAAACGGTGATGATATAGATGATATGATGATGATGGCGATGATACTGAATAGTATCGACTAACTGCAGAAAATAACTTTTGAGTGATGATATTCCGAATAACGTATCCTACAAACACGAAGTACTGTACAGGATGTTTCACTATCATATGATGATACGAGGCCATGCAATGAAATAATTAAATTGGAAAACATGCATACAGCGTGGTATTTAAAATGATGTTTGATGTAGCCTAGGCCTGAATTACGTTATTCATCGATAAATGGGAGAACACTTGCGATAAAGCGACACGAACTGGCATACAAGCATATCTTCACCACACTAGCCAACGTTACACAAAGTACATCCCTTTATGCACGAATCAGGGAATCGCAGTACTGTCATACACGACGCGTAAACTTATATATTGAATAATGTGCCTAGCCAAAGCAATAAGCTTGGGAAAGTTCACATAACGTACAAAAAGTATTGCGGAATGCCTACCTAAAAATGTGATAACTGGATTAATACATAAGTACTTCAGAAAGTAAGTTACATACGTCGTACAACGATATGACCATTGCATAAGAAGACTAGCGCTTTGTCAGAAGAGAGCTTGTATTCCGCGTTTCCTGTAAACATTGTTCTGCTGTGGTACAGATAACAGATGCACCACAGTGTGCGTGTGAAATGACGGGGTAACTGGAAGCGTACTCCACAACTGAAGTACACGGGACAGTGTGATTCTCGTCGACAAAACGTCTACATAGCACATAGGTTCACTGTGAAATTCTGCTGATGTGTGGAAGAAATCCAATGTCACGTTCAGCCATAGTGAAATGGTGCCAAGAATTTGGCCTAGGTGGAACAGACGTGAGTAATGCTGATCGGGGGGCCCAGGTTTTGCACCGTGGGACTTGCACCTTTTTGGTAATTTGAGGGAAAGGCTGTAGGAAGACTGATTTTCCAGTCATGAGGACGTTCACACAAAATTTCTCGAATGGCTCCATGACCAAGAAACGAATTTATATTGCCGGAGAACTTCAGACTGGTAAAACGTTCCGGCAGTTGCTAACAGAGACTTGGTGACTATGCTGAGAACTTGTTATGGGTATGTGTCCGTCAAGGTACAAAGCCACGCTTCGTGCCGAAAGGGCATCCAACGGTATGCGGTAACACCTATTGCTCCGACGTTCAATAGCGTCGTTGGATAACGTTTGCGGACACTATTTCCTGTCCTCAGTTTGTTCCTCAAAACATCCTCTACAATATAAAACTGTGGAAAAAAATTGCTTAAATCCGTAAAAGTTGCTTTGGCTGCAGAACGGGCAGAGAACCACACTGACAACGAAAATATGAATATCACAGACTGCATTGTCGTCTTGTGGTGATAATTCATATTCGTCATGGAAAAGATTTTCTTGCAGCAAGTGGCTTTCGCCGTCCGTCTTGCGTGATGGATAGCTCCTGAAATACTGAAAGACGCTTGGTAGTCGTTGTGTTTGACGTCCTGTTTTCTTTATTTACTTGAAGCGATAGAATTTATGAGAAAATGTTATCAGTTAAGATTTCTTGCGCTTCCTGGAAATCAAGTAACTCTAATTCAACCGTATTGAACTTGAGGTCACCAATTCGGCAAGTCGGTCTGAGATAATATGATAAGAATGATTTTTAACGATAGCAACTTAAGAGACCGAAATATGGGTAAAGTTAACAGCACTGAATAGGTTTTGGTATTTTCTCTTATTTTACTTTCAAATGTATTTATGAAACATTTACGTTATAAATTCGTAGATAAACGATTTACCGAATTATCGGATTTCATATTCGCTTCACTCTCGCCTCTCCCCAGCTGCCTCTTCTCGTTTAGATTCTCTTTCTCTCTTTCTAATGTAACCGTCAATCGTCCTACGCATGAACTCTGACCGTCGTTCCAACCACTGGTCACTCAAAAACAGTTTTTCTTCTCCAAGAGTTTTGTGTCGCCTCGTTCTCACTGTAGAGCTGTACCAAGAGAAGCGAGGAGTAGATGTCGTTTGGTGGCAGGTATTCTCACGTACAACACAAACTGCACGCACGTATTATCAGGGTACTTTATCAACAGAACAAGAAGTTCCTTAACTTAAGAGGGTCCAGGTGTCGTGGTACAAGCTCTTCCGTGATAAACCACGTTAGTCTCACTAATGGTGAAATATACGTCCAGCTACGCACACTACTCTGGTCGCTAGGTACTGACTGACTCTGAGCTACAGATTGAGCTAACTGCGACTGCGATTGATGACTCGATGACTCACTGGATGACTGACTGACTGGCCCTCTGGTCCGCGGCGGCGATCCGCGTTGTTTGCGTCTCTGTCTTTGCCGATCGGAGTGCTGGCGAAATCTTACGGCAGCACAAAGAGTAATGATATTTAGTGCATCAGCATGCGGTTTGTCAAAACTATCATCAAGTTTTTGAACAAAATCTGCTCTTTTCGGTCATCAGCGTCCGATGACCTTACAGCATGTTTTTGAAGTTATCCATATTTTTTAAATTAAACTTGTAATTTTTGTATGCAGTTTCTCAGCTCCTGCCTTGAAAATCGTGATTTTTCTCATTAAATCCTCACTTTCTGCCATACAGTGTGACACTTTTTTAATTTACGCACCCAAAAGAGACCCTTAAATGTTTGACTGACAAATTTCGGTTTCCTTCCAGTCATTTCATGGACGTAATACCGAATACATTAATTATGTTCCGTAAACAAACTGACAATGAAGACATTGTCCTTGTTAGGAGTGCTAACTTGCCTCGAAAGTGAAACACTGTTGTGATGGTCCTGGATGGGTCGTAAAAGGGATCGGCGTGACTGCTTCTGCCCTCTCTCGACATGTCTTGGGGCTACTGACGAGTCGTCTCAACCATTCATTGTGATCTACGCTATGAAGACGCGTTAATTTAAGAAGAGTGAAGTAGTCAAGCTGCCTACGTTGGTTAAGAAATGAATTTGTGATGCAAAATTTATGTTT
Organism: Schistocerca americana; assembly: GCF_021461395.2. Taxonomy (NCBI): domain Eukaryota; kingdom Metazoa; phylum Arthropoda; class Insecta; order Orthoptera; family Acrididae; genus Schistocerca; species Schistocerca americana. The sequence goes on along the minus strand of NC_060123.1, from coordinate 295,883,272 downwards.
GCCATTTATCATCGTGCAGTTCTTACAAATAACAACCTTGCAGTCGATAGTCCATCCAACAGTACAGAAAAATATGTACAATAAGGAGAACAGCCAGTCTTCTACATTTCACGATAGCACGGTCAGATCGAATGGTTTGCATTAAAAAAAAATCCGATGGTAGCCAATAACGCACACCACGAAACTGGAAATTTGAAAGGGATACGATATTCAAAATTATTTTACATCCAAACGATACATTTCCTGAGATGGGTTCCTTGTCAAAACTTCATTAAGCCCATCTGCAATCCCTAGAAGCCAGTAGTAAGAACTGTGAAACATACTGTATTTAGTTCGAATACTGTACTTTCCCAAACAATCAACCTTAATATGAAAATTTCAAATAATTTTGTTGGCTAATTGGTTTCCACTTACACTTCGTTGTAATTATGCTGCTTATAAAATCTTCATAATGAAACGCTCACTGTGATCACATGACTTTTCTGTCACATGAAGAGTCAGTTAGCAATCTGCCTGAAACTATGGATCTGTAAGACTTTATTTACGTCTTCCGAAGTATCTAGTTAAGGAACGTAGTCATGTGAAAATGGTTTACCCTGGTCTGTTGTCAGTAATTAAGACAAAAATATGACTGTCGATTTGGATGAATGTGTTGGATGGACCGTGAATGACAGAGCACCTCGAGTTCCTTCTGCTAAGAAGGCGAGTACACCGTTCGTTTGTTCTATATTTTTCCGAGCTTCAAACGGGAGCGACTGCAGTAATCGATAGGAACTGTGATTGCTGTGTACAGATGCGAGCTGAGTTGGCCACCCTTAGCTCATAGCTCCAGGCTGCACTGGCTTCCATACACAGCTTGAGGCTTCTGCCAAGGGGCTTCACTGTGGGGGATCGGACGCGGGGATGCGAGAGACGCCGAGCACGTCCCACGTTTCCCCCGCTTGGTCCACTGCTGTGGCCGCCCCGGGTACTGCCTGCACTGAGGTTGACCCCTCACCTGTGGTCGAGTGGGAGATCACTCCAAAGCCTGGTAGACAGCGAAAAACTTCCCGAGGGGCCGATCGTAGGGCAGGGGCCCCCAGTTCGATTGATGAACGGGTTTCGGGGGTTATCTGTGGCTGACTATGTCTCTGAGCCGGATGCAGTCGTCCACCCTCTTCCAGAAGAAGCTTCTTGGCCCGCAAAGTCTGGGGTAGGTTTGCTGGTAGCTGAGAGCTCCAACGTTAGACACGTAATGGGGCCCCTTAGGAACATGGATGCCAAGGAGGGGAAGGAAGCCAGTGTGCACTCCATGTGCATACCGAGGGGAGTCATTCTGGATGTGGAAAGGGTGATTCCGAATGCCATGAAGAGTACAGATTGCAGCCACCTGCAGGTGGTGGCTCATGTCGCTACAAATGACGTATGTCGCTTTGGATCGGAGGAGACTCTCTCTGGTTTCGGGCAGCTAGTGGAAATGGTAAGGACTGCCACTCTTGCTTGCGAGATTAAGGTGGAGCTCACCATCTGCAGCATCATCGATAGAACCGACTGTGGTCCTCTGGTGCAGAGCCGAATGGAGGGTCTGAATCAGAGGCTCAGGCTTTTCTGTGACCTTGTAGGCTGCCTTGCGCCATTGGGTGGTGGGTTTCAGGGTTTTGCTTAATAGGTCAGCAGTCCACTACACACAGAAGGGTCTACACGGGTAGTGGGGGCTGTGTGGAAGGGACTGGGCGTGTTTTTCTTTTGTTTTTTTGTTTTTTGGTTAGAGGGCCTCAATGAACCACAGAAAGGGCGTCCGTCTAAAAGGGAGCAGGTAAAACACAGCACGTTAGTTGTATAAACGATCGGTATTGTAGCTGTAAATTGTCGTAGCTGTGTTGGGAAAGAACCAGAGCTCCAAGCCCTAATAGAAACCACTAAAGCTCAAATAGTTATAGGCACAGAAAGCTGGCTAAAGCCGGAAATAAGCTCAGCAGAAATTTTTTTTCTAACGATCTAACATGCTCAGAAAGGATAGATTAAATATAATTGGTGGTGAAGTATTTATTGCTGTCAGAAGTAGTTTGCCTTGTAGTGAAATTGAAGTAGATATTTCCTGCGAAATAGTATGGCTAGATGTCACACTTGACAATCGAACTAAACTATTAATTAGGTCGTTTTACCGACCCCCCGACTCAGAAGGTATAGTTGCTGAACAGTTCAAATAAAACTTGAGTCTCAGTTCAAATAGGTACCCCAAACATATAATTATAGTCGGTGGCGACTTTAATCGATTCTCGATATGCTGGAAAAATTATACGTTTAAAGCCGGAAGCAGGCATCAAATGTCATCCGAAATTGTTCTGAATGCTTTCTCAGAAAATTAATTTGAGCAATTAGTTCATGAGCCCACTCGAAGCATAAATAGCTGCGAAAGCATACTGGACCTCTTTGCAATAAATAATCCTGGACAAATAGTGAGTATCGTGACGAATACAGGGATTAGTGACCACAAGGCAGTAGCTGCTAGGCTTAATACTGTAACTCCTACAACCATCAAATAGAAACGTGAAGTATATCTATTTAAAAAAGCTGATTAAAATGCTCTTAACGCTTTTTTAAGGTACAGGCTGAACTCCTTCTGATCTGATCATGTAAGCGTAGAAAAGTTGTGGTATGATTTCAAAGAGATAGTATCGACAGCTTTTGAGAGATATATACCACATAAATTAATAAGTGATGGTACTCATCCCCCATGGTACACAAACTGGGTCAGATCGCTGTTGCAGAAGCAGCGAAAAAAGCATGCCAAATTTAAAAGAACGCAAAATCCCCAAAACTAGCAAAGTTTTGTAGAAGTTCGAAATATAGTGAATACTTCAATGCGAGATGCTTTCAGTGATTTCCACAACGAAACTCTGTCTCGAAATCTGGCAGAAAACCCACAGAGATTCGGGTCATACATAAAGCACATCAGTGGCAAGACGCAATCAATACCTTCACTGCGCGATAACAACGGTGAAGTCACTGATGACAGTGCCACTAAAGCAGAGTTATTAAACAAGGTTTTCCGAAACTCCTTCACCGAAGAAGACGAAGTAAACATTCCTGATTTCCAATCAAGAACAACTGCCAAGATGAGAAACGTAGTAGATATCCTCGGAGTAACGAAGCAGATTAAATCACTTAATAAAGGCAAAGCCTCCGGTCCAGAATGTATACCATTCAGGTTCCTCTCAGAGTATGCTAATAAAATAGCTCCATATTTAGCAATTATCTACAACCACTCGCTCACAGAAAGATCCGTACCTAAAGGCTGGAAAATTGCTCAGGTCACACTAACACCCAAAAAGGGAAGTAGGAGTAATCCGCTTAATTACAGGCCTATATCACTAACGTCGATCTGCAGTACAGTTTTGGAACATATACTGTATTCGAACGTTATGAAGTACCTCGAAAAAAACGATTTATTGACACATAGTCTGCTCGATTTCAGAAAATATCATTCTTCTGAAACACAACTAGCTCTTTATACTCATGAAATAATGAGTGCTATCGACAGGGGATGTCAAATTGATTCCATATTTTTAGATTTCCAGAAGGCTTTCGACACCGTTCCTCATAAGCGTCTTCTAGACAAAGTGCGTGGCTATGGAGTATCGCCTCAGTCGTGCGACTGGATTCATGATTTCCTGTCAGAAAGGTCACAGTTCGTAGTAATGGACGGAAAGTCATCGAGTAAAACAGAAATAATATCCGGCATTCCCCAAGGAAGTGTTATAGGCCCTCTATAGTTCCTGATCGATATTAACGACATGGGAGTCAATCTCAGTAGCCGTCAGATTGTTTGCAGATGATTTTGTCATTTACCGTCTTGTAAAGTCATCAGATGACCAAAACGAATTGCAAAATGATTTAGATAAGGTATCTGTATGATGCGAAAAGTGTCAATTGACCCTGAAGAATGAAAAGTGTGAAGTTATTCACGTGAGTACTAAAAGAAATCCGCTAAATTTCGATTACGCGATAAGTCATACAAATCTGAAGGCTGTAAATTCAATTAAATACTTAGGGATTGCAACTACAAATACCATAAATTGGAATGATCACATAGATAATGTTTTGGGTAGAGCAAACCAAATACTGCGATTCATTGGCAGAACACTTAGAAGGTGCAGCAGGTCTACTAAAAAGACACTGCTTACACCACGCTTGTCCGCCCTGTTCAGGAGTATTGCTATGCCGTGTGGGATCCGCATCAGGTGGGACTGACGGATGACACCGAAAAAGTTCAAACAAGGGCAGCTCGTTTTGTATTATCGAGAAATAGGGGAGATAGTGCCACAGACATAATACGTGAATTGGAGTGGTAGTCATTTAAACAAAGGCGTTTTTCGTTGCGACGGGATCTTCTCATGAAATTTCAATCACCAGTTTTCTTCTCCGATTGCGAAAACTTTCTGTTGGCACCCACCTACATAGGGAGAAATGATCATCACGATAAAATAAGAGAAATCAGAGCTCGTACAGAAAAATTTAAGTGCTCGTTTTCCCCGCCCGCAGTTCGAGAGTGGAGCGGTAGAGAGATTGAAGGTGGTTCATTGAATCCTCTGCCAGGCACTTTATTGCGACTAGCAGAGTAATCACGTAGATGTAGATTTAGATATGGAATATATCGGCTTTCTACGAAACTGAACTCACTTCAGGATACCAAAATTCCTTTATCCATTCTATTAGAAAGCTCAGTGAGTTCGCCAACTGAAGTGCCACGCGTCTAACTGGTTGCCTCTCGGAATTTGACGCACCAGAGCGTAGGTTTGAGGAGCAGCTGCTGAATTAACTTTTATCACTTGTCCAGTAAAGACTTCAGCCAAATACGTCCACACAAAATACAGTGTGAGAAAAAAGTGAAGTAGAAAGCTAAATGAAACGTCGTAGGCTGAGAGGGTGTGCGTTGTTATTTCAGTAGTTACAGAGTCGAGTCAAATTTATAAAGAAGTTTGCAGATTGAGTCTACTCACAAATATGACCTCGTATCCCCTCCTGCCTGGATACACGCCCTAATTCGGCTGTGAGGGTGTTATGAAGACGTTCTATCCTATCCTGAGGCAAACTGGCCCACAATTGTTGTAACTACTCCTTGATGTACTGGATACTGGCCTGGATCGGAACTGATGTCCGACTTGGTCCCTCACATATTCCATCGGGGTCAGATCTGGGCATCTTGCTGCTCACGGGAGTACCTCAACATAAAGGCAGGAAGTTCATAGAAACACGAGTCATGGGGGCTCAAGAATTGTCCTGTTGAAAAACGGCTCCACGGTACTATCGCAAGAGAGATAACGCATTATGATGCAGAATGTCCGTGATGTACAGCTGTGTCGTCGAAGTTCCCTCAGTTATTACACCAGTCGTCACCTGTCATACCCAATGGCTTTCCTCACACCATGACTTTTTTTTAAAGAGGTGGAGCCCCTCCACGCCCACACCGGCTTCATGGCCAACTCAAAAGGTCTACTGCCATCTCCGCATAAGGGTTAGTTTTCATTAAAGTGAGGTGTCGCAGGATGTGGGTACTGCGATGTCTGCGTACGTGTCTGGTTAAGGATAACCGCCGGCCAGGGTGGCCGAGCGGTTCTAGGCGCTACAGTCTGGAACCGCACGACCGCTATGGTCGCAGGTTCGAATTCTGCCTCGGGTATGGATGTGTGTGATGTCCTTAGGTTAGTTAAGTTTAAGTAGTTCTAAGTTCTAGGGGACTGATGACCTCAGAAGTTAAGTCCCATAGTGCTCAGAGCCATTTGAACCATTTGTTAAGGTTAACCATTAATACTCGCTCATCTGGAGATAGATAGAGTCGAAAGTTGAACGAAGGGTAGCGGTTTGAAGGGCAGAGGAAAAAAAAGTGCCAAGGCAAGAGACAAGGGGAAAAAACCTCTGCGATAGTTAGGTAGGGTGGTAAGAGCACAAGAGGATGTCTTGCTGCCTGCGATAGGTCATGCAATGGTAGGCTTTGTTAGTAGTGGGTATCATGTATGTCGACACCTTTGACGTTGTGCGGTACTGTTGCTCGGCGGCTGCCGCTGGGTGCCGGTGTTGAACTCTCGGTCAGCGTCAGCAACCTGCAACAGTTAGGTTTATCATCTTTTGTGTCCGATAGGTCATATATCGGATGCACATTGTAGGGTGATATGGGCGATTTGTTTGTGCGTCAATGGGCGAGCTTGTCGATTTCCCTGCTGTAGCCTGTTGGTCGGCTTTAAAAGCGCCTGGTATTTCCAGTCACGTTGCTGATATGCAGGGGCTTGCCGACGTTTTGTAGCTTGTTGGTGTATGTTAGCTTGCCACAGGGGGTTATGCCCTAGGTAATAGTGTCTTTGGCCGCTTCCCAGAGTAAGGATGAAAAGATTGTTCAAGTGTCTCGAGTTCCTGTATAGTAGTGTGGCGTTTTTTTTTTTTATACTTCCATGAGGGTTGCAAGGCGGTATTCATACACACCATGATGCCAGGAGTAACACCGCTGTGCCTCTCCGAAACTTTGGAAGAATGGAAGCTGTTCTAAAACTGTCGCCTTACATTTGGATGGGGCGGAACGGCGTTTCAGCGCTAAACACGTCAGCTGCGCATATTCCACAGTCTCAGCACCTCTCCAGACGCAGTCGTTTATATTGTGTTAATGGCAGCCTACGCATGGGACGGTAATACCGGAGTGTGGCTGCTACTGTCAGTCTACGACCAATGGTGCGGGCTGACACAGAACGTCGCAGGGAGTCCGTTACTTGTTTTCAGATGGCAGGTGCAAATGTGAGGAGGTTATGACGTACGAAGGGGTGCTGAAAAATAATTCCTCCGAGTTTTTTAAGTGAAAAATCTTAAAGCTTTTTAAATAAAACATACTTTATTAACTTTCTACATCTTTGTTCTTAAATATCTGCAGACGTCTGTCGTCAGAGGGCTCCAAATTGTAGCATGTGACTTGGCGCTCTGTAACGTAATTATGCCGGTGCATGAGAAACAGCTTGCTGTAATCGAGTTTCGAATTTGAAGAGTTCGTCCACATACGGCGTACCCTCTGCTACAGCATGACAATGCCAGACCATACACGGGCGCTGCAACTTCTGTAACAATCCGACGCCCTGGTTTCAGTCTCGTCCATCATCTTCCTAAAGTTCCGACATGACTACATTCGATTTTCATTTGCTTCCAAAAGTAAGAAAACGTCTTCGATTACTTAATTGTGATAGTGGCGAAGTGGTGCAAGCCATGGAGAGGTTGTGGCTCCGTCAACAAAGTCAAACACTCTACAGTGAAAGTATCAACAAACTGGTCTCTCGTTGGGAGAAATGTGTTCGTCGCCAGGGTGTCTATGTGGAGAAGTAAATATCTAGATATGAAGAATAAAGACATAGAATGTCAATTGCGCTTGTTGTATTTAAAAACTCTTAAGAATTAAAAAAATTGGAGGCATTACGTTTCAGCAAGCCCTTTTACTTCGTCGGCAATACGGGGATCCTCCATCGTTACAGTAAGATGTGGTGTACCGAAACATTGACGCCGAACGTGCCTGCGCTCCCATTGCTGTGCAGTCGGGCATCTGGCCATTCTCAATCCGAATGCCCCGCAAATCTGGATATCACACAATCTGTAGACGGCCAAATGGAGACGCGCTATGAGTCCCATTTCAAACTTTATCAGGTGCTGATAACGCTTTCTGATACTGCTACGTGATATCTCCTACTTCACAGTAATGAATCAACACCTTGTGCCGTCACATCCCTTAAATACCCCACCAGATACCCCACCAGGCCTGGTATCAGCATCAGAAATAAACAGTACTAATGTAATCTTAAGACCGTTCTACCTGTCACAAAGAATTGCAGCTCTAATCATTTACGCAGTCGCCGATCGCTGTACGAAGTTACATTAATATCCGATCATGTCTTCTCGGTGCTTCATTTTTTTAGTCATGCATCACTGATAGATTCACACATTTTACGATTATAAAAATTCCTACACCACAGTATTAAAATAAAGGAAATTTTTACTTTCAATTTTTGTAATGTTGGCTCCTTTGTGGAATGGGTCTCCAGGCTGTAGTCTCGATGGTCGGGGGGTCCGTCTATGTGATTCGTGATCTGGCAGAAACAGCTGCAGATAAACAAGGTAACCTAACTGTTTATCGGATATGCGTTCCTTGGAGTTGTGACACTGAATTTTTCCCGGCTACAAACCTAAATTAATCCGTTCATTTACGCGATTCACGGAGGCGTTTGTGTTCCCTGCAACTGCATATATATGTACGTATCACCCTGGTTACCAGAAGTCCTGAAGATAGACGTTGACTGTGGATATTGTATCACAGACACAGTTCCTTTGACTGTTCAGAGATGTCACTGCACCCACCCAGAGATGCATGAGCAGAGCCTATTAGACGGAGGGGGTCCGACAGCCGATCAGTTCCAGTCATTCCACCAGGAAGGAGGTACACAGCTCGTGTTGTCTGTAGTTCAACCATGCCCAGACGGTCAATACCGCGGTTCGATCGCCTCCTCATTGTTACTTTGTGCCAGGAAGGGATCTCAACAAGGGAAGTGTCCAGGCATCTCGGAATGAACCACAGTGATATTGTTCGGACGTGTAGAATATACAGAGAGACAGGAACTCTCGATGACATGCGTCGCTCAGGCCGCCCGACGGCTAATACTGCAATGGATGACCGCTACCTGTGGATTATGGCTCGGAGGAACCCTGACAGCAAGGCCACCATGTTGAATAATGCTTTCCGTGCAGCCACAGGACGTCATGTTACGGCTCAAACTGTGCGCAATAGGCTGCATGATGCGCAACTTCACTCCCGACGTCCATGGCGAGGTCTACCTTTGCAACCACGACACTATGCAGTGCGGTACAGAGGGGCCCAACAATATGCCGAAGGGACCGCTCAGGATTGACATCACGTTCTCTTCCCCGATGGGTGTCGCATACCCCTCCAAACAGACAATCGTTGGAGACTTGTTTGGAGGCAAGCCGGTCACGCTGAACACCTTAGACATACTGTCCAGCGAGTGCAACGAGGTGGAGGTTCCCTGCTGTTTTGAGGTGTATATGGGGCCGACGTACGCCGCTGGTGGTCATGGAAGGCGCCGTAACGGCTGTACGATATGTGAATGCCATCCTCCGACCGATAGTGCAACCATATCGGCAGCATATTGGCGAGGCGTTCGTCTTCATGGAAGACAATTCGCGCCCCCATCGTGGACATCTTGTGAAAGACTTCCTTCAGGATAAAGACATCGCTCGTCTAGAGTGGCCAGCGTGTTCTCCAGAGATGAACCCCATCTAACATGCCTCGGATAGATTGAAAAGCGCTGTTTATGGACGACGTGACCCACCAACCACTCTGAAGGATCTACGCCGAAATGCCGCTGAGGAGTGGGACAATCTGCACCAACAGTGCCTTGATAAACTTGTGGATAGTATGCCACGACGAATACAGGCATGCAAAATGTAAGAGGACGTGCTGCACGGTATCAGAGGTACCAGTGTGTACAGCAATGTGGACCACCACCTCTGAAGGTCTCGCTGTATTGTGGTGCAACATGCAATGTGTGGTTTCATGGGCAATAAAAAGGGCGGAAATGATGTTTATGTTTATCCAATTTTCTGTCCAGGTTCCGCAACTCTTGGAAACCGAGGTTATGCAAAACGATTTTTAATATATATATATATATATATATATATATATATATATATATATATATATAGAGAGAGAGAGAGAGAGAGAGAGAGAGAGAGAGAGAGAGAGAGGTTGGTCCATTGATCGTGGCCGGACCAAATATCTCACGAAATGAGCGTCAAGCGAAAAAACTACAAAGAACGAAACTTGTCCAGCTTGAAGGGGAAAACGAGATGACGCTATGGTTGGCCCGCTAGATGGCGCTGCCATCGGTCAAACGGATATCAACTGCGTTTTTTTAAATAGGAACCCCCATTTTTTATTACATATTCGTGAAGTACGTAAAGAAATATGAATGTTTTAGTTGGACCACTGTTTTCGCTTTGTGACAGATGGCGCTGTATAGTCACAAAGATATGCCTCACCATTTTAGACGAACTGTTGGTAACAGGTAGGATTTTTAAATTAAAATGCAGAACGTAGGTACGTTTGAACATTTTATTTCAGTTGTTCCAATGTGATACATGTACCTTTGTGAACTAATCATTTCTGCGTGATTACCTGTAAATACCACATTAATGCAATAAATGCTCAAAATGATGTCCGTCAACCTCAATGCATTTGGCAATACGTTAAACGATATTCCTCTCAACAGCGAGTGGTTCGCCTTCCGAAATGTTCGGACATGACGCATGTTGTCAGGCGTTGTCAGTGGATCACGATAGCAAATATCTTTCAACTTTCCCCACAGAAAGATCAGAGAGTGTAGCTTAAGTTTTGTTCACTCCTCTAGTATTCCCTACTGTGTCAAGGTAGTTATTCATGGCTATTCATGGCTGTCTTAACTGAATCGCTACTAAACGTTACCCAGTTTTAGTAACGATTTTTCAAAACCAGATTTCCTAGACCATTTCTTCCAGTATCGTTCGATTTTGTACATCATTAGTTTGCCTAATACATTTTCGAAGCTTCCAGTTCCTTCTTCGCCCACTGTCTCCCCAGTCCATGTCTTGCACAGTTTTACTAAAATAACTAACTATCTATTGAAGTGGTGCTTGAAAGTGAAAGGCCAATTACATAAAACCAATAAAAGGAAGTAAACTGCAGTGCACGGATTGTGTAGGCAGCGGCGCACGTTCCACAGATGTGCTCTCTCTACTCACACTGACAAACAGGCAAAACTTTCTCTTTAGCTTTTCTGGAGGAATTTTGCCGCGAGTCGGCATAGCATCGCTGCCCCCGCTCCGCAAAAGGCGAAGCCGCGTCTCACCAGTGAAGTGGCGACGGGAGAGAGCGAAGCTGCTACATACTTCTACAGTACGATGGCAGGAGTCTCCCACTGCAGTGGCTATGTAGGCACCTGGCTGCTTGCTGTGAGACCATCGTTATACGTCGTTACTGGTCATTCACCTTACGCGAGTTTCTGTCACCACCTAAATTAGTAATTACATTACGACTGTTATCCACAACACAAAGTAAAAATTGTTGTTGAGATCGTGAAAGATTTGATCGTAGAATTAGATAATTTATGATGGCCTGTTCTGTTTGCGCGGCTTGGGAAAGGAACATTCCTAGATCCCTCTACAGTAATTTTATGATCTACTACCACGGCAGTGTAGTGCAAAGGAAAATCGACACAGAAAAAATGAAACGGAGAATCACCGAGCGAGGTGGCGCAGTGGTTAGCACACTGGGCTTGCATTCGGGAGGACGACGGTTCAATCCCGCGTCCGGCCATCCTGATTTAGGTTTTCCGTGATTTCCATAAATCGCTCCAAGCAAATGCCTGGATGGTTACTTTGAAAGGGCACGGCCGACTTCCTTCCCCGTCCTTCTCTAATCCGATGAGACCGATGACCTCGCTGTCTGGTCTCCTCCCCCAAACAACCCAACCCAACAAGGAGAACCTCTAACGCAGTGATCGTCAAAGCTTTTTGCTCGAGAGCCGACATGTCGGACCGCATATGTGCCAATCTTATTATTAATTGGTAAGCTATACAAATCGGTAGGTTGTAAGCGTCCAGTAGACTAGTTGTGCTAAGGGCGCGATAAGTTGGCAGCTGGCCCCCATGTTGTTTGTTGTTGTTGTTGTGGTCTTCAGTCCTGAGACTGGTTTGATGCAGCTCTCCATGCTACTCTATCCTGTGCAAGCTTCATCTCCCAGTACCTACTGCAACCTACATCCTTGTGAATCTGCTTAGTGTATTCATCTCTTGGTCTCCCTCTACGATTTTTACCCTCCACGCTGCCCTCCAATACTAAATTGGTGATTCCTTGATGCCTCAGAACATGTCCTACCAACCGATCCCTTCTTCTGGTCAAGTTGTGCCACAAACTTCCCTTCTCCCCAATCCTATTCAATACTTCCTCATTAGTTACGTGATCTACCCATCTAATTTTCAGCATTCTTCTGTAGCACCACATTTCGAAAGCTTCTATTCTCTTCTTGTCCAAACTATTTATCGTCCATGTTTCACTTCCATACATGGCTACACTCCATACGAATACTTTCAGAAATGACTTCCTGACACTTAAATCAATACTGGATGTTAACAAATTTCTCTTCTTCAGAAACGCTTTCCTTGCCATTGCCAGTCTACATTTTATATCCTCTCTACTTCGATCATCATCAGTTATTTTGCTCCCCAAATAGCAAAACTCCTTTACTACTTTAAGTGTCTCATTTCCTAATCTAATTCCCTCAGCATCACCCGACTTAATTACACTACATTCCATTATCCTTGTTTTGCTTTTGTTGATGTTCATCTTATATCCTCCTTTCAAGACACTGTCCATTCCATTCAACTGCTCTTCCAAGTCCTTTGCTGTCTCTGACAGAATTACAATGTCGTCGGCGAACCTCAAAGTTTTTATTTCTTCTCCATGAATTTTAATACCTACTCCGAATTTTTCTTTTGTTTCCTTTACTGCTTGCTGAATATACAGATTGAACAACATCGGGGAGAGGCTACAACCCTTACTCCCTTCCCAACCACTGCTTCCCTTTCATGTCCCTCGACTCTTATAACTGCCATCTGGTTTCTGTACAAATTGTAAATAGCCTTTCGCTCCCTGTATTTTACCCCTGCCACCTTTAGAATTTGAAAGAGAGTATTCCAGTCAACATTGTCGAAAGCTTTCTCTAAGTCTACAAATGCTAGAAACGTAGGTTTGCCTTTCCTTAATCTTTCTTCTAAGATAAGTCGTAAGGTCAGTATTGCCTCACGTGTTCCAGTGTTTCTACGGAATCCAAACTGACCTTCCCCGAGTAGTGATCGTTAAAAATCGGTACCATTCAGACCACTTCTACATCTACATCTACATTTATACTCCGCAAGCCACCCAAAGGTGTGTGGCGGAGGGCATTTTACGTGCCACTGTCATTACCTACCTTTCCTGTTCCAGTCGCGTATGGTTCGCGGGAAGAACGACTGTCTGAAAGCCTCCGTGCGCGCTCTAATCTCTCTAATTTTACATTCGTGATCTCCTCGGGAGGTATAAGTAGGGGGAAGCAATATATTCGATACCTCATCCAGAAACGCACCCTCTCGAAACCTGGCGAGCAATCTACACCGCGATGCAGAGCGCCTCTCTTGCAGAGTCTGCCACTTGAGTTTATTAAACATCTCCGTAACGCTATCACGGTTACCAAATAACCCTGTGACGAAACGCGCCGCTCTTCTTTGGATCTTCTCTATCTCCTCCGTCAAACCGATCTGGTACGGATCCCACACTGATGAGCAATACTCAAGTATAGGTCGAACGAGAGTTTTGTAAGCCACCTCCTTTGTTGATGGACTACATTTTCTAAGCACTCTCCCAATGAATCTCAACCTGGTACCCGCTTTACCAACAATTAATTTTATATGATCATTCCACTTCAAATCGTTCCGCACGCATACTCCCAGATATTTTACAGAAGTAACTGCTACCAGTGCTTGTTCCGCTATCATATAATCATACAATAAAGGATCCTTCTTTCTATGTATTCGCAATACATTACATTTGTCTATGTTAAGGGACAGTTGCCACTCCCTGCACCAAGTGCCTATCCGCTGCAGATCTTCCTGCATTTCGCTGCAATTTTCTAATGCTGCAACTTCTCTGTATATTACAGCATCATCCGCGAAAAGCCGCATGGAATTTCCGACACTATCTACTAGGTCATTTATACATATTGTGAAAAGCAATGGTCCCATAACACTCCCCTGCGGCACGCCAGAGGTTACTTTAACGTCTGTAGACGTCTCTCCATTAATAACAACATGCTGTGTTCTGTTTGCTAAAAACTCTTCAATCCAGCCACACAACTGATCTGATATTCCATAGGCTCTTACTTTGTTTATCAGGCGACAGTGCGGAACTGTATCGAACGCCTTCCGGAAGTCAAGAAAAACAGCATCTACCTGGGAGCCTGTATCTAATATTTTCTGGGTCTCATGAACAAATAAAGCGAGTTGGGTCTCACACGATCGCTGTTTCAGGAATCCATGTTGATTCCTACATAGTAGATTCTGGGTTTCCAGAAACGACATGATACTCGAGCAAAAAACATGTTCTAAAATTCTACAACAGATCGACGTCAGAGATATAGGTCTATAGTTTTGCGCAACTGCTCGACGACCCTTCTTGAAGACTGGGACTACCTGTGCTCTTTTCCAATCATTTGGAACCTTCCGTTCCACTAGAGACTTGCGGTACACGGCTGTTAGAAGGGGGGCAAGTTCTTTCGCGTACTCTGTGTAGAATCGAATTGGTATCCCGTCGGGTCCAGTGGACTTTCCTCTATTGAGTGATTCCAGTTGCTTTTCTATTCCTTGGACACTTATTTCGATGTCAGCCATTTTTTTCGTTTGTGCGAGTCTTCCTCTGTGAAACAGCTTTGGAAAAAGGTGTTTAGTATTTCAGCTTTACGCGTGTCATCCTCTGTTTCAATGCCATCATCATCCCGGAGTGTCTGGATATGCTGTTTCGAGCCACTTACTCATTTAACGTAAGACCAGAACTTCCTAGGATTTTCTGTCAAGTCGGTACATAGAATTTTACTTTCGAATTCACTAAACGCTTCACGCATAGCCCTCCTTACGCTAACTTTGACATCGTTTAGCTTCTGTTTGTATGAGAGGTTTTGGCTGCGTTTAAACTTGGAGTGAAACTCTCTTTGCTTTCGCAGTAGTTTCCTAACTTTGTTGTTGTACCACGGTGGGTTTTTCCCGTCCCTCCCAGTTTTACTCGGCACGTACCTGTCTAAAACCCATTTTACGATTGCCTTGAACTTTTTCCATAAACACTCAACATTGTCAGTGTCGGAACAGAAATTTTCGTTTTGATCTGTTAGGTAGTCTGAAATCTGCCTTCTGTTACTCTTGCTAAACAGATAAATCTTCCTCCCTTTTTTTATATTCCTACCAACTTCCATATTCAGGGATGCTGCAACGGCCTTATGATCACTGATTCCCTGTTCTGTACATACAGAGTCGAAAAGTTCGGGTCTGTTTGTTATCAGTAGGTCCAAGATGTTATCTCCACGAGTCGGTTCTCTGTTTAATTGCTCGAGGTAATTTTCGGATAGTGCACTCAGTATAATGTCACTCAATGCTCTGTCCCTACCACCCGTCCTAAACATCTGAGTGTCCCAGTCTATATCTGGTAAATTGAAATCTCCACCTAAGACTATAACATGCTGAGAAAATTTATGTGAAATGTATTCCAAATTTGCTCTCAGTTGTTCTGCCACTAATGCTGCTGAGTGGGGAGGTCGGTAAAAGGAGCCAATTATTAACCTAGCTCGGTTGTTGAGTGTAGCCTCCACCCATAATAATTCACAGGAACTATCCACTTCTACTTCACTACAGGATAAACTACTACTAACAGCGACGAACACTCCACCACCGGTTGCATGCAATCTATCCTTTCTAAACACCGTCTGTACCTTTGTAAAAATTTCGGCAGAATTTATCTCTGGCTTAAGCCAGCTTTCTGTACCTATAACGATTTCAGCTTCGGTGCTTTCTATCAGCGCTTGAAGTTCTAGTACTTTACCAACGCAGCTTCGACAGTTGACAATTACAATTCCGATTGCTGCTTGGTCCCCGCATGTCCTGACTTTGCCCCGCACCCGTTGAGGCTGTTGCCCTTTCTGTACTTGCCCAAGGCCATCTAACCTAAAAAACCGCCCAGCCCACGCCACACAACCCCTGCTACCCGTGTAGCCGTTTGCTGCGTGTAGTGGACTCCTGACCTATCCAGCGGAACCCGAAACCCCACCACCCTATGGCGCAAGTCTTGGTGTCAGCTGTTTTCTATTTCAGATTGTTGCACCCTCAGCGACCCCAAAGTTGTAGCGCAGCTTTGCCTAACTATGTCTTGTGTTCTCTGTGTGAATGGATGCTTAATTGGTTAATAAAAGTAACTGTCCTTACGTTTCAAAGCATTATTCAATAGGAGACACTATGACATATGATTTGAAAGTCAGTTTTCTTCTACTCATTGCACGGTATTATAAGATCATCAATGTAATGTTCTCGGTGCAAGTAAATACCACATTTGAAGACGACCGTCTCTGTAACACGCATTCACAAATCCATGTTACTTCCGTCTCATAATTCATACCGTAGCAGCTGATCGCTGAGAGATGCTCGCACACTTGAGTTTTCGTTACTAGAAGACAAAACAATAAACGTTTCCCGCTGTAACACAGCAGTGGCCCCGCTACTTCACCCCTAGACCCCTGAGTTAAGCGGCCAACTATACTTTGCACATGGACGAATTCATCAACATCGATTAAAATTAATCACATCTTAAAATAGTAACTGGCTGTGTAAGCATTTTTTTTTTGTTACTAAGCAGGAAAACTACAGCTCTTAACGTTAGTTGACGTTTTGTATTCCGCTGTTAGTTGTCAGATGCACATTGTTGTAAAATACGGCTGAGAATCGCGGGCCACACGAATACTTAATTCGGGCCGCATGTGGCCCGTGGGTCGCAATATGATGACCACTGCTCTAACGGATACCTACAGGGATTAGTGTATGTTTAAAGCCGCGCGGGATTAGCCGAGCGGTCTCAGCGCTGCAGTCATGGACTGTGCGGCTGGTCCCGGCGGAGGTTCGAGTCCTCCCTCGGGCATGGGTGTGTGTGTGTTTGTCCTTAGGATAATTTAGGTTAAGTAGTGTGTAAGCTTAGGGACTGATGACCTTAGCAGTTAAGTCCCATCAGATTTCACACACATTTGAACATATTTAAAGATTGAAACTTCCTGGCAGATTAAGACTGTGTGCCGGACCGAGAGTCGAACTCGGGACCTTTGCCTTGCGCGGCAAGTGCTCTACCATCTGAGCTACCCAGTTTTAATCTGTCAGGAAGTTTCATATCAACGCACACTCCGCTGCAGAGTGAAAATCTCATTCTGGACATTTAAAGATTTTTTAAATATTAAAATCGGACCGTTGTTACATATGCTACAAGGGAGTCGATTCACTGATGGCGTCATTGTACGATGCCGGAAAAAAATTAGTACACCTGGAAAGAAGTCGTCGATTTTGACCCGATGAAGCCATATGCCGACCGGCGGATAGAAGATGTACCGATAATGGTTTGAACGTCGTACACCTACGGATAGCGTAGTGGAATAGCTACCAGAGCGTCATCTATGTCTACCCTTTAATAGGGAATGCTTGCAGCCAGAAGGTTCATTCTTGTGCAAATGTGTGAAACAAGCAGGCAACCAGGCCAGGGAGACGCATTCATACTTCCTACAGCCAACTGAATGAGTCTGAAAGGGGTCAAATTGTTGCCTTGCGAATGGCGGGATGGTCCTTTCGGAGAACTGCCACATAAGTTGGACATGCTGCTATAGTTGTGCGTGGATGCTGTTTTCAGTTGTAACGTGAACATTCTCACACCCACAGACGAGGTTCTCGACTTCCACGCAGACGCGCGCCAGAATCGTCGTATTGTAAGGGCAGCACATATAAAAGGGCTTGTGAATCCTGACGTGTTAGCATGAATTGTTGCGAACAGGTATTTAGCAGTGGGACTACGGGCACGCACAGCTCTAGCCCATGTTCCACTCACGCCACAGCATCGACGTGCACGGCTTTTCTGCTGCCGTCAGAGGATCACTTGTGAGATGGAGTAGCACGCCGTGGTCTTCAGCGATGAAAGCAGATTCTGCCTGTGCACAAGCGATGGTCGTTTGTGCGTGCGACGTACACCTGATGAGCGCTATCTCGTAGAAAGCATTCGTCCAAGACATACAGGCCCCACCCCAAGCCTAAATGTTTGGGGTGTGGTAACTACAGCTCTTGTTCACCTTTGGTGTTTCTGGAGGGGACTCTTAACCAGCGATCGGTTCATGCAGAATGTTGTTAGACCTGTTCTTTTGCCGTTCCTGCAATACGAAGGTGATGTGTTGTTCCATCAGGATAATGTTCACCCATATAACGCCCGTGAAACTCAACATGCTCTGCAAGACGTGCAGCAACAACTGCGGCCAGTACAATCTTCGGACTTGTCTCTAATCGAGCACATGTGGGGCGAGAAGTGACTCGTGTGATTTTCAACCAACAACTTTCACAGAACTATGTGAACAGGTCAAGCATGCTTGGCATAACGTATCTCAGGACAGTAGTCACCATCTCTACGATAGACTGGATGCCCGAGTGAGCGCCTGCATTGCCGCCCGCGGATGCTGTATCACATACTAATATGGGTGTTTCAGCATGGGTCGATACCTGATACTTCAGAACCGCTTGTGCTATCGATCTGTAAACGTAATCATTTCATGCATTCCATACGCACTATTCCAACAGTAAATGTTGATTGTGTTGGGAACCTCTAAAAGAGTGTACTATTTTTTTTCCGGAAGTGTATATGGTGATGTCATATAGTGATTGCATTCCATAAATCCTGTAAAAAGATGGTAAGCCGAGCCTCTAACGTATTCCATTTGATTAAAACATGGTACACACATCAGAAGCTTACAGTAGCTGAAAATACGACAGTATATTCCTATTTTATGGCAAGTTGGTGACAAATACCTCTTTAAACATGGAGGGTATCCCCATTCTAAGAAGTGACACATGTAGATATTTGTCATTCTCGACGAGTAACGAAATTTCTTGGCACATATTACGAAAATTAATCAGGGAAATGCAGACGTTAGGCAGAAAATTGTTCCGCTGTTTACAGACGAATACCAGTACCAATATCTGCGTTTCAAGCATATTGCAGTACCATATTGATAGAAACATCAGTTTCGCAGAGAAAGTCACAAGAACATATCACATTCAACCTGCGTCACATCCCGAATGGAATATTACTCGTACTATAGGAAGCTTTTAGTACAGTGCCGTCGCGGTGGGTTAGTCACGTACCTGGAAAGCTAGAAGTCAGTTATCGAATCCCGGTCAGACCATGTAAATTTTCAGTCTGCCTTTCATCTTGTGTTCACCTCTCATCGATGTGAGGAGTCATCAGAACGACACTTGGTTCGGGTTCCACGTTCATATACAGATTCCGTTTCCCAGCTGAATAACTGCGGCAGATTACGGACGCGCAAATCGAGCCGTGTTCTCCTCGAACATTCCAGGAGAAATGTCTCCTGATGACCCCAGTGAGGATGCGGTGTTGGATGCTGGCACTGGGAGACTGATGACGCATTCTAAGAGTCTGGGGCCAACGATGTGATATAAGGAAAACTTTCCTCATGTACAGTGGTTACCTCATATGAAAGGAGAGAGAGAACCTTGCATCACAGCTTTGCACCAACCCACAAATAACCTTCAGCGGTGGGAATCTGAAGTGTCTGAAATGTGGATGGTCCATCACCAGATATAGCACCCGCTAAATCTCATCTTTTCTCACGTCAAAATAAGTTTGTGGCTGGAAATTGTTCTTATTCGAATTAAGAGATTATGACAGTCCATTTTTGAATACATGCTCAAAATCACTATTTATGTATGACTTATGCTCACTGAAAAATCGTTGGACGATGTGCATTGTCCTAAAAGGAGCCAATTCGAAAAAGAATGCATTTGACACCTAAAATACAGTCGTGAAGTTCCAGACAGAGATGTTTTCTCCTTCTCTTTGTGCCTGTAAATTTATTAGCTTGTTTATCAAACTGATCATCTCGGAAACTCATGTACCTGCTACACAAACTATAACTGCGCTCTGGCCTCGTCGAGGCATCTTCACCATTTTTGTCTCCTACGTCTTTCTCGATTTCATCCACACGCCGTTTCCAGAGTCGACCAAGAGTATATCTCCCATTGAACTAGATCACGCTCACAGCTTTGGATCGAACCATGCATATGATCTGTACGTCCTACCCGCCGAAATTTTCTTGCCTTCAATGTCTATAGAACATGAGGTTTTCACATAAATTCATACAGCTCTTACTCTCCCATTGCCAGATATTCACATCTAGCACTGCGCCTATAATTCTTATCAGCATTTTTCGCACATTTCTAATGATTTCTCGTCATCTACCTTTGTGGCAGGGCTGCTTATCATCTCATTTACTTACTGTGCCGCTGGAAATGTTATGTTACTAGACACTGTGAGTCGCGTAAGACGTAATATGCCTTTTATTACAAAGAATGACAATATGCACTATATGTAATTTCGTTGTAGGGATAATCCTCCTAACTCTTGTATGAAACGTGATTTTGAAGGAATGGAACGATATACTTCTAAAGACATACAGCGCTTTTTAATTGTGAATTTTAAATTGATAGCCAAAATTTCGAAAAAAACGTGCTCAAATTGAAAAGCAAGACGACAGCTCTCGGCTATTTCAGTGCAAATACCGCCAAGTGGGCTGCTCTTACTTGACTTGGTATAAAGCAAGGAGACACGCCTAGATTACTGAGAAAAAACGTATTACCTATTGGGTCTACTTTATGCAACATAGATAAAGGATCAGCTATGATTTTTCTTAATAGAACTTTATGAAAGCTTCTAGATATCAGAACGTGCGTAGGAACACTATTTGAAATGTATCTTCTCAGTAGCCGTCTTAAACTGACCGCCGGCCGTTGTGGGCGAGCGGTTCTAGGCGCTTCAGCCTGGAACTACGCGACCGCTACGATCGCAGGTTCGAATCCTGCTTCGGGCATGAATGTGTGTGATGTCCTTAGGTTAGTTAGGTTTAAGTAGTACGAAGTTCTAGGGGACTGATGACCTCAGATGTTAAGTCCTATAGTGCTCAGAGCCACTTGAACCATTTTTTTGCTAAACTGACCACTTTTGCGGAAACTGTCGAACGCTTGATACAACGATGGAGTCTTGCATGAGGACCCTACACGGTGGGGTTTGCACCGGAATAACCGATTCTGGCCGACTTGTCTTTCAATTAGAACACGTTTCACGGACATTTTTGAGAACAGTTTCAACTCCACCATCAAGAAACGTTATGTCATTGTACTTTTCACTAATACGGCTTTGGCAAAATTGGCGCATAGTTCAAGTGTCCATCACTAGTTAGCGTTGCAGTCACCAAAAAATCTAAGGTGGCGTTGATAGGAAACTTAAAAACCCCAGATGGCGTTGGAGGAATATTTTAAATCCAGGATGGTGTTAATGGGAAGTTTAAAAAAATCAGAGGTAGTGGAGATAGTCCTGTTGCGCTTTATAACCCACCAAGATGGTGGCATGTTCAAAATATTTATCTTAAATACTGTACTTAACATCTCACATGTGCATACTGTAATTGAAGTGGTCAGCACTCCTATCACCGACACATACAGTAGAATTTAATACTCCCATTAAATTCATAACGCGATCCAACGGAATCAAAATTGTAAATTAAAAAACAAAAGTCAATCTTAGAGTTTTCATGAAAAGCATAATATATAAAATTGACACAAGATTTATTCCAAATTTAACGCGAAATACTAACTATATTTTTGAATTATTTTGATTATTCCTATTGTATAATTTATCTTGAAAACATTAGTAAAATAAGCATTTAATTATGTACGGATGATGTTTATATTAGAATGGAGTTTAATTAGCACAATTTTATGGTAATATTCTTGAGACGAAGAAAATAAAAACGAGACATGAAGAAACGGATACCAACAGTGTTCGAGACGTGATAGCTAATGTTTCAGCAAGCCATAATTTTCAACAAGTCACAGATTCGACGAGGAGCAGCAATGGCAGGTAAGGTAAGCTTCAATTTGTGCTCTCAGATCTGGGACGTTTTACAAGACTAAATGGGCTACTGCTTTTAATTTATGTTTTGCATTCATGAAGGAGAAATTATATTTCAGTTTATATGAAAACCAGCGCCAGTAAAATTATGTATGGACTTATACTCATTTAAAATCAGAAGCACTGGACAATAAATGCGACAGACAGTAAAGGAACTGGTCTCATGAACAACGGCAGTGTACACAGAGATATCAAGTTAAGCAGAAAATATCTTTTAGTTTCAAAGTTTTGTTCTGTTGTGTTATGTGACAAGTTTAGCCAAAACAACGATTATACAGCCAAATTTCGAATCAGAATTAGTGGGAGATAGTGAGGAAGTGTCGAACATGGGACACTTAAACGTAAAAATCAAGGAGGATGAATTTTTTGCACCAGGAGAACTGAGAGAGGTACATAATGTATTCAGAAAAGAGGAGAACGTGATAGATCCAGTTGGTGGCAGATCGTCAGGAGTGGAGAACACGTTGGCAGGGATAAGTGAACTGTTGGAAAATTTTCAGGTTCAAAATCAAGAAGCGATGGCTGCTGAATAGTTTTGGTACTAAAAAAAAATTAAGGAAGATTAAAGAAATAGGCCTACTAGTTAAACAATCCATACAATACCTTGCAAATTGGGGCAAGATGTAAAGACAACACACAGTGAAGCTCACAAACTTGAAAAAAAAGACAAAGTTTTGCTTCGACAATCAGTTTTATTTCTGCGGAAAGTAAAAGTATTTTTGATCTATCAGTAACTGAAGCGTGGGAGATTTTGGCAAAATGAACATCAATATTACTTAGGAATGAAGTAGTTTATGCTGATAATGCTGAAGACAAAGATGAAGATGTAATCAAAAATGTGACTAACCCAAATTTACTTTTAGTAGCTGACATTAACTTTGTAGCGTGTGTTGAAAACTTGGGTATATCTATTATAATCATTACCGAGGAAAATGTAACTAATTCATGTAATGAAATGGAAGATGTTAGTGTTTTTCGTCAAGTATTTAATGATGGTAAAAAAGGTAACTGTTTTCTTGCTTTGTTGCTGGAGGAAATGAAAAGGGTTAACCTGTTGACATACCAGTTTGTGGTAATGGTGCAAACAACATAATATTTGCAACACCCAGTTGTGACGTAAAAGTTTCCTGCTTATACGCACAAATTTTAGTGCCTGACCAAAAACCTTGCAAAACTATTTTGAAACTACACTGTAATTATGCTAATGCTGTAATCATTTTGCATAGATAGTTGTTTAATTCTGTCGAAAAAAATTCATATGATGTATTAGAGGAAAGAATTTCAGACTATGAAAGAAAACATGTTTGTTAGGTTTTAACATGCACAGTTTTGGTTTACCAGTTAATTTAAAAGAAAGAGTGAACATAAGGTGTAGCAGTAACATTATGCATATTTATGGAAGGTGTGAAGGAGAAATTATTTTTCGTGGTTTTTGATAAATAATTCAGTTCGTTTGGATAGTTTTGAACGTGGCACTAAATACAGATGTGTGTGTGTGTGTGTGTGTGTGTGTGTGTGTGTGTGTGTGTGTGTGTGTGTGAGAGAGAGAGAGAGAGAGAGAGGGAGAGAGAGAGAGACAGAGACAGAGAGATGAATTTGCACAATTCAGTCGAATCTTATGTCCTTTTGACATGGAAATAGTGTAGTACTGGAAATTTTTTTTAACTTGGTGCCATTTTGCACAGTTCAGGTTGTAAGGTAGTGCGTTTTTGCAAAATCATAGACTGCTCTATTAAGTATTGATAAAAATGCCCTGAAATTTTGGTGATATGCAGAATGAAATACTTAAAGCGCAAAGAATAAGTTCCTAACGCTATCTTAGTCGAGAAACATCTTTGAGGTAATGTCACAGCGCACACGTTCATAAATCCTGCGCAACTGATTGGGAAAAGGGGCGTGCATATCGCAAGACAGTATTAATACGTGAATGAACAGTCTTGTGAAAGCAACAGATTATGTGAGCACGTATTAGCCTTTCTCTTACTGTTTCCAACAGCGCGTTATGGCAGTTTCTCCTGCTATTTACACATAAATTTAGAATGTAGAAAATTTTTAACTAGCTCAAAAATCATTTAACAGCTGCCTGAAAGTGTATTGGTCGTATAACGATAGCAGTTCAGTGGGGCAGTATATCAGCATTCAGCAACACAGATTAGACATAGCTTTATCTCACACAGTTCTAACTACACAAAACTAACTACCATGCAAAGAGACTGAAGTATTTGCTAATAATAATAATGAGAATAAGAATAATAGTCAGTGACCACTCTGTGCCTGAATGTCTGTCTAGGAACAAATTTGTATTTGGGGACAGGGGGGGGGGGGGGGGGACACGACATCACTGAGTTTCACAAGTCAAATGACAGTTTTGCAAATCGCTTATGTAAGTAAAGTTTGTATGCAAGAGTATACGTTTCAATTAAATAAAGTCGCAACACATGACCTTAAAATGTATTAACTTGAAAAGCAGTAAGCACAATGTACAAACTCATACACAATATATAATCTGCACATATCATTACGAAACCAAGTCAGTTGTAATGAGAATGCCATTCAAAATCATCAGTACAGAAGATATTTGACAGTCCTTGAACAGCTAACATTGGATAATTTAAGATTGTACGAAAGTAAATTAAGTTGTAAATGATATAGTAAACAGCCTTCAGTGACGCATTTTAATTTTATTTTATCTCGTTCGTTTCTGGATCGAGACAATACAATGAATTATTAGTAACGAATATTAAGTATCATACAAACTCTCGGCGCTTGAGCATGGCTTTTTTTTTTTTAACGTCCGTTCATGTATTTTTAACCGTGTTTCTTCTCTCTGTCTTCGTATTAAGACAGCAACCGAAGACGTTGGTAGATCCAGATGGACGACTTTTTCTTAGAATTACTGAACCTTTTGCCATGCCAAGTCACCCAACAATCTTACAATGACTAAAGATACAAAATAAAACATACATAGGTTAGTAACAGTATATTCTGAAATATAACACAATTAAATTACGAAATTTAAATTGAATCTCGCTTCATGCAATTACGAGTGCCTTTCGGTTGCAACTAGTGAATGTATTAATAAAATAATGTAGTATTAATGGCGGTGTGCCAAAATACGTCCGATCTGGACAAGACCCGTAAAAGAAAAGGTGCCTCTTAATCTTCCACTCATCTGACGATCAAAAATCTTCAAATATTTCCAGCAGCTGCGTACAATATTTATACAGCCGTGGACTGTATCTATAGCTCAAATTATTTCTTTATTTCATTACTTATAATTACGTTTTCTGCTAATAAAAGCTCAGCATGCAAAAAATGTGCCTATAAACTGCCCCCTGAGTTTCGAGGCGATAGGACACATCTGCAGATGCGTGTGCGCGCTCACTCGTACCACAGTTTATATTTTTGCACTGGTTACACAGTTTATTTAGAATGATGTCACTTTTTTTGCCCTAGGTCGTACATCGCCTGGTAGAAGACTGGTGGATCTCCATTCCGCAGCATAAGCTCGTGAAGGCATGGAATCAGGACCGCGGACGGCACGATGCTGGAGTTGATCCTCGTTTAGACCAGGTAAGAGTGTCCGTCATTTCCGAGAACATTTTGCTCCCTGAGGATCCTTCCAAAATTCCTCCACCCGTCGAGTGGTCTTCATCGTTTTGGAGCAAAGCGATCGTAGGTGCCGTAGTGAAACAGTTCTTGCCATTCAGACTTGCAGAGATGCAGATATACAGATATGCAGTGCAGTAAATGTCAATTTGCGATGCACTCAAAAGTGTCTGTGCACTTCTTTGAGAAATTTACGCCACTTGCAGCCAGTATAGTATAAAAAAAAAATGGTTCAAATGGCTCTAAGCACTATGGGACTTAACATCTAAGGTCATCAGTCCCCTAGAACTTAGAACTACTTAAACCTAACTAACCTAAGGACATCACACACATCCATGCCCGAGGCAGGATTCGAACCTGTGACCGTAGCAGCAGCATTATTCCAGACTGAAGCGCCTAGGACCGCTCGGCCATAGCGGCCGGCCCCAGTATAGTAACCAGCACTGTCGGATAAATGAGGAATGTAGTCACATTAGAAACAACAAATGATGGCAGTGGCAGTAGCAGATCTTATAACATACAGTTTAACATACTTGGAGAATAAATCGTGAAATGTAAGAATATATTTCACTCCACAACTACTTGTGGGATGTGGACCACTTATGCGAAAACTTACAAT
The DNA here is from genome assembly GCF_021461395.2 of Schistocerca americana. NCBI lineage: Eukaryota > Metazoa > Arthropoda > Insecta > Orthoptera > Acrididae > Schistocerca > Schistocerca americana. Next base: position 295,857,185 of record NC_060123.1, on the reverse strand, counting down.
TTCTGTTGGTTTACTGGGTAGAATATAATTCAAATCAGTCTTCATAGACAATTTCAGCGGTTTAGATTTTTGACAAATCACACATGTCTCGAGTACACTGTGGATCTTACGTTTCATATTGCTAAACTAACAGTAGGTACTAAGCTTTACTAGGCACTTTTTGGTGCCATAATAACCCCATACCAAATGTGTGTGCCAAATCAGGTTGTGTTCAGAATCCTTAGGAATACAAATCCACCAAGTAGTGGCTTCAGGATGACGGCGATAAGATAACACATCATCATGTATCAAATAACGGTTAGACAGAAGATGGTCAGGTTGGTGTGTGAGTAAAACTCTTATCTTATTCCAGAGGATTAGATTTCTGCAACGTTAATATATTTCTACATAAGTCGATATAATACTGGTGATATAGTCTATCCTGCGTAAGAAGTATTCGGTAATCATTCACGTTCTCCAGGTCGGAGTTACACTTATTCAAGCCTTTAGGCAGACGAGACAAAGCGTCGGCAGCGATGATGTCTTTACCCTTAATATATTCAATTTCAAAGGAATAGATTTGCAAAGATAAAGCCCAGCGTGATAATCAGGGATGTACAAGCTTACAAGTTAACAGAAATGTGAGACCTTGGTGATCAGTGTAAATTTTAGTGTGCTTACCATACAAACAATAATTGAATTTCTTGAAGGCCCACACAAATTGAGAGTGTTTCGAGTTCTGTGGTAGAGTAATTGCGTTCACATCCACTAAGTGTGCGGCTTGCAAAAGTAGTAATTTTCATATGTTCTTGTTCTCCATTCTTTACAACTTGTAACAAACAACAGCGTAGGATGAGGCCTCACATGTCATTCAAAAATCTAAATTAAAATCTGGGTGATCCAAAATGCCGTCCGGAGTGGCCGTGCGGTTCTAGGCGCTACAGTCTGGAGCCCAGCTGCCGCTACGGTAGCAGGTTCGAATCCTGCCTCGGGCATGGATGTGTGTGATGTCCTTAGGTTAGTTAGGTTTAATTAGTTCCACGTTCTAGGCGACTGATGACCTCAGAAGTTAAGTCGCATAGTGCTCAGAGCCATTTGAACCATTTTTTGATCCAAAATGTTTGCATTAACCAAAGCATGCTTAATATTATCAAAGTCTTTCTGACACTGGTCAGACCATATCCACACGTGATTCTTTTTGAGTAGGTTCCATAGATTTTTGCTGTTTAAAAGTTGGTGTGGTAAAAATCGCCGAAAGAAAGAACAAAGGCTTAACTTCTATTTTATACACATGCTTGTTGAAAACACCTGGTCGTTTGCTAAATATTTATGTATACTTGGGGAAAAACATCATAAATTTCATTACGTTCATTATGTGTGACAGTTGTGGTTTCTGATAACTTATTACTAATTAAAGTTTTCAAGTTCTCAAACTCGGCATCAGATGCGCGTATCTGTGTGTCAACATCATCAGTGTCCTGTATAACTTAATATTGTACCCTGTAGAATATTTATCGTGCTTCAGAGCCCTGGTATCCAGGTCAATTGAAAGTTCACTGCCCTTATATCTAAGTATAATATCATATCTCTAAGTCAATGATCGACTGATCTGGCCTTGTAACACTGACCAAAACGGCATTACTGTGCTGGCACTGCGAACGGCTGAAAGTAAGGGGAAACTACAGCCGTAATTTTTCCCGAGGGCATGCAGCTTTACTGTATGGTTAAATGATGATGGCATCCTCTTGGGTAAAATATTCCGGAGGTAAAATAGTCCCCCATTCGGATCTCCGGGCGGGGACTACTCAAGAAGATGTCGTTATCAGGAGAAAGAAAACTGGCGTTCTACGGATCGGAGCGTGGAATGTCAGATCCTTTAATCGGGCAGATAGGTTAGAAAGTTTAAAAAGGGAAATGGATAGGTCAAAGTTAGATATAGTGGGAATTAGTGAAGTACGATGGCAGGAGGAACAAGACTTCTGGTCAGGTGACTACAGGGTTATAAACACAAAATCAAATAGGGGTAATGCAGGAGTAGGTTTAATAATGAATAGCAAAATAGGAATGCGGGTAAGCTACTACAAACAGCATAGTGAACGCATTATTGTGGCCAAGATGGATACGAAGCCCATGCCTACCACAGTAGTACAAGTTTATATGCCAACTAGCTCTGCAGATGACGAAGAAATTGAAGAAATGCATGAAGAAATAAAAGAAATTATTCAGATAGTGAAGGGAGACGAAAATTTAATAGTCATGGGTGACTGGAATTCGTCAGTAGGAAAAGGGAGAGAAGGAAACGTAGTAGGTGAATATGGATTGAGGGTAAGAAATGAAAGAGGAAGCCGCACAGAGCACAACTTAATCATAGCTAACACTTGGTTCAAGAATCATAAAAGGTTGTATACATGGAAGAAGCCTGGAGATACTGACAGGTTTCAGATAGATTATATAATGGTAAGACAGAGATTTAGGAACCAGGTTTTAAATTATAAGACACTTCCAGGGGCAGATGCGGATTCTGGCCACAATCTATTGGTTATGAACTGTAGATTAAAAATGAAGAAACTACAAAAAGGTGGTAATTTAAGGAGATGGGACCTGGATAAACTGACTAAACTAGAGGTTGTACAGTGTTTCAGGGAGAGCGTAAGGGAACAATTGACAAGAATGGGGGAAAGAAATACAGTAGAAGAAGAATGGGTAGCTTTGAGGGATGAAGTAGTGAAGGCAGCAAAGGATCAAGTAGATAAAAGGACGAGGGCTAGTAGAAATCCTTGGATAACAGAAGAAATATTGAATTTAATTGATGAAAGGAGAAAACATAAAAATGCAGTAAATGAAGCAGGCAAAAAGAAATACAAACGACTAAAAAACGAGATCGACAGGAAGTGCAAATGGCAAAGCAGGGATGGCTAGAGGACAAATGTAAGAATGTAGAGGCTTATCACACTAGGGGTAAGATAGATACTGCCAAAGGAAAATTAAAGAGACCTTTGAAGAAAAGAGAGCCACTCGCATGAATATCAAAGGCTCAGATGGAAACCCAGTTCTAAGCAAAGAAGGGAAAGCACAAAGGTGGAAGGAGTATATAGAGGTTCTATACAAGGGCGATGTACTGGAGGACAATATTATGGAAATGGAAGAGGATGTAGATGAAGATGAAATGAGAGATATGATACTGCGTGAAGAGTTTGACAGAACACTGAAAGACCTGAGTCGAAACAAGGCCCCGGGAGTAGACAACATTCCATTAGGACTACTGACAGCCGTGGGAGTGTCAGTCCTGACAAAACTCTACCATCTAGTGAGCAAGATGTATGAGACCGGCGAAATACCGTCGTATTGCAAGAAGAATATAATAATTCCAATCCCAAAGAAAGCAGGTGTTGACAGATGTGAAAATTACAGAACTATCAGTTTAATAAGTCACGGCTGCAAAATACTGACGCGAATTCTTTACAGACGAATGGAAAACCTAGTAGAAGCCGACATCGGGGAAGATCAGTTTGGATTCCGTAGAAATATCGGAACACGTGAGGCAATACTGACCCTACGACATATCTTAGAAGCTAGATTAGGGAAAGGCAAACCTACGTATCTAGCATTTGAAGACTTAGAGAAAGCTTTTGACGATGTTGACTACAATACTCTCTTTCAAATTCTGAACGAGGCAGGAGTAAAATACAGGGAGCGAAAAGCTATTTACAATTTGTACAGAAACCAGATGGAAGTTATAAGAGTCGAGGGAGATGAAAGGGAAAGAGTGGTTGGGGAGAGAGTGAGACAGGGTTGTAGCCTCTCCCCGATGTTATTCAATCTGTATATTGAGCAAGCAGAGAAGGATACAAAAGAAAAATTCGGAGTAGGTATCAAAATCCATCGAGAAGAAATAAAAACTTTGAGGTTCACCGATGACATTGTAATTCTGTCAGAGACAGCAAAGGACTTGGAAGAGCAGTTGAATGGAATGAATAGTGTCTTGAAAGGAGGATATAAGACAAACATCAACAAAAGCAAAACGAGGATAATGGACTGTAGTCGAATTAAGTCGGGTGATGCTGAGGGAATTAGATTAGGAAATGAGACACTTAAAGTAGTAAAGGAGTTTTGCTATTTGGCGAGCAAAATAACTGATGATGGTCGAAGTAGAGAGGATATAAAATGTAGACTGGCAATGGCAAGGAAAGCATTTCTGAGGATGAGAAATTTGTTAACATCGAGTATAGATTTAAGTGTCAGGAAGTCGTTTCTGAAAGTATTTGTATGGAGAGTAGCCATGTATGGAAATGAAACATGCATGATAAATAGTTTAGACAAGAAGACAATAGAAGCTTTCGAAATGTGGTGCTACAGAAGAACGCTGAAGATTAGACGGGTAGATCACGTAACTAATGAGGAAGTATTGAATAGGATTGGGGAGAAGACTTGACTAGAAGAAGGGATCGGTTTGTAGGACATGTTGTGAGGCATCAAGTGATCACCAACTAAGTATTGGAGGGCAGCGTGGAGGGTAAAAATTATAGAGGGAGACCAAGAGATGAACACACTAAGCAGATTCAGACGGGTGTAGGTTGCAGTAGGTACTGGGAGATGAAGAAGCTTGCACAGGATAGAGTAGCATGGAGAGCTACATCAAACCAGTCTCAGGACTGAAGATCACAACAACAACAACAAGTCAATAGTGTTGTCCTTCTCGCACAATATGTCTAAACCCAAAATGCAACTAGTGATCAGGTTTCGGATGACGAGGAATGGCCGTTGTACGATTCCATTACCTACCATGACTTTCGCAAATACCTGTTTCTTAACCCTAGAAGAATTATTGCCTATGGCAATTAAAATTTTACAGTTCTGGACAGAATACTCTGGTGTGGACTCAAACTTGCACATTTTCTTGTAAAAATCGTAGGACAAGACACTAACAGCCTCTCCTGTGTCCAGAATAATAGTAGTGGGAATACCACCCACAGTACCAGTAATTGAGGCCAAAACAATTTCACTGGATGATGAACTGCATGTGTGTTATTTTGTAACTGTTCATCAGACAAGTTTTCGTCGTTATTATACCTTATGAATAATGATGGTTCCTGTATACAACTGTCAGGTGCATGATCATTGCGCTGTTGCAAATTAGGTGTGTAAAATAATAAATTTAAATTTAAGTCCCCCCCCCCCCCCCCTAACTGGCACAGACGGAGATGGAGTATCACTAGCTACTTCGATAGTATTTACATTTTGGTATTGTTTATTTCACTCTCCGAACTATGGCGGTCGTTGCGTTTTCATGTTTTGCCTCACCTGCGGGTTCGTAGAAGCATTCCAGTTTTCAGTTTGCATTTGTGCCGGTGGCAAATGCCACTGGCCTTTGTTATTGTTTTGCTGCGGTAGTGTTGCAGTGTTTTGATACTGAGCTGCGTGGATGTTGTTACTCCAGGTCCTTTGCTGGTTTGGTGGGGACTGATAGTTATTTTGGTTTCTCTTAAAATTTTTGTTACCATTCTGATAATTATTATTACCGTTGTCGTTGTAGCAGTAGTAGTAGTTGTTGTTGTTGTTGTTGTGCTGTCTCTTACTAAGAATAAGAAGTGTTATAATTGCTGTTTGTGTTGTGTTGAGCATGTTGGTTCTGTTGTGTATATACATTTGCCATTTGAAGCGGTTAATTCTGTTGACTTGCGTGTCCGACAGCAGCCGACGAGCCAGAATTGGGTTGGCTAGATTTTGCATGGCGCTGGTATAAACATTGTAGCAATTGTTCTGCCGTACGGAACGCTGGTCCTCGTAAAGCATATCAGCAGAATCGATCACTGTGAGAAAATACTCTGCATCGTTGTATGGTGTGTGCAGAAGTTTTGATCTGATATTAAACGGCAGTCTTGCCTTAAATGTGCGGAGGATGTCGCGCGTCGCAACCATCTCATCAAAGAAATGTCTCACATTTAAATATTTCTCAAAATACCGGCGCAAATTGCCGTGCTTGGGATTGAATGGTTCAGGATCCACAATCTGCCTACGAAGTCGTTCCTGTACAGATTGTGACCAAAATTTAGATAAAAAGGCTCTCTCAAATTGTTCGTATGTGACACATCTGCCGTCTTCATTATACGCCCATATACAGCTGCGTCGCCTTGGATATGACCGAAAACATAAGCTATCCTCTTACGGTCATTCCACATATGAGGAAATGCATTTATGAAGGCTTTAAGAAAGATGACAGGATGTACGGTTCTTTTTCACGTATGAATGGCTGAAATTGTCTGTGTTTTGTGAAGCTCTCTTCTTCCTTGGCATTATAGTAATGTTTAGTTTCAGAATGATTACTGTAAGGTTCAACTGGTGAATGGCAAGGAAAATGTTGTTGATAATTGTCACAACTGCAACGCATTGTATCATGTCGAGGTGCGTACTGTTGTTGTTGTGAGTACGTAGTGTGCGATGTGTATGCGTCATAAATGTACTTGTATTCATTGTCAAACTGTGTGTTTTGGTTGCTATTACCGTCATTGCACACTGGTTGTACGTAATTGTGTAACTGTTTTGATTGCGCAGCGACAGATTGTGGTGCTTGACGGATTACGCATTTGTTGTTATTTATAAAATCCGTGACAGTGTCGTGGACAACAGCAGGCAATTTTTCTTGTAAGCACTCGTCAAAGTATTTGTATTTTTGCTGTATCCAACTGTGAAATTCTCTATTGATGCACGAGAAATGGTTGTCAGTGCTTAGTCTTACATTATCACAAAGCTGTTTGTCTATTGTGCCAACCTTGTTTTCGACATCGGCAATACGCGTTTTTATATTGTCATGCAATACTGGATAAGCTTTAATTTGAGCAACTACAGACTCGCATGTTTTACTGAGATTGTTTACTTGCTCTTGGACATCTGCCACATCTTTATTTGTGTTTTCTGTCAAGAATGAACAACACAAGAAGAGTCTACTAATGGGCAACTTTCAATGCCATTCTTCAGATTTTTTTACGTGTTGTTACATGTGATTTGACAGGTACAGTATTTGACATAAACATTTTGAACGAGCCATTACCTTGAGATGTTAAACCAGAGGAGTGGGTGGTTACAAAGCATAACTGGGTTAGTTCGGCCATCCTGAATTTTTTAATTACTTACCAAAGTTATCTTGGATTCTTACATTTCCCGCCAATGCGTTCTTGGATTTTTAAATTTCCCTCGAATTCAATTTTGGATCTTTAAATTAGATTTCTCGTTGAGTCCTGTGCCAACTACCGGTCGACGCTTGAACTATGCGTCAAAGTCGCCACAGCTCTCGTCTTTTCAAGGACTTCCTAATGCCATTAAAAGCCGGCCGCTGTGACTGAGCGGTTCTAGGGGCTTCAGTCCGGAAATGCGCTGCTGCTACGGTAGCAGGTTCGAATCCTGCCTCCGGCATGGATGTGTGTGATGTCCTTAGGTTAGTAGGTTTAAGTAGTCCTAAGTCTAGGGAACTGATGACCTCAGATGTTGTCCCTTAGTGCTCAGAGCCGTTTGAACCATTTGCCATTAGAAAGTATATCATTCCATTTAACATAACATACTTGCTTCAGTATCTCGATTGATACAAGAGTTGAGAGGACTAAATACGCAATAATGTAACTAGCAGCTGTGCTTGCTATCATTTGCCAGCAACCTCCTTTCGACATCTTGAACTGTTCACGAAATAAAAGGGCTTACGTCTCACGAGACTCATTATGTATAATTTTGTTTTAGAGTTGTTGATAGCAACGACTGAAGTTAAGATGTGTTTCATACTGGTGGCAGTAATTCGTTTTCTATTCTCGAGCATCATATTATTGCCGTTGAATAATGCCTAGATGACGGTACCCATTATTCTCCATCCAACGCAATCACAAATCCCCATCTTGTATTGAGAGACTCCTCAGTTCTTTTCTGGAAAACATCGTTTCTTACTTCTGTTCTTGATTGGCTTTCAGGCCGACATTGCTTACCTTCTAGACTCTCTCTCTCTCTCTCTCTCTCTCTGTCTCTCTCTTACTCTCTCTCTCTCTCTCTCTCTCTCTGTCACTTTGCTTCTCTTTCCACCCAGCTACCAATGCCGATAAGGCGTCTGTATATTCTAACATAAGGCTTCTGTCAATCTGTTCTTTCCTAAGAAGACTTTCTCAAGCACTATCTTAAGTGGTATCGACGAAACAGCGTTATTATATCGGAGCTGTGAGTATGTCAAACTCCCAGGACGGCTCTCCATGGTATTCAACTTCCTTCTTGTCTCTGTCATTCATGTTCTTAGATGATGTTTTGATACGCCATATTCCTTGAGATTCTTTCACAGGTAAAGTCTTAATACATTATCACTCTCCTCGGAAAGAGTAATAATGTATTACTAAAATGGAGTTGTTTAACGTTCAGTATATCCCACAAATGTGTTCCGCAGTAAATACTTCATCTGCATAAAGACTTTTCGGAAGTCTGCACGTATTTCCAGACTCTTAATGAAATATTATGTGCCACTTTCAACTAGTTTTATGTTTTGTTTCCACGTTTCGTTGTACACTAATATCAGACCACAGATACATGTGTGTGCATTTAAATATCTCATATATACGTGGTCGGTACTAAGAAGCACTCCACTCAGTAAATATGAACATCAAAAGTTTTAATACGCCAAAAAGCACTAATAATGGTGCTGTTGTTGTTGTGGTCTTCAGTCCAGAGACTGGTTTGAGGCAGCTCTCCATGCTACTCTATCCTGTGCAAGCTTCTTCATCTCCCAGTACCTACTGCAACTTACATACTTCTGAATCTGCTTAGTGTATTCATCTCTTGGTTTCCCTCTACGATTTTTACCCTCCACGCTGCCCTACAATACTAAATTGGTGATCCCTTGATGCCTCAAAACATGTCCTACGAACCTATCCCTTCTTATAGTCAAGTTGTGCCACAAATTTCTCTTCTCCCCAATTCTATTCAAAACCTCCTCATTAGTTATGTGATCTACACATCTAATCTTCAGCGTTCTTCTGTAGCACCACATTTCGAAAGCTTCTGTTCTCTTCTTGTCTAAACTATTTATCGTCCACGTTTCACTTTCATACATGACTACACTCCATACAAATACTTTCAGAAACGACTTCCTGACACTTAAATCTATACTCGATGTTTACAAATTTTTCTTGTTCAGAAACGCTCTCCTTGCCATTGCCAGTCTATATTTTATATCCTCTCTACTTCGACCATCATCAGTTATTTTGCTACTTTAAGTGTCTCATTTCCTAGTCTAATTCCCTCAGCATCACCCGATTTAATTCGACTACAGTCCATTATCCTCGTTTTGCTTATGTTGACGCTCATCTTATATCATCCTTTCAAGACACTGTCCATTCGGTTCAACTGCTCTTTCAAGTCCTTTCCTGTCTCTGACAGAATTACAATATCATCGGCGAACGTCAAAGTGTTTATTTCTTCTCCATGGATTTTAATTCCTTCTCCGAATTTTTCTTTTGTTTCCTTTACTGCTTGCTCAACATACAAATTGAATAACATCGGGGAGAGGCTACAACCCTATCTCACTCCCTTCCCACCACTGCTTCTGCTATGAAGTCCAAATTAAAGAACAAGATCCGACGAAAATAACGGGAAAGAAGAAGTCGAAGGAATAGAAGAGAGTTTGAAACTTCCTGGTATATTAAAACTGTGTGCCGGACCGAGACCCGAACTCAGCACGTTTACCTTTCGTGGGCAAGTGCTCTCATTCTAGAAGAGAGTCTAAATAATCGAATAAATGTAAGTCAACGTCTACATAATGACTTAACAAGTTACAGGTGTGGGCCAGAAGCATGGTTTATTGTGACGATGGAACGGTAGTCACATTTTTTGTCATTTCTTCTAACAAAAAAGTTAAGTTTATAACTCAAGTTACTCCATTTTTTTAATTCATTACACTGTCAAAATCGTAATAAATGTGTTCTTATACATAAAACTTCTATTCTTATCGTAATCCAACACACACGCACACGTTTTGATGCAAAAAGCATCGACAGAACCTCTAAGAAGAGGTCTCCACAGAGTCCCCCTATCATTTCAAAAATTCAGAACTTGGAAAGTATTAGAGATAGAGAGACATGGTTTGTTGTAAAGCGTTTAGCAGCCCTCAAAGTTTTCTTGTGTATGTCCTTTGTTGCAGATTTGACTTGAGTGCAGCAGATCAGGAGAAGGTGTAATGTATGATATGATATGTAGAATCCAAATCTGTGACAACGGTACTGCAGAATTATCTTCGCCTGTATGGGAGGGCCCCACCGGCACATAAAGGATGACGAGATGGTGATGTGGTCCAAAAGCCTCAAAGAATCAGGCAGCGTCAAAGACCTTCCTCGAAGTGAACGTCTCCTGTGTCTCAAGCACTTGTTGAAAGAGAGCCAGCTGCATTTTAACGCAACCCCCACAAGTGTTTTCGTCTGCATCATGCGAATGGCTGGAAGCAAAACCATCTGTGCCTAAAGTGTTACACACGCGGTTATGTTTTTTTTGCGTTCAAATTGCAAACGGCCCAATCATTGGAGGGAAGCGATCGTCCTGTGCGGTTTATATTGTTCCATGCTTGTCTTCATATTGCTGAGATGACTTTCTGAAAAAGTGCCTTTGTACAGACGAAGCAACGTTCCACATTCCTTGACATGTGACTTGCCACAACATTAGGATTTGGGGCTATGAAAGCCCACACAACACAAGGGAACACATCCGTAACAGTCAGAAACTCAATGTTTGGTGCGGCCTAATGCACGATAGGGTGATGGGCGCTCATTTCTCCGCAGAGAAAACCAGAAATGTAAATGTTTACGTGGGAATGCTCAAACAGTTCACGCTAACACAGATGGAAGAGCTGCAGGAATCCACCATCCCCCAATGTTGTGGGTTTTGAGTTCGAACCTGTGAGGTGTGCTGAATACACATTTCTTGAGATGTGGATGGGTCGTGAAGATCCCACATGACGGGCCTGCGCTCTCCCGATGTCACGCCATTTTTTGTGGTTGTGTCACGGACCGCTTGTACACAACACCAGTCTATGACATTGCTACCCTTCCACGAATCGATGTAGCAATAATACATACCGATGCTGCAATGAAGTACAGAACTCTAATATTGCCCTGTGATCTATGACGACGAATGCGGCACACATTGAAATTCTAGCGTAAGACAAAAAAAACTTTGAAGCCTGCTAAACGTTTTGCAGTAAGCCACGATGCTCTATCTCCACTAGACCACTTTATGCTCTGGGCAGCTACAGTTGTGGAAATGCATCTTGATGAATGAAGAATCGCTGTAGCTGTTTAATGATCCTCTATAAAAACGATCTGTTTCGGAGTTTATAGTTGCGTCCTCAGGTATAAAAATGGGTAGGAAAAATGGGGAAAATATAACAAATGATATGATCTATACCTAAGTTAAACATGCATCCAGTAAATAACAGACAAAAGAGCTCACAATCAATTCATATAAGACTCAGACCGAGATTAAACGGACGACCCAACATTCTCATTCAAATCAAAATAAAACATCTGTCGTAAGAACGGTAGTCAGGTAATAAAATTAGCAGAACGATGGTGAGGGAGCCTACAATGAAAGCCAAGGTAACTAATAGGGTCTAAAAATCAAACTTTGAAAATGTGGAAGTAAAATTAAGGTGATTAACAAGAGGGAAATTTGATGAGATAAACTCACCGTTGGGAGAGCAACATAAAGCGGGATAGACTCGTGTGGCAGTTGCATACGGTGCTATGCAGACAGTAAAACAGCTCAGACAACAATACAATAAAATAGGAAACCTCAAATATAAAAACAGAGCATTTATATTGTTTATTATATGTTTCCCCATTATTTCTGCTCGTAGCTATACCCGTTGATGCAGCTATAAGCTGCGAGACAGGTCGTTTTGAAGAAGGGTCATTTAACAGCTGTTGCGGTTCTTCATTTGTCAAACCCATCTCTGTTAGTTTCAGAGTTACGATTATTTGAAATGATAGCTGGACTTTGTGTACACGCTCTATTACCAACTACGAACTCAGCTTGAGTTGATCCTGAGACGGCGGGCTTACCTTAATCGACTACTGGGCAATGCCTCTACACCCCTTTTAGCGAACCAATTCGCTACGGAAATACTCATAGATGGAAATTAAGGCTAAAATTAAGCCGTGCACACGGTCGGAGAGCAGACAGGAGAAAAAGAGAGTAAAGCGACACTAATCGGTTGAGTTGGGTTCTGACCTCTGGGCGCTGCCACCGGTTGGACGGGTCCGGAGGCGCTTTCCCACAGAAATGCGCAACCGATACTGCCGTGCAACAGACACCGGGTCCCGGGGGCTTATGAGATCCCCCTGCGGAGCCACTATCGCTTACAGCTCGCAGCGGACTCCCGCCAGCTCGGATGTTTCCAGCTGCGCAATGAGAGCACGCAGCCCATGACCTCTTCCAAGCAGCTTGTTGCCCAGTCCTCTACAAGCGACTCGAGATTTAAGGTAATTTGTGAAGCGGGACGTCACATACAAGCAGTGTTCAATAATTAACGAGATTTTTTGGGAAAGAGTTTCATTTATTCGTCCACATCATCAATCCCTTCAAAATAGTCCCCAAGTGATGCAACAAAGTTAGGGCAGACTTCTTTCCAACGCCTGTAACAGTTCAAATAGATTTTAGCTCTCTCAACGATGCAATTCTAACCTCATCTATATTTATAAGATGGCCGTTTATGGTTTCTCTTATTTAAGGAAAAGGAAAGACGTCACATGGGCCATGTCTGACAAATACGAAGGATGAGACTTCATTGTAATATTGTTTTTGGCCAGAACTTCAGGAGCAGGAAACGAAGTGTGAGCAAATACAGGGTGAGAATTATTGAACTATATGAAATAAAATTGACATAACTTCCCAACCTTGCGTTAGGACGTTGAAACTGCACGGTTGGCCGTGGGGCACGGTACGAAGACCCCTTTCACTTGGATGGGTTCGTCAATAAGCAAAATTGGTGCATTTGGGGGCTGAGAATCAGCATTTCGCGATCGAGAAGTCTCTTCACCCTCAACGGGTGAATGCGTGGCGTGCAATTACCAATCATGGAATAATCGCAGCGATATTCCTTGATGGCACGGTGAGAGCAGACCGGAGTTTGTGGTAAGCCTCATCTCATCTTCAGTCTTGAAGAGACGGGTTTGCCCCATAATAATTCCCTACCTAAAACAGTGACAGCAAAGGTACTATGGAAGTAGTGAAATTAACAGACGTGGGGAGTGGAGAAAACGTCACTATTATAGCTTGCTGTAGTGATAGTGCCGTTTCTATTCCTCCCTTCGCTATCTTCAGTGGTGTCCGATTTAGAGATGTGTACAAACATCCCCTACCAGTGGATTCAGAAACCACCATTTCTGATTCCGGGTACATGAACGAAGATTTTTTTCTGAGGTGACTCTAACACTTTCAGAAGAACTGCTCACCTGGACAGTGTCTTCTAATTTTGGATGGCCTTATCTCTCATTGTTGTGTCTAGTGTCTGGAATATTGGCGTGAGAATGGCGTAGCCATGCTTCGCCTTCCACCTCACAGCACAAATGCCCTTCAGTCTTTGGACAGATCAGTATTCAATCAGCCGAAAGTTTTCTACCATCACGCTGCAACAAATTACATGCATTCGACACCAGGAGGTGCAATAAAAAATTTTAACATCGCAGAACTGTTTTTCACAGTTTTATATAAAGCTGCCACGTTTGGAAATGATGTTAAAGGATTTAAACGCCCTGGATCGTTCCCTTTAAATCCGTTAGTTATCTCCAAAGAAAAATTTCTTCCCTCAGTTCATTTCCAGGCAGTTATTTGCAATGTACCCAGTGCCCCCTTTCGGAGATTCCTCAATGTTCCCAGCTGCGACCTGAGTCCCCTTCGCCAAGACTCCCTTCCTCCGTTCATCACAAGATTTCTTCTTTCAATGCACCCAAAGGAGGTCAAAAAAGGTAGGAACAGAACCAAGGCATTCAACCTCATACATGAACCACGAAACGACGAAGTCCAAATGTAGACTAAAAACCGAGAAGGAAAGAAAATGTAATGCAAGTAAAAAACATCGTCGGCAACTGAGTGAGTCGGATGATGACTTACAGCCAATTACAACTGAAGATGATCATGAGAACACTCCCTGTGGCTTTGGCAGTCTGCAATATTATCGTCAGAATCGGTCAAGAAGGAGACAGCATACAGTGCCAGCAAGGTGCTACAAGGTATCACGAAGAGTGCGTGAGTATTGAAGGACGACAAATATTTACTTGTTTTAAATGCTTGTGATTTGGACACTGAAATATACTGGGTGGAGAAGCCCCGTGACTGGTGGGAATAGCCCTACCATTTTGATCTAATGTGATTTCTGTCTTCTTCAGATGGTTAATTAATATTTTATTCTTGTCAACGAATTTCCACCTTTTATACAGTGGAATGCATTCGCAATGAAACTCCCGTATTGTATCACACTGACTGCTTTTTTTAAAACGTTTCATGTCATATTATATACGGCTTACAGTTGAAATGAGATGAATAGTTCGTCTGTACTCTAAGTTTGGTACTTGGGAACTGGTAGGCAGTATGTTTTGTACAGCGCAAGTGGCAACACAGTGGGAGCCAAATATGCCTTCCATCGGTGTATTGGTGGCGGACCAGAGAATTCTACAAGCTCTTACACGTCAACTTATTTATGTGTGGCTGTGAGGGAGGTGCCAACGGTCTTGCCGCAGTGATAACAACGGTTCCCGTCAGATCACCGAAGTTAAGCGCTGTCGGGCTGGGCTAGCACTTGGATGGGTGACCATCCGGCCTGCTGAATGCTGTTGGCAAGCGGGGTGCACTCAGCCCTTGTGAGGCAAACTGAGGAGCTAGTTGATTGAGAAGTAGCGGCTCCGGTCCCGGAAACTGACATATGGCTGGGAGAGTGGTGTGCTGACTACATGCCCCTGCATACCCCTATCCAGTGAACCTATTGTCTGAGGATGACATGGCGGCCGGTCGGTACCGTTGGGCCATCATGACCTGTTTAGTTTAGTTTTTAGTGAGGGAGGTAGGATCGATCATCTGCCAAGCTATAACAAGTTTGTGTGACCTTCTATGCTGATGAACCAAAGGATTTAGATCAACTGCTTAACAGCGAATTGATCCATCTTTGCAATGCCATGTAGCTGCGACTGTATATGGATTCAACAAGTCCTTGATAGGTTCCCAGAGATAGGTGGCACCGGACGTCTATGCACAGTGTAAGGGTACAGGTGTGTATATATATATATATATATATATATATATATATATATATATATATATATATATGCAAGTCTTTAGATAGCATCTGTAACCTCAGTATTCTTGTATGACAGAGCAAGAGCGGGTATTTTGAACTAGGTTCAGCAAATGTATTGGAGTTTATTAGTTGATATATTAAAGTGATGCTATTTTCGTTTGGTGAGAATTTGTATGAGGGTCACTCCAAAAGAAATCCACACTATTGTTTTTAATCCATCTTTTATTCTACATGTTTGAAAGTTTTACAGTGTATAGATACATCCTTTAGCAACAATATTGTTGTTTCTCCGCATAATTTCCATCCCTCCCAACTGCCTTACGCCATCTTGGAACCAGCGCCTGTATACCCACACAGTAAAATTCTGGACCAACCTGTTGGAGCCACTGTTTTGCAGCGTGCACAAGGGAGTCATCATCTTCAAACGTTGTTCCACAAAGAGAGTCTTTCAGTTTTCCAAAGAGATGATAGTCACGTGGAGCCAGGTCAGGACTGTAAGGCGGGTGTTTCTTTGTGTGCCACTGTCAACATCCTGGGAACCCACCTGGCACAAACCTTTTTTAACGCCAACACTTTCACCATTCTGCAAACACTTCCTTCCCCTATCCCAACGTAGTGTGACAATTCGTTCACTGTGATGCGTCTGTCAGCAGTCAACAATTCGTTAACTCTCTGCACATTGTCTGGAGTGTGTGCAGTACGAGGCCTGCCGCTGCGAGTACAGTTCTCAATATTGCCGTGCCTGCTTTCATCACGTAACCTGCTTGCCCACCGACTACTGTATTGCGATGGACAGCAGCATCTCCATACACTTTTTTCAACCTCTTGTGGATGTTTCCCACTGTCTCGGTTTCACAGCACAGGAATTCTATGACAGCACGCTGCTTCTGACGAACGTCAAGTGTAGCAGCCATCTTGAAGACATGCTGTGACGGCGCCACTCACGGGAACAGGTTGAACTAAGTTTGAAAACAAGCGGGAAGGATGCATCTACACACTGTAGAACTTTCACACATGCAGAATGAAAACTGTATTGTTACAGAAGTAGTGTGCATTTCTTTTGGAGTGACCTTCGTATTGTTGAGGTGCTCCTGGAGCGTCTTGAGGCGACGCGGAGTCTCTCTACAACATGCTTGCGTCATATGCAGTGCTTCCTTGGCGTCTGCAACGCCGTGTGCCGCGCTATGGAATCCTTACGGAGACGTTCTTCGCCAAGGGACTTCTCAAAGATCAGAGAATAGATGGAAGATTCGACATAAAATGTTTCAATAAGTTCACAACTGATGTTATTTCCGACTTGAGAACATACCGCTTTTGTTAATGGAATAGAGACCTAACTGCAAGAAGTTGCACACTTCGTCGGCATGAGCCTTCGCAACAAGTCACGTAATACCTGTGCATTGTACCATACACAGTTGTCCTGTTAGATATTCCATCAATATAGGGGAAGACTTTAACCATGATCAAGATGATCCGCAGTTATGTACTTGTAGTCTACAGTTGCCAAAGCGTCTTGAGTTCTCCGCATCTCAGATCCTACAGAAACCCATGTATATGCCCTCCATAGCACACTACTGTCTCACCGACCTGTATCCGTGGTGCAGTACATGTTTTGAGCGGTTATTCACCTGGATGATGGCGTATCCGGACACTACCATAAGCCTGGTGTAACAAGAAATGGAATTCATTCGACCAGGCAACACCTTCGCAAGGTCCTGTCTTGCTTTCTTGATAATCCCGTGCTCTCTGCGGACGTAGCTGTCGATGACGTTCCGTCGAACAGTTAGGAGTCATCTGCTGCAGTCCTCCATGTTAAACTACGTGCATTTGGCGGTGTGGTTCTAAACACTTCTGCCTGCACCAGCATTGCACTCTGTCATCGCATCTGCCGCAGATCGCCACTTACCTTGCTTTACGGAGCAGGCAAGCCTCCACCTTCACGTCCTGTGACGATGCGTGGACTTCCGGCGCCTTGTCGCCTACTCACCGTTCCCCGTCCTTCAACCACTTTGCGTACATGCTGACGACAGTAGCGCGTAGACAGCCGACCACCGTTGCTATTTCCGAATGTTCGTTCTCAGATGCCGGACCATACCAAACAAACGTTTCTCATTGTTACTTACTCCTGTGAATTTCTGTATTTGCATAATGTATTGTCGCTAGGCAGATTCTCCATTCGTCTCTACTCAACCTATACGCAGGTGTCTACAAAAGTATGGAAACACCAAAGCACACCACACCTCACACTGCCTAATACGGTATAGGTAAACCGTTGGCATTTAAAACATCTTCCAGTCATCTCGGAAAGGATAGTTACAGGTCGCGAATGGCTTTGAAGGGAATTTTATACCATTCTTCCAGGAAAATACTGACAGGATCAGGTAACGATGATGGAGGTGGATAGCGACCACGTAGCCTCCTCTCCAAAGTAGACCACAAAGACTGAATAATATTGAGATCTTGCGGATGTGGTGACAAGGATAGATGCGATATTTCATCCTCTTGGATCACGTGAGTAAGTGAACAGGGACCCTCTCGTCTTGGAACACAGCATCACCCAGGAGAACAAAAGTTGTACCATGGATGGACCTGACCAGCTAAAATGGTCAAATAATACTTGGCAGTAATGCAGCCTTTCAGAATACCCATGGGGCCCATAGACTACCACGATGTGGTTGCCCAAATCTTAACCGAACCCCTGCATGTTTCTCATGGGTCTTAAACTCGGCCAGAAGTTGGAAACAGTTGTGATCAAAACTCATCGGATCAAATTACTTTCATCCATAGTCCAGGTTTTATGGCTTTGGCTGTGCGTTTTTCTGTTTCAGGCATTTGAATTACTGAAGAGTGGTTTTGGAACTGAAGCTCGCCGTGCAATTTCTTGCATACGGTTCTACCTTCGTGTTGTTTTGTTGTTAACAGGGTTCGCAAGTGCGACATTTAATTCAGCGGCGACTTTTGCAGTTGTCGTCCTCTTCTTTTTCTTCAGTGTACTCGTCAATGATCATCTGTCACGACCACTCAACACACTTTCATCCGCATTGTGACTTAGCAGATGATGATTTCCGATTGCCTCTGTGCGGATTTCCCCCTGTGTGGTACACATCTCTTGAAGGATCGAACACTTCTGGTCACTTGGTTACGGGACCATCCACCATACGAGCACTACAGATTTGCCAACGTTCTCATTCACTTAAGTCCGAGATAATGCACTCACAGCTACACAGAACACTATTCTGACCACGATTGACACTTGCAACGTATTGACATTGAGGACATTGCACGACTGCCGTTCTTGACCAAATGCAATAGCACAACCTGAAGGTTTGACTAGCATCTGCATTTATGTTCAGGCTTGCATTTCTCGCGGTGTTTTCGTACTTTTGCCCGTCCCTTGTAATTTCTTTACCGCGCCACATGTCTGCTATACCACCAGGTGGCATTCAGTCTTAAAATGGGCAATGGTCGTAATGTTTTGGTTCGTCGGTTTATTTCACTGCAGCTCAGTGATGAGTGTGGAAATCAGCCAAATTGCTTATTGCGAAGTGAATAGAAATGATGGTCAAATAGTACCGGGTGATCAAAAAGTCAGTATAAATTTGAAAACTGAATAAATCACAGAATAATGTAGATAGAGAGATATAAATTGACACACATGCTTGGAATGACATGGGGTTTTATTAGAACCAAAAAAATACAAAAGTTCAAAAAATGGCCGGCAGATGGCGCTTCATTTGATCAGAATAGCAATAATTAGCATAACAAAGTAAGACAAAGCAAAGATGATGTTCTTTACAGGAAATGCTCAATATGTCCTCCATCATTCCTCAACAATAGCTGTAGTCGAGGAATGATGTTGTGAACAGCACTGTAAAGCACGTCCGGAGTTATGGTGAGGCATTGGCGTCGGATGTTGTCTTTCAGCATCCCTATAGATGTCGGTCGATCACGATACACTTGCGACTTCAGGTAACCCCAAAGCCAATAATCGCACGGACTGAGGTCTGGGGATCTGGGAGGCTAATCATGAGGAAAGTGGCGGCTGAGCACACGATCATCACCAAACGACGCGCGCAAGAGATCAAAAATGGCTCTGAGCACTATGGGACTCAATTTCGAAGGTCATCAGTCCTCTAGAACTTAGAACTACTTAAACCTAATAACCTAGGGGCATCATACACATCCATGCCCGAGGCAGGATTCGAACCTGCGACGTAGCGGTCGCGCGGTTCCAGACTGTAGCACCTAGAAGCGCTCGGCCACTTCGGCTGGCCGCAAGAGATCGTTCACGCGTCTAGCAATATGGGTTGGAGCGCCATCCTGCATAAACATCGTACGTTCCAGCAGGTGTTTATCAGCCAGGCTGGGGATGATACGATTCTGTAACATATCGGGGTACCTCTCACCCGTCACGGTAGCAGTTACAAAACCAGAATCACGCATTTCCTCGAAGAAAAAAGAGCAGGTGTTTATCAGCAAGGCTGGGGATGATACGATTCTGTAACATATCGGGGTACCTCTCACCCGTCACGGTAGCAGTTACAAAACCAGAATCACGCATTTCCTAGAAGAAAAAAGGTCCTATAACGGTAGATGTGGTAAATCCAACCCATACCGTGACTTTCTCGTCGTGCAATGGAGTTTCCACGACAGTTCTAGGATTTTCGGTATCCCAAATTCTGCAGTTGTGGGCGTTGACAGACCCTCGGAGCGTGAAATGAGCTTCGTCGGTCCACGACACGTTACTCAACCAATCGTCATCTTCCGCCATCTTTTGAAACACCCACACCGCAAATGCCCTCCGCTTCACTAAATCGCCAGGTAACAGTTCATGATATCGATGGATTTTGTACGGATAGCAGACCGAGCGAGGTGGCGCAGTGGTTAGCACACAGGACTCGCATTCGGGAGGACGACGGTTCAATCCCGTCTCCGGCCATCCTGATTTAGGTTTTCCGTGATTTCCCTAAATCGTTTCAGGCAAATGCCGGGATGGTTCCTTTGAAAGGGCACGGCCGATTTCCTTCCCAATCCTTCCCTAACCCGAGCTTGCGCTCCGTCTCTAATGACCTCGTTGTCGACGGGACGTTAAACACCAACCACCACCACCATTTTGTACGGATAGCAGCGGAGGGTGCGCCTAAGTGCCAACCAAACAGTAGTGTATGGAATGCCGGTGCAACGTGCGGCTGCACGAGCGCTCACTTCTCCATGCACAGACGAACCCGCTACAGTCTCCATTTCCTCCTGAACTGTCTCAGCAGCATTACGCCTCGTGCTCAGTCGGCCACTACGGGCTCTATCGTCTAAACAGCCCGTGGCTTCGAACTTCGAAATCATTCTCGCCACAGCTGCATTTGTCAAAGGACCTTTACCCATTCGAATCCCCTTCCTATGTGTGGTGTGCGTACTGTAAGACCTTCGGTACACACACCATCAGATTATTTGACTTGTTGCTCTGACAAAGTAGGCGAGTGTCAGCAATATGTCTTGTGGTCTTATTGTGGCGTGTTTATCTTCTGCCGTTAGGTCAGACGATAGAAATGCCACTTGCACGCTTAGAGTAGCAGATTTACGGTGACCAACTTTAAATACACTCCTGGAAATGGAAAAAAGAACACATTGACACCGGTGTGTCAGACCCACCATACTTGCTCCGGACACTGCGAGAGGGCTGTACAAGCAATGATCACACGCACGGCACGTCGGACACACCAGGAACCGCGGTGTTGGTCGTCGAATGGCGCTAGCTGCGCAGCATTTGTGCACCGCCGCCGTCAGTGTCAGCCTGTTTGCCGTGGCATACGGAGCTCCATTGCAGTCTTTAACACTGGTAGCATGCCGCGACAGCGTGGACGTGAACCGTATGTGCAGTTGACGGACTTTGAGCGAGGGCGTATAGTGGGCATGCGGGAGGCCGGGTGGACGTACCGCCGAATTGCTCAACACGTGGGGCGTGAGATCTCCACAGTACATCGATGTTGTCGCCAGTGGTCGGCGGAAGGTGCACGTGCCCGTCGACCTGGGACCGGACCGCAGCGACGCACGGATGCACGCCAAGACCGTAGGATCCTACGCAGTGCCGTAGGGAACCGCACCGCCACTTCCCAGCAAATTAGGGACACTGTTGCTCCTGTGGTATCGGCGAGGACCATTCGCAACCGTCTCCATGAAGCTGGGCTACGGTCCCGCACACCGTTAGGCCGTCTTCCGCTCACGCCCCAACATCGTGCAGCCCGCCTCCAGTGGTGTCGCGACAGGCGTGAATGGAGGGACGAATGGAGACGTGTCGTCTTCAGCGATGAGAGTCGCTTCTGCCTTGGTGCCAATGATGGTCGTATGCGTGTTTGGCGCCGTGCAGGTGAGCGCCACAATCAGGACTGCATACGACCGAGGCACACAGGGCCAACACCCGGCATCATGGTGTGGGGAGCGATCTCCTACACTGGCCGTACACCACTGGTGATCGTCGAGGGGACACTGAATAGTGCACGGTACATCCAAACCGTCATCGAACCCATCGTTCTACCATTCCTAGACCGGCAAGGGAACTTGCTGTTCCAACAGGACAATGCACGTCCGCATGTATCCCGTGCCACCCAACGTGCTCTAGAAGGTGTAAGTCAACTACCCTGGCCAGCAAGATCTCCGGATCTGTCCCCCATTGAGCATGTTTGGGACTGGATGAAGCGTCGTCTCACGCGGTCTGCACGTCCAGCACGAACGCTGGTCCAACTGAGGCGCCAGGTGGAAATGGCATGGCAAGCCGTTCCACAGGACTACATCCAGCATCTCTACGATCGTCTCCATGGGAGAATAGCAGCCTGCATTGCTGCGAAAGGTGTATATACACTGTACTAGTGCCGACATTGTGCATGCTCTGTTGCCTGTGTCAATGTGCCTGTGGTTCTGTCAGTGTGATCATGTGATGTATCTGACCCCAGGAATGTATCAATAAAGTTTCCCCTTCCTGGGACAATGAATTCACGGTGTTCTTAATTCAATTTCCAGGAGTGTAGAACTTGATTAGTTTTCACAGACATTTATTAAAATAATAAAAAGCGTAGACATTACGTAACTTGATTCTGGATGCTGTTTACAATTGACAATCTGAAGTTCCTTTGGTCTTGGTACGTTAATCTTATTCTCACATATATCTCTGATGCTTGACAAAGTGTCTATTCATTTATCTTCATGGCTATGTACAGGAATATGATAATCTTCTTAGGTGCAGACTGAAACTTGACCATAGACTGGTACAGACTAATGCAGACTGGTACGGACTGGTGCAGACAAATGCAGACTGACTAATCGGAGGTCTGTACACTCGTTATAATACCTCGCGCGTTCAGGTGTCAGTGCGCGAGTGTGATCCGCGAGGAGAAAAGGTTCTACATTAGCAGCAATCTCACTGGCTGCGTTACATATTAATACGCGGATCGGCGGAAGCAGAATTTGGTCCATCTCTAAGGCAGCGTTATCTTGTAGTGCGGAGATAGACGAGCGCTGCGTCTGCGCTGTTGTGCTTAGCGGGGCGCGCTCTAGTGGGAACGTTGTGTACGCGCTGACTACGCGGAACTATGTACACAACACTATGGCGATAGGATCGTAACGCTGTACTAGCACATTCCCCATTCAAGTAATATAGCTTCACTAAAGTGCCTTTTCAGGTAACGTCAACATGCTGTGACTGCTGGCGCATCTGATTCTCTCCCTCATTACAGCTCCTTTAATACGCAACTGCCATGTGCAATCACTGACGTTTTGCTGTCCAGCGCCATCTGTCGGACATGTTGTGTACTTTGTTTCATTTTTGGTACTAATAAAACCCCATGTCATTCCAAGCATGTGTGTCAATTTTTACCTCTCTATCTACATTATTCCGTGGTTTATTAAGTTTTCAAATTTATACAGACTTTTTGATTACCCGGTATATTGGATATGTCTTAGTCTTTGTGGACCCTGGCACACCATAACCAATGTTGTCGGGAACGAAGTATAAGAACGGGACACGTCTGTGTGAATAGCGTCGCTCCAGACGCTGTATCTTATGTGTCAAATAGTAATGGCGCAAAAAATCTACATTCTGCCCCCGTTGAAGAACGCAGAGAGCTGCTGCGCAGTACGCTGTCGACGTTGTGCTGGGGCAGCAAAGCCGGACGCCGCGTGTGGCAGTGCCCCAGGCGATCCACAAACACAGCAAGCAGCGCCAAATGTCAGGAACCGCGACGTGAGGTGCTGACGTGTGCCGGTATCGTCCATCGGGGGGATGTGTTGCGACAGCCAGCCGCGAGCCCCGGGCGCCCGCCCCAGTTCCGTGCCTATCTACCTGTTCCTTTTGGCGGCTGGAGTGTGCGGACCTTGGGAGGCGCGCCAGCTGCAGCCGGCGTTCCGGCCGGCCTTCGGCCGCCGCCGCCTTCCTCAACGGCCTGCGGTGATGCCAGCAGCTGCGCCAAAACACCGACACTCCGATAAGCCTACTGCCCTACGCAGCGTCCGTGCTTCAGTTACGTTATGCTTGTAATCATCACATACACACATCCATTGCTATCCATCTTCTGGTAATCTAACCACTTCTGTTAGCGTTCTGTGCATTGACGGTGCCGAAAATTAGAGGATACATTGAGAATGGGCAGTAAGAGTTATTGTTGTTGTTGTTGTTGTTGTTTTTGTCGTCTTCAGTCCTGAGACTGGTTTGATGCAGCTCTCCATGCTACCCTATCCTGTGCAAGTTTCTTTATCTCCCAATACCTGCTGTTTTGAATCTGCTTGGTGTATTCATCTCTTGGTCTCCCTCTACGATTTTTACCCTCCAAGCTGCCCTCCAGTGCTAAATTTGTGATCCCTTGATGCCTCAGAACATGTCCTACCAAACGGTTCCTTCTTCTCGTCAAGTTGTGCCACAAACTCCTCTTCTCCCCAATTCTATTCAATACCTCCTCATTAGTTATGTGATCTACCCATCTAATCTTCAGCATTCTTCTGTAGCACCACATTTCGAAAGCTTCTATTCTCCTCCTGTCCGAACTATTTATCGTCCATGTATCGTCACCATAGTATGGTGACAACACTGACGACGGCACCTTGAAGTGGAGCAATATATATATATATATATGCTGAATGATAATAAACAAAAACCACCTAGAATCACCTCAGCCATAGGAAGCCGTTGAACTGCAAGACTCGACAATAAAATCCGGATAAGTGTAAACATACATGCAGGAGCTGTAGATTTGAAAATCTGCTGATGGAGGGATTGCCTTATATGCTACAACAAGGAAACAGATGTCACGTGGTGGCAGTACTTTGGCACCTTTCATTGTTAGTAGGAATAGTAGTTGAAAGCCAAACGTGAATACTTGGTGCATCACTGCATACAATATACTTTCTTACCAACTACCTATTGAGGGTAATCGGAACAGCAACTTTGACCTCAGAGAGATTTTGTGGTCCGAAAGAGGTTATGTAGTCCTAAGTGGTGGCCCTCCTGCAGACAAATCCACACACTACATTTCAGTACAACAGTGTCCAGTACGATGAGAGAACAATAAATACATGGAATGTAATGGTGACGCAATGAATAGTACCCTGACTGAAGCGACTGCAGTGTCCGCGTGACTGATAAACTTCTACGCGATCCAAAAGGGACTGCCACAAGCTTCGTCTCGTTGTACCTAACGTTGCGTCGAGAAGAGTTCTTTGATTTTTATACAGACTGCTTTACTGATGAACAGAAACTGTAAATAATGTCTTAGGTGGCTAGTTTTATCCTACCTGCATTATGTTTCGATCATAAATTCCTTTTCTGGATTCATTTGTCTATTACTGTATGCAGACCTGAAGAGGATGGCAGAAGACCGGAAAGCCTGGAGAACCACCATGTGAAAACCTGCCTTCTGGCAGAACACTAATGATGATGATGATGTCTATTATTGTAAAGAAACAACAATGACCTGGGTTTGATGTTTCTGACCACACCGTGAATACACTTATTTTGTTTGCACTGGCGTTGCGTTGTACTGTGTATTGCGTTATTGAGAACCAGTGGACAGAGGTGCCTTAGCAAAAATGAACGGGCGTTGTTACATCGGCACACACTGTTAGCTACGCCAGACCATCCATCACGTAAGGTAAAATGAGTGACTACAGCATAAGAGAAGAGGATTTGGCATACGAGAAAAGAGCACGATGAAGCTCGATATTCAACCAGCATCCCAGTTAGTTATTTTAGAATTTATAGAAAAATAATTTCAACTTATCCACCTCCCATTTCCTTAATTTCTTACCTTTTTGCAGTTTTTTGAATTTTATTGTACAGTTCATAACCAATAAATTTTGGTTAGAATCCACATCGGCCCTGGAAATGTCTTTCAATTTGAAATCTGGTTCCAAAATCTCTACCTTAGCAAATAGAATATACAGGGTGATTATAATCAAAATTAAACTTTCAAAACGCTGTAGAAATAACGACACTGGTCAGAGTGACGTCCAAATTGCAACGGAATATTAGCGGAGAAGGGGGAACACGCATGGCAGAAGAAGAAAAAATAGTGTGAAAACTGATCAATAGATGGCGCTGTATGTGTCAGAATACATAAATGAAAACGCCTGTCATGCGCACGACCCATTGAAGTTGGTATCAACACGTCGGGTACATGGCTTTCCTGTTGTGCATCCCCTGTCAGTGTTATAAACGGACACCATACTGTCGCTAGGTGTGTTTTTAAACTGCTGCTAACAGAAAGCAGACTGTCCCCGTGTTTTGTATTCTATTCGGAATTTTTCTCCTGGTTCCTGTTATAATCAGTCACCGTTTTATCACCTGTTTTTATTTGTGTGATGTCTCCTAATTTTGTTTTTAAATTTTTTGTAGGCTGCAGAGCGGCGTATTAAGCTACTTCCAGCCCCCCCCCCCCCCTCCTCCACCACCACCACCACAATGATGGAAAAAAAACGGCTTTTCATCCTTTTGCGTCTGTGACGTTCGCCATGACTGTCTCAATGCAGGATCGCGCTCTGCTTGTAAAGCTGTATTACAAGAATGATGACTGTGCACACGTCGCTCTGCAGAAGTTCCGGACACTAAGGGTTTGAAAACAGGGATTGGTTCGATGACTGCCGTGCATCTGAAGAAAATGATTCGGAAATTCAAAAAGATGGGTTCTTTTGGTTGCAACCTGGTAGACGAAGGGAACGAATTGATTCGACGTCACTGAAAGGAGTGGCCACAGCAATGCAGGAGGAGATGAGTGGTGGTGTGCAAACGTTTAGTGCATCGAGAATTGCCCGAACATTGGGCATACCCGTGAGCGCAGTGCGTAAAATCCTACGAATCATTCTTTTTTGCTATCCATTCAAAATTAACTATGTGCACGAGTTGCTTCCTGTTGACCTGCCAGCAAGAGAGACCTTTGCCGGCCACGGTGGTCTCGCGGTTCTAGGCGCGCAGTCCGGAACCGCGCGACTGCTACGGTCGCAGGTTCGAATCCTGCCTCGGGCATGGATGTGTGTGATGTCCTTAGGTTAGTTAGGTTTAAGTAGTTCTAAGTTATAGGGGACTGATGACCACAGCTGTTAAGTCCCATAGTGCTCAGAGCCATTTTGAAGAGAGACCTTTGCTTTAGAATTTCTTGCTTGCATGGAAGTGGATAGTGATTGGCCGTGGAGTATTTTGTGGACAGACGAAGACCATTTCCATCTGACAGGATATGTCAATACATAGAACTGTCGAATAAGGGCAATGGAAAATCCGCACGCAAATCATCCAGTACCACTTCATCCTGAAAAGGTCACTGTAAGGTGCGTGTTTACTGCGTCATCTATCATAGGGCCATAATTTCTCGAAGAGACAGGTGCTTCCGATCCTATTACCCGTACCGTCACTGGTAAGCGCCGTGAGTGTCTTTTGCGCAACCACGTCATTCCAGCTCTCCAAAAGCGTGGATGTGTGGATAGGATCATTTTTTATGCAAGATGGCGCACCTCCGCACATTGAAAATCCAGTTAAGCAGCTGCTGAAGCCATTCCGGAAATTTAGAATTATCAGTCGCCATTTCCCTACAGCCTGGCCGTCCTGATCACCTGATCTTAATCCGTGTGACTTCTGCCCGTGGGCCGATGTGAAAGATGATCTGTCCAGTGTTCCGATTGCAAATTTAACTGCACTGAAGGCACCCATTGCGCAACACATTTTGAACGTGAATCCCGAAACGCTTGGATCAGTTGTGGAACATGCTGTTTCTCGATTTCAACTTGTTCCAGATAACACTGGACAACATACTGAACATGTTTTGCCCCAGTCACACAGAAATTAATAATCCCATTTGATTTTGATTGATGCTTTTTATGCAGTTTTTCGCCTCAGGACAGTTAAAAATCGATGTGCGTGATGCTTTTTATGCGGTTTTTGGCCTCAGGACAATTAAAAACCGACTTTTCCCATCCGATGTGATATGATCTTGCCGTGGTGGATGGGCTTACGTAACTAACAGTATCACACCTATACATTCATGCACACTGAGTAGTACAGTTTGTTTATCGTCAAAGGTACGCCTTAGACAGTGCAATATGATTCATTTGTCATTTGTAGTCGACGACTATTAAATTATGATGCTTACAGCTACATATGTTGGTACATTTTGTGACTATTCAGCTTTCTTCTGCCATACGTTTTCCCCCTTCTCCGACAAAATTCCGTTGCAATTTGACGTCATTCTGACCATCGGTGTTATTTCTACAGCGGTTTGAAAGTTTAACTTCAATTACAATCACCCTATATATCTTATATGTTGACTGGAATACCCCCTTTGAAATTCTGAAGTTAGCAGGAGTAAACTGCAGGGATCTAAAGGATATTTACAGCTTTTACACAAACCAGACGGCAGTGAGAAGAGTCGAGGGGCATGAAAGGGAGGCATTGGTTAGAAGGGGTGAGACACGGTTGCAGGCTATCTCCGAGGTTATTCAATCTGTACACTGAGCAAGCTGTAAAAGAAACCAAAGAAAAATTTGTAATGGGATTTAAAGTCCAGGAAGAAGAAATAAAAACTTTGAGATTTACTAATGACATCTGAATTCTGTCAGCCACAGAAAAGGACTTGGAAGAGCTGCTGAACGGAATGGACAGTGTCTTGAAAGGAGTATATAAGACGAACATCAACAGAAGCAAAACAAGGATAATGCATTGTAGTAGAATTAAATCAGATGATTCCCAGGGAATTAGATTAGGAAACGAGACACTTAAAGCAGCAGATGAGTTTTGCTTTTCGGTCAGTAAGATGACGAATGATGACCGAAGTAGAGAGGGTATAAAATGTAGACTGGCAAAGGCAAGAAAATCTTTTATGAAGAAGATAACATTATTAACATCGGATGAGCTGTAAGAGTCAGGAAGTCTTTTTTAAAAGTACCTTTATGCAGTCCAGTCATGTATGGAAGTGAAATATGGATGATATACGTTTATACAAGAAGACAATAGAAGCTTTTGAAATGTGGTGCTACAGAAGAATGCTGAAGATTAGATGGGTAGATCACGTAGCCATTGAGGAGGTACTGGATAGAACTGGGGAGAAGAGAAATTTGTGGCACTGCCTGACTAGGATACATTCTGAGATATTAAGGGACCTTCAATTTAGTACAAGAGGGAGGGGGATAAAAATCGTAGAGGGAGACCAAGAGACGAATACAGTAAACGGATTGAGAAGGATATAGGTTGCAGAAATTATTCGGAGATGAAGAGTCTTGTACGGAATAGTGTAGCATGGAGAGCTGCACCTAACCAGTCCTCGGACCGAAGACCACAAGAACAACAGAAAAATAATTGCTACCAGTTGCGAGGACCTAGGGGGACACCTAAAGCGAGACTGCCATTCTCACATCACATGAAAATGTAGTAACCTTCCCACATTAGATAATGTTTGTCTGTTAAATAGTTCCTTGGAGTCAGCTGAAGACTTGAGAAAGTGTATAAGGATGTACTTACTTTGTTACAGCGTATATGAGCATCGGATTCAGTCGAATTGGTGATTTTATCAGGTACAGGTTGTAGCGGTATGCAACGTGTGGTAACGATGTTTTCAGATTGATTTTATTAATGATGTGTATAAAGCACATGCTACTGCCAATGTTGTAGTAATTTCAAAGTTTTCCATTAGCGGAATCTAACGAGATCACTAATTCGAATTAACTCTAAAATTGACATCTTAAGTTTCTAATTTCATTAATTATTAAGATCCTATATACGACTGCAAGCCATCCATTTTTATTACCATTTCAAAGGCGAATAGAGAAAATGATATGTCTCGAGATTTCCGAAATCATTCCAGCGCCATATGACACAAGCGTGTGTATTCACAAGCGACACACCTTGACAGCTCAGAAGATAGATCCAACGACGTCGTAAGCATGGCCTACGTGTTCGTTTAGCTGTTTCATATAGGTACAGCCGCACAGAGTGAGCTTTGTAACGTGGTTTTTTATTTTTATAATTTAAATGCTTTTCCTCATATAGAACGTTGATCGCAAGTGAATCGTGCACACCGCATCTTACAACTAACAAAATGCAGTCACTCATTGAACAACTACTGTACCCTAATCATTGTAAATCCATGTGATGAAGAGGCTCCCTCCATAAAATATTATTTTTTGTCTGGGACAACGGACGACATTGACTGAAAAAGACGAAGTCCTACAACAGTCCGCAGGAGTTGCAAATGAAAGATGCAAAA
The DNA here is from genome assembly GCF_021461395.2 of Schistocerca americana. NCBI lineage: Eukaryota > Metazoa > Arthropoda > Insecta > Orthoptera > Acrididae > Schistocerca > Schistocerca americana. The sequence goes on along the minus strand of NC_060123.1, from coordinate 295,827,176 downwards.
ATAAATAAATATTAAAATCTGGCAAATCAAGACTGCGAATATCCAAGCCTGTACGCCACTACATCGTCCAGAAACCTTTTAACCATATTTGCCACCGATCACCGTCATTCACAGCCACTGGCAGTCTCTCTGTCCTCGCCAGCACGAAACAACAAAATTAATCTTGGAGATAGTTATGAAATTAGTGCAGCTCCGTCAAATGTTTATAGAAATTTCAAAATTTTGTTGCATTCACCCTAAACATTTCAACCAAATACTACAAAAATGAAAGAAGTGTGTTTACAATAGATTAAGATCGAATAGCAATGGATATACCTGTAATGAGAATTTACTGTATCGTTAGAGGTTGCAAAATGGCTCTAAGCACTATGGGACTCAACATCTGAGGTCATGAGTCCCCTAGAACTTAGAACTACTTAAACCTAACTAACCTAAGGACATCACACACATCCATGCCCGAGGCAGGATTCGAACCTGCGACCGTAGCGGTCGCGCGGTTCCAGACTGAAGCGCCTAGAATCGCACGACCATCCAGGCCGGCTAGAGCTTACAGAGTCAGCTAAACTGCAAATAGATATTTCAATATTTTGACGGGTAGATCATTTAGGAATATGTACGCGAAGAGATGGAGGCCTATACAGAAATACTTCCTTTCACCTTCTACAATTTTCGTATTGTTCTATTAACCTATTAACTCTCGATGAATTTCGCTGTTTAAGATACTTTCATGCAGTTAGTTTACCAAATATATGTTCCATTCATGTTTGTAATAACTGAAGAAATGTCCGCCCCTGGTAGCTGAGTGGTCAGCTCGACGGAATGTCATACCTAACGGCCTGGGTTCGGTTCCTGGCTGGGTCGGAGATTTTATCCGCTCAGGGACTGGATGTTGTTCTGTCCTTATCATCATCATTTCATCCCCATCGACACGCAACTCGCCGAAGTGGCGTCAACTCGAAAGACTTGCACCAGGCGAACGGTCTACGCGACGGAAGTCCCTAGCCACACAGCATATCCATTTAACTGAAGAAATATTATAGGAAAAAATCCGGATAAGTGCGAGTAGGAATCGCGCACCGAGGGTTTCGTACGAACCTAATTATGTATACAGTGATGAGCCAGAACATTAGTCCACTTTTGGCACAGATAACATCGGCGGCGTGTCCTGCCGCGGAATCAAATAGGCCTTGGTAGGTCGCTTGAGGGCGTTGCCACCACACCAGCGTACACAGGTCACCTAAGTCCCACAAATTTCGGGGTGAGGCGATGAGCTTTGACGTCACTTTCAATCACATCTCAGATGTGTTCGATTCGGTTTAGAACTAGTGAGTTGAGAGAGCCAACACATCAAATAGAACTCGCCACTGTGTTCCTCGATTCACTCCATCACACTCCTGGTCTTGTGATATGGCGCATTATCTTGCTGAAAATGCCACTGCCGTCGGCAAACATGACTATCATGAAGGGGCGTACGTGGTCTCCAAACAGTGAATGATACTCCTTGGCCATCATGGAGCCTCGCACGAACCATGGGTGCCCACTGAATGTCCCCCATAGCATAATGGAGCCACCACCGGCTTGGCTCTGTTTCGCAGTGCGTGTGTGAAGGAGTTGTTCCCCTGGAAGACGACAGATTTGCGCCCTCTCATTGGCACGATAAAGAAGGTATCGAGATTCATTAGACCATGCAACGCTATGCCAAATGCGCCAACATCTAGCGTCGATGATCACGTGCCCGTTTCAGTCGTAGTTGCCGAAGCCGTGGCGTGAACGTGGGCACACGCTTGGGTTGTCGGCTGCGGAGGCCCATCGTTAGGAATGTTCGGTGCACTGTGTGTTCAGACACACTTGTGCTCTTACCAGCATTAAAGTCTGATGTTAGATCTGCCATTGTCCGCCGCCTGTCCTGTTTTACCAGTCTGCCCAGCCCACGACGCCCGACATCTGTGAACTGTGTGTTCTTCACAGTTCGATTCCTCTGCCTCTTAATGTCGCTTGCAGCGTTAATTTCAATTCCCGCCACGCGCCATCTTTTGTTGACTAGCGATCCCAAGGGGGCGCTGTGTGCTCTGCGCGAAGCGGTTCCTCGTTGCACGCGCAGCTGGGGGTGAGCGGGAAGGCTGGCAGTGGCGAGTGGTCGCGAGTGGTGCGACGGCTGTCGACGCTACGTCTAGTGTGGACGTGGCCTCGATAAGGTTTGGGTATGAATAGCGGTGTCTGATTCAAGACGTTATGGAAGTTCTATCAATTCTGTTTCGTCTATTTTGCCGGTGTGGAAGCAAGACTGTGTGTCGGTACCGGTAGCTATTCGTCGGAGTGTGCATCAATCAAAGTAACACCTATCATACACAATTTGTTCAGCAGTGGTTGACATTCACATTCCGCTGAAACGGGGTCCCAGTAACCCGGCCACATTGCCGAAGCTATTCGTCATGACTACTGTTGACTGTTCCTATCAGATGTTTTAGTATTCTCTTCCGTTTCTTCCGCTGTGTGCTGTTGGGCTCATTTCAGTGTTAATATTCAGCCCAATGTATTAGAAATGAATTCTTGTTGTATTTTGGTTGAGTCCTGGGTTTGTTTGAATCGATAACCAGCGCGTGCCATACCACTCACGACGCACGTCAAGCAGCCAAGATAAATGTGACGTAAACTTGGATTTGTGTAATTTGTTCATCCTGTTTTCTATGAGATTTTAGTTAATTAGTTAAATAACTATTTAATACTTTAAATTATGTAAAAAAAAAATGGTTTTGAGCACTATGGGACTCAACTGCTGAGGTCATTAGTCCCCTAGAACTTAGAACTAGTTAAACCTAACTAACCCAAGGACATCACAAACATCCATGCCCGAGGCAGGACTCGAACCTGCGACCGTAGCGGTCTTGCGGTTCCAGACTGCAGCGCCTTTAACCGCACGGCCACTTCGGCCGGCAAATTATGTAAAACTTTCCCCGCCCGTGAAATGGGGTTTTGAAATGTGATGTTTATTTTTTTTTTTTTTTTTTTTTTGGTTGGTTGGTTGGTTTGGGGAAGGAGACCAGACAGCGTGGTCATCGGTCTCATCGGATTAGGGAAGGATGGGGAAGGAAGTCGGCCGTGCCCTTTCAGAGGACCCATCCCGGCATTTGCCTGGAGTGATTTAGGGAAATCACGGAAAACCTAAATCAGGATGGCCGGACGCGGGATTGAACCGTCGTCCTCCCGAATGCGAGTCCAGTGTCTAACCACTGCGCCACCTCGCTCGGTTTTTTTTTTTTTTTTTTTTTTTTTTTTTTTTTTTTTTTTTTTTTTTTTTGGATTCTGGTCAATTAATGAGTTTAGTACTTTGTGTAGGTCAATCTTACCCTTTCTTTACCTGCCTCAGCCTTAGGGAGGGGTTTAATTCCTCAAGCTAGCTTTAGGCCAGCGCTGGTCCATTAGGGTCCCTTTGATCTTATATACTGTTTTATGTAGCTTAGAGAGTAGCTTATTGTAGTCGAGTGTATGAAGTGGGTTTTACACGGCCAATCTGATCCTAAAGTTATGGTTTTTAATAGCAATTTGTAACCTCTTTATATGCTGAATTGTTCAGGGTGAAACAGAGTTGTGTTAGAAGCCCATATATATGATATCTTTAAATTCATTGTGCTATTTCCATGATTTAATTTATATGCCCCTTTTAATGGGGGCTACATTTATCCTGTCTCATTTAGTGTTTAAGTAAGCCCACTGAAATATCACTCTCACATTAAACTAACCGATCCGGCTTCCTGTAACACGTGAATTTGCTTAGTTCTCCGTGTTCTACGATTTATTTCGTTGAAAAATGTTTCAATGCTATAATGTGCACCAATCAAATCTGAACAAAGTTGTTCTCCAGTTAAACTGTTTATTCCCTAATTTTCGTGGAATTTAAATTTTTAAATTTGTAAGCCTTAATCTGTTTTCTGTAAATTGTTGCCAGCATAGCTGTGACCTACATAATCAATTGCAACACGTAATTGTTGGTGTTTTAATTGGTTGTGTTGCAATAAATGCAAACTTGAAATGAAGCTTGTGGGTGATTCATATTCCCCGGTTCCTCATCCTCAGTAATGCTAGAATTAAATTTTTATTTAAAGCTTGTGTTAAGGATTTTTCGGTGAGTTACTGGGAGAAAAGAAAAGGTGCTTCAATCTGTAATGAGGGTTGGCTGCTAAACCCCACGATGTCTGGACGTGGTTTCACCTTGGTTTCGTCACGTGTTGAAGACACTCATCACAGCACTCCTCGAACATCCGACAAGTCGTGCAGTTTCCGAAATGCTCGTGCCTAACCTCCGGCCATCACACTCTGCCCTCGGTCAAACTCAGATAGACCGCACGCCTTACCGTGTGTGTGCGTGTCTGACTAGCAGTTATTCCTCGCCAGGTAACGCCGCTATCGCCTGGACGGGTTTATATTGATAGTACGTCAGTGGTTATAGTGTTCCGGCTAACTGGTGTAAAGATAGTTCATCCTGTCCGGGAATCGACAATTTCCGCGATTTTTCCCTGTTACCGATATCTTACAAGATGTCAGAACAAGTGACATAAATAGCCATATCTTTCGACTCTATCTGTGTAGGAGCTTAAATTTTTTACACCCCCAAGGAACTATTGACCTTAATATGTGATATAAATTAAAATTTGATACGTCCACCCTTTCCTGAGAAACAGGCTTTTTAATAGACTGACAGTCTTATAAAAAAGGCAAAAACAAATTTTTTTCGTGTAGTATAATTAAATTAACAATTTTCAATTTTTTTCCTTATTTGTACCGCAAACTCTTGCTTATTGCTACAGTACATGATTCTAAGTCAACGGGAAGCACCCTATTGATTTTGATGAGTGGGTTTGCGAGTATCAAAGTATGTGACTCAAATGGCCGTCACCTTTGCTTTCATTGACTTAGAACCTTAAATGTCTTACAACACAAAGAGACCGGAGACTTTACAATGTGACATAAACTTGCACTACATAATTCAAGTTCCTGAGAAATAGGAGTCTTAACAGTCGAGCAGACAGATTGGTGGCTAACGAATGATTAAAGAAATATTTTGTTCGTGTGATGTAATTACAAATTAACAATTTTCCGATTTTTTTCTTTACTTGTACAGCAAGATCTTGCTTCATGTCAAATTTCATGATTCGAGATGAACGGGAAGTGCCGTATAGGTTCTGATGAGTGAGCTTACGAGTCTCAAATTACGTAAATGGTCGTATATTTTAACTGCGTCGATGTAGAAGCTTAAATTTTTTACGTTACCAAGGAACAATAGAGCTGCGTATGTGACCTAAATTTCAATTCAATACGTTCATCCGTTCCCGAGAAAAAGGGTACTTAACAGTTGGTCGGAGAGACGGACGAACAACAAAGTGATTCCATAAAGGTTTCGCTTTTACGGAATGAGGTACTGAATCCTTAAAACAGATACGTTTGCCTACGCGACGCGCGCGCGCGCGCGCGCGCTCGTGTGTGTGTGTGTGTGTGTGTGTGTGTGCAAACGGAGGGAGGGGTGGGGGACAGAGGTAGAACTGAAAGTGGGTAACGGCCTCCATGGGCTCCCAGATTGTCTCGCCTCAGCATAATGCCAGCTGCTCGCCTTTGCGGTGAGCTCCAACACTTAACGCGCACACGACATAACATGTTCTGACCAAAAACTCTTCCGCAATTTCATATCTCTAGGGACATTCAGCCACGAGATTTTCCGGTGAACTTCAAAGATATCGTACCAGATCTTGAAAACCAGGCTACAGCGCTCGTGTGTTCCGGGGCGATTGCCTTGTTCCCTTTTTTATTCAGGAGCTTACGCAAGGACTGCCAGGAATGCACGATGTGTAGGCAGCACGGCGTAACGGTGTATCTACCATTGCAGGTTGCAAGCGGCGTAATGCGTGCCTTCATTTCTCCGCTAATACGGGATTACGGCTGAGCAAGTGCTGGCAGGGCGTAAATGACTGCTTGATGTAGGAAGTAAGCTCCAATAAAAACAAGCACTTTGCGGTTGTTATGTACTCCGAGTTGCACTGAAAATAGCTCCGATTTGTAGCAGTTATGGGGATGACCATCTTTGAGCTGTCCTTGTATGTTTGCAGAATTACGTAATTTCGTGAAATGCTAAAGTGAGCATCTACACGTAACTAAATATCAAGACTCTGATTCTCCTGCTCCTCCAGCTCCTTTCCCTCTTCAGTTTAATCTTAAGGATGGAGGTACGACTTTTACACTCATACTTCTAAATCACCGCTTCGTGCGTGATGGAGACTAATGCGGTTTAGTGTTATTAGCTCCTTTCCCTGTTTAACATGAATAAATAGTGGGTATGGTTGGGTGACTGGTTTCTTTATTAGTTAATTTCATCTTACTTATTTCGTTTATACCTTCCTTGTGAAAAGAACACGTGATTAGAATAATTTTAGAATGGACATATCTCGAATATTTGCTCACGAAATTTCATTTGTTTAATATAGGTAAAGTAATACTGTCCCCTATCTGAACGTTGGTTTAAAACGTACATAAATCCACTCTGCTATACCTGCTAAATTTTTGTTTAATTTTCGCTACTGCCACTAGTGAATCCTTACTTTTCTCCATAACCACTGCTACCTTCTCCTTTATCAGCTGTTATACTTGAATAAGCCGCTTCTTCAATAAGTTCTCTATAAACTGTGTGAGCTAAAGGGTGGTTCAAAAAGAGTGTTAGTTTTGAAACGGCTGGTAAATTTTTGTTTGTCGGCTGATGACATCTTTTTTTACTCGTTTCCGTTTACAGGACCATTCCGATTGTTGACTCAGTTTGAATTTCTCGCTTTTGGTGTCTAACTAAGGAGCAGTTCACTTGTGTCCAAAGTTTTCTAATCGGAAAAACGGTTTATCAGAATGGAGAAAGATATGTAGCAACCGTCAGGCGTCTTCGTTCGATTCTATGGCGTAACGAGACAGAGAATGAATCAACAGTTCGCAGACTTACGAAAACGTTCTGTGGGACGGGTTCAACACTAAACCATAAAAGCCGTTGGCGTCGTCGCTCTGGCCGAAGTGAGCAGAACACTGTGGTGGTTCGTGACAGTGTGGCTGTTACCCCAATGAAATCAAATCGTCAACCTTCCCAAAAACTGCTCTTAAGCAGTTCTTCAGTACAGAGAATTCTTCAGCGTGATCTCCATTACCACCTCTATAAAATTCAATTGACATCGTTCTTGGAAACACAACTAGCTCTTTACACACTGTTGTTAAGTGCTATTGACAAGGGATTTCAAATTGACTCCGCATTTCTAGATTTCTAGAAGGCTTTTGACACTGTATCTCACAAGCGACTTTGGTCAAATCGCGTGCTTATGGAATCTCATCCCAGTTACGTGGCTGGATTCGTGATTTATCAGAGAGGTCACAGTTCGTAGTAACTGACGGAAAGTGATCAAGTAAAGCACAAGTGATTTCTGGCGTTCCCCTGGGTAGTGCTATAGGCCCTCTGATGTTCCTTATCTATATAAACGGTTTACGAGACAATCTGAGCAGTCGTCTCCGGTTGTTTGCAGATGATGTTGTCATTTATCGTCTAGTAAAGACATCAGAAGATTAAAAAAAAATTGCAAAACGATTTAGGAAACATATCTGTATGGTGAGAAAACCGGCAATTGACCCTAATTAATGAAAAGTGTGAGGTCATCCACATGAGCGCTAAAAGAAATCCGTTAAACTTCAGCTACACGATAAACCAGTCATATCTAAAGGCTGTAAATTCAGCTAAATACCTAGGAATTACAATTACGAACAACTTAAAGTGGAAAGAACTTCTGCGAGGAAGGCGAACCAAGGACTACGTTTTACTGCCAGAACACGTAGAAAATGCAACATATCTACTATACTTCCTACACTACGCTTGTCCGTTCTCTTTCGTGGTACTGCTACGCGGTGTGGGATCCTTACCATATAGTATTAAAAGAGCACATCGAGAAAGTTCAAAGAAGAGCAGCACTTTTGTGTTACAGAGAAATAGGGGAAAGTGCCACTGAAATGCTTCGGGTTTGGGGAGGACATAATTAAAGCAAAGGCGTTTTTCGTTGCGGCGGAATCTTCTCACGAAATTTCAATCACCAACTTTTTCCTCAGAATGCGAAAACATTTTGTTCCGCCAGCATACTTAGGGAGAAACTATCATCATAATAAAATAAGGGAAATCAAATCTCGACGGAAAGATAAGTGTTTGTTTTTCCCGCCCACTGTTCGAGTTTGGAATAATAGAGGTCTATTGTGAAGGTGGTTCGATGAAGCCTCTGCCCGGCACTTAAGTGTGATTTGCAGAGTATCCATGTAAATGTAGATATAGATGTAGTAACTGAAAGGTACGGATCACCAAAAGAGACGACAGTTTGTTTACTGGGTTCTGAGAAGACGACTCCTTCGCAGACAAAATCATCTTCAGTGATGAAGCAGACACCCACCTAAATGGTTTAGCGGATAAGCAGAACTGCCGTATCTGGGAGTCAGAAAATCCTTACATGATCCAAAAAAAGGAAACGCATCCACAACAAGTGACTATTTGGTGCGGCTTTTGGTCGAGCGGCGTGATCGGCCCTTATTTTTTAAAGATAAGGCAGGGCAAGCTGTCACAGTCAATGGAGACTGATACCGTATGATGATAAGGGAGTTTTTGTAGCCTCATTTGGATGGAATAGACATTGAAAACACTGACGCGTCGCTTTTTGGATGTCGTCCAGTCTCTGGTAGCGACCTTACAGCCGTTATTTTACAAATTCGAAAAGATGATAGTCCAGTGTGTCTCGTCGGAACTGTAGAGAAGATTCGGAAGACTTCTCCACGCAAGTGTCACGATCATTGACAGGTCACGCAATATCGTGCTGAAGGGTTATCTTCTTCCCAGGACATTTGTTGTGCAGTGCGCGACAGACATTCAAAACGGATGTAACGGATAGCATTTACAGTCTGTCGCTGTTCAAGAAAATTCATAAAGTAATCCTTTTCATCCGAAAAGGCGCGTCCTATTACTTTCCCAGCTGATCGCGAAGTCCTTGAATTCTTTTTTGACGACGAATCTAAGCAGTGCGATTCCATTTCTGGCTTTTTGATTCAGCCTCGTATGATCAAACCATCTTTCACGATCTCGCACAATACTCATAAAAGAATGTCTCTGTCACCTTGAAATATCTTAACAAGGGTTTGGGTTGTAGCTCATCTCTGAAATTTGTGATTTTCGGTCAATAAACGTGGGGCCCTGTGGACACAAACTTCTCTATAATTTAAACTTTAAGTCATACACAGCTCTTCACTATGGCCCGTTGCAAGTTGTTTAGTGATTTAATACACAGTGACACCTCTGTCTTCTGTAATTAATTCGTCAATCCCTCTTCCATTGCCTGCCGTGAGGCAGTTCGAGAGAGATCCCTTGCCCGCACTATAGGTTGTATTGTGAAACCTACTAATGAGTGTTACTACCTTTAACTGTGAAATCTTTTAATATGTAACTCGGTAAGTGAAAGCTAAGCCTTAATATATGAAGCTATAATCTTTGAAACTTTCCTTAGCTGTAACCAAAAACTCGGCATTCAAAATTTACTTGTTTCGTCTTGGAACTGAAGAAGTGGATGCATGTTCTGTTGCTTTAAAATATACAAAAGAAGTTCCCTAGACAATCCTGAAATACAAATGTTACCTGCACATCGGAAGATCTGCTCAGCTCTGCTACATCATCTGAAATTCAATTGCCCGCAGCCTAACTTGGGTGCTCGTTGAACGGACTGCAGCAGATATTTTTTTCCTCCATAACAACGAATACGATAACAGCACGCTGTCGAAATGAAACACTGATATCGATCATTTTGGAAATATACCCTGTGGAAACATTATACAAATAAACGACGTCACAATGTGTCAACTCATTATATGGAATATGTATATTATGATAATGTAGTCGATTTTAGTATATTGCTGGAAAAGCTCGTAGATACCTCGTAGATACATCTACATCTACATGGATACTCTGCAAATCACATTTAAGTGCCTGGCAGAGGGTTCATCGAACCACCTTCACAATTCTCTATCATTCCAATCTCGTATAGTGTGCGGAAAGAAAGAGCACCTATATCTTTCCGTACTAGTTCTGATTTCCCTTATTTTATCGTGGTGATCGTTCGTCCCAATGTAGGTCGGTGTCAACAAAATATTTTCGCATTCGGAGAAGAAAGTTGGTGATTGGAAGTTCGTGAGAAGATTCCACCGCAACGAAATACTCCTTTCCTTCAATAATTTCCAGCCCAAATCCTGTATCATTTCTGTGACACTCCAGTCCTGCCTGGCAGGGACCCCATACCGCACAGCAGTATTCTAAAAGAGGACGAGCAAGCGTAGTGTAGGCAGTCTCCCTAGTAGATCTGTTACATTTTCTGAGTGTCCTGCCAATAAAACGCAGCCTTTGGTTAGCCTTCCCCACAACATTTTCTATGTGTTCTCTCCAATTTAAGTTGTTCGTAATTGTAATACGTAGGTATTTAGTGGAATTTACGGCTTTTAGATTAGACTGATTTATCGTGTAACCTAAGTTTGAGTTCCTCTTAGCACTCATGTGGATGACCTCACACTTTTCGTTATTTAGGGTCAACTGCCATTTTTCCCACCATTCAGATATTTTTTCTAAATCGTTTTGCAGTTTGTTTTCATCTTCTGATGACTTTATTAGTCGTTAAATGACAGCGTTATCTGCAACTAACTGAAGACGGCTGCTCAGATTGTCTCCCAAATCGTTTATATAGATAAGGAACAGAAAAGGGCCTATAACACTACCTTGGGGAACGCCAGAAATCACTTCTGTTTTACTCGTCCTCCTGCAGTTCAGGTTGGTTGGTTGTTTGGTTGGTTTGTTTGGAGTGAAAGGGAATAAACTGCAAGGTCATCAGTTCCTTCATCTGCTAAGTTGCAAACCAGGAGTGGTTGTCAAAGGATGAAGGTGAAAGGCAAATCCTGGAAAGCCTTAGCGTAACTAACACGTTAGAAACAGATATAAAAATCCAGAAAAAGACAGCACAGACAATTCGTTAAAAGATCAGTTAAGGAAAAGCGTTAAAACCAAAAAATGAAAACCAATAAAGGGAATAAAAAGGTGGAAAGGGTAAGACAAGGATGGGCCAGCCAGCAAGGGCCACCAAGAGACTCCTGAGTGAGAGGGGGAGCTGGAGGGGTGTCCCACCAAACCCTTAGGCGGTCTATTAGGCCAAGAAGCCCTACCTAACACGGATGAAAAAACCAACTTAATGGGTAAAATGTAACACCAGGTCTGCCAAGTTGGCGCTATCTGCCAGCACCAGAGATGCTACTCTCCTAATGAACTGGTTGCGCCTATCCAGGATCTTGACTCTGACCTCCATCAAGCTGGGCTACCAGTCGTTTCCGTTTGGACACCTGGTCAAGTTGGGATCTCGGTAAATGAACGAGCAGACTGGTTGGGCAACCTGGCTACCAGGATACCGATTCTGGAATTTGGGGCCCCAGACACTACCTTTGTGCAGCACCAATTTGAACTGGAACTGAGATTGGTCTGCCCTGATCTCCCCAAACAAATTGTGGACAATTAAGGAGACCATGCCCACGTGGCTGTCTTCCCCAGACCCTTCTTTCAGGGACTCCACGGTCCTCTGCATTGGCCTCACTTGGCTGACTCCCCGGCCATGGTGGTCTAGTGGTTCTAGGCGCGCAGTCCAGAACCGCGTGACTGCTACGGTCGCAGGTTCTAATCCTGCCTCGGGCATGGATGTGTGTGATGTCCTTAGGTTAGTTAGGTTTTAGTAGTTCTAAGTTCTAGGGGACTGATGACCACAGTAGTTAAGTCCCATAGTGCTCAGAGCCATTTGAACCACCATTTTTTTTTTTTTTTGTCTGACTCCTGGACACATTCTCAGATGTGAGGATCCCCTCACTGCCCTCCTTACGGTAGTCTACTTAGTCATAGACTGCCCTAATTTGAGGCAGCACCTTAATCTTTCTGACTAAGTCATGATGCTAGCAGATGACAGTTCAAATCTGCATCTGGCCATCCTGATTTTGGTTTCCATGATTTCTCTAAATCGTTCCAAGCAAATGCCAGGTTGGTTCCTCTGAGAGGGCAGATTGTCTTCCATATCTTTGAAACATTATGAGCTTGTGCTCCTAATGAGCCCAATGTTTAAATGACGTTAATCCTCAGTCTTCCTCCCAGGTCCAATTCCCGGCGGGGTCAGGGATTTTCTCTGCCTTGTGATGACTGGGTGTTGTGTGATGTCCTTAGGTTAGTTAGGTTTAAGTAGTTCTAAGTTCTAGGGGACTGATGACCATAGATGTTAAGTCCCATAGTGCTCAGAGCCATTTAAACCCAGTCTTCCTCCCTTCAGGTCTGAAGGCTACTACGGCAGTCACTAAAGATCAGGATACTCTTGCCAGTTCAAGAACAAACATGGCTAAGGGTTAATTTAATGACCATCAGTTCAGCAGTGAAGTCACTGCAGATATTTGGTAGAGAATGGAATTCACTACAGCATGCATGTGTGCATGCAAAAACTGTTTGTAAGTCGAATGTTGAGCCATCAGTGAATACCATTTTTGAACACAGATACTTCTCAACAACAGCCAAGAACAGGCGGCGAAAAATCGGGACGTCAGCGGAGTCTTTTGGAACAGAGGAGACTTTGAGACATATCCGAGGACATGATGCAAGCCATGGGGCCAGATGAGATGTATCTCTGGCCAGAGGCGACAGTGGAGGAAGTTGCAGTTCAGAACAGAGACATTGGAGGTATGCAGCAATTGTATACCCAGTCCTGAGTCGCTGCTGTGAGAAGTGGAGCTCCTCTTTAGGGAAAAAGACATCGTAGTTGGAATGTTTAGGGAAAAAACGAACGTGTATAGCATAATTCAGTAACTGTTGTTTGCACCTGATAGGATAGAGGGACTCCACACAGGACTAGTTTGGAAGACTCCTGTTGCAAGTCGGACACCACAATGATGAATGGGGTCCAGAATCCACAAAGCTGAGGGTGATGCAAAACCATATGTAAGACTCCCATTGTCAAGATGGGACTGAATCAGAGCTTTGTAGACCAGCAGAAGGGTAGAGTGATCTGAGCCCAGCTAGTGTTTCTGAGGCAGAGAAATGTATTGAGGTGTCACCAGCAATTTCGCTTAAAATGGAGAAAATTCGGAAGCCACGTCAGCTGGGAACCAAAGACTAGTCCCAGAAAGCAGTGTGCCTTAACTACAAGAAGTAACTGATCGTCTAAGTAAAGCTCTGGATGTCGGTGGGCAATATGATGGCGACAGAAGCGCTTGACAGGAGTCTTGGTGGCTGAAAATCGAAAGCCATGGGTGTGAGAACCCATGACTGCACCTTTCATATGGCCCCCTGTAGGCGATGTTCAGCAACAGTCATACTAGAGGAGCAATAATAAAGGCAAAAATGTCGGTATATAAGGGGAGCAATGCCGAAGACCCCACAGCAGCCGCTAGACAATTGATGGCCACCAGAAAGAGAGAGACACTCAGTACAGAGCCCTGTGGAACCCTGCTATCTTGGATACAGATCGTACTGAGTCTAGCGCCCACTTTAACCCAGAACGTATGGTATGACAGGAGGTTCTTCACAAAAATCGGGAATGCCTGGAGAACCCGCTTATGTAATGTAGTAATGTAGTAAGATAGCGATGAGGTGCTGACGACATGCAAAAGCCGTCTGCATGGTGAACACCAGCTGAACCAGGGTGCGAGTTGCTGGAGGCCATGTTTCCTGGATGGCAATAGAGAATGCAGGGTATGTGGTTAAAAACTGCCATAGATCAGCCAGGTGGTGGAAAAATCTGTTATGATTCCACTGGAGGATCAGACTGTCTGAATACAGTGAGGGCATGAAGCGTGAATGACGAGGGGGGGGGGGATAGTAGGGCGGTGGGGGGGGGGGGGCAGGTTATGACACAGAGTACGTACTGCCACCAGTCGAGATGTCAGGAGATGCACTGACATATGTTTCACATCACATTGCCTGGGGAGATCTGTGGCCTCAGGCACCACCAGTATTTCCACCTTGGAAAGAGAAGCAGTACATGCAAAGTCTAGTGGTCTGGGGTCCACTGGAGGTTCCTTCATTACAAAGGACTTCTTTCTGTCCTGTGTCCTTCTTCTCCATAAAAGATGAGGACTGAGAAGGTTTCCCTGAATTGGTTTCAGGGACGGAGGAAGCATGAGAGGTCAGATGACCAGCAGTCTGTGGCTCCTTCAGCCACTAGCTGGCATCTGACTGGACCAACAGGAACCATGGAAGGAAGAGTTCCAAGCGACCTCCTCCTAGCTAGTAAGGTTGGAAGAGGATGTGGTGCCTCCAGCTGGAGGAGGGGACCAGTGTCTCGAGCAGGTGGGGAGCCAATATTCCCAAAATGGTGCAGTCAAAGTAACACAAGGCCCCCTAACCGTCTGGGGGGCAGGAATCAGTGGGTGGCTCTGAGGGCCCACTGTAAGAGGCGCAACAGGGAAGGTGACGACGTTGAAACTGTAGCAGAAGTTTGTATCATTTGTCTGGGGTTAAAACGCTCGTACTTGTTTCTGGCTTCTTAATATGTGAGCTGTCCATGGTCTTATACTCCTGGATTTTCTTCTCACGCTTAAAAACGGAGCAATCTGGCGAGTAGGCAGAGTGAAGCTCGCCACAGTTTACACAGGTAAGGGGAGGGACACAAGGAAGTCTGGGTGCAATGGACATCCACAATCCCTGCAGACAGGGGTAGCAGTGCGACAGGGCGACATATGTCTAATCTTCATACACCTGAAGCATCTCATACGAGAAGGAACATAGGGTTTCACATCACACAGGTAGATCGCCTTGACATCAGGCAATGTATCACCCTCAATAGCCGAGATGATGGCCCCAGTAGCAACTGTTTTCCCTTGGTCCCCTATGAGCATGATGGATGAAGTACACACCCCATCGCTCTAAGTTGATCCACAGCTCATTGTCAGATTGCAGAGGAAGGTCACGGTGAAAGATGACGCCTTGGACCATATTGAGACTCTTGTGGGAAGTGACAGTCACTGTGATGTCACCCAACTTTTCAGAATAGAGCGACCCCTGTGACTGGGCAGGAGATGATGTTTTAATTAGGAGGGAACTGCTCTTCTTTTTAGAGATGTCTGGAACTTCCTCGTACTTGTCTTCAATGTTTTAATGTTTTCCACAAAAAATAAAAGGTTTTCTGGCCAAAAATGTGTCCCTGTCGGTCCTGGTACAGATCAGGTATGGAGAGGGGGGGGGGGGGGGTACCATATTGCTCCTTGTTATCTAGTCCTGTATTTCTCCCATGCTGTGGCAAGGGAAGGGAAAGCATTGGGATCATAATTTGTTGCATCTATAAGAGCTTTCTATTTGAAGAGACTGCTGCGGCCGTGTGACCACAAGCAGGAGAAAGTTTGTCATTCATGTGCGAACTATCGGCCATGGTGCCACCCACTTCAAATGGGGGCTCTCAGCATGGGCGCCACCCAGCTACAACAATGGCTACCTGTCCAGTAATGTGTTGCCAATAGTCCCTGTGCTCCAGTCATGATGAGCACGTACTCGATAGCATACATGGGGAGTGTGTAACGCAGGCACCAACAGCGTGATCCCTGCATGGTCAGGAGGCCATTGTGGTGAAGGTACTTGACGACCTCCCCACAAGACGATGGCTACCATATTGGGTTTTGGGCATACTACGATAACAGGAAGGAAGAGTGCCAGTGTGGAAGGGCGCGGAGGCTGACCATACACCACAGTGGGTGACCTTCCCTGCACGACACACACTTCTGTAAATTTTGGAAAAGATGGCAGGTCAAACACAATAATGGAAGGTGAAGATAGCACTGGAGTAAAACTACAAATAAAGATCAAAATCGTAACAAAGTCCAAGCAGGATTTGCACCAAAAGGACCATCCGACGGAATGTTAGAGGAGGTAAGAGATATTCGAAGTGTAAGTTTGCAGCACAGAAAGGGGAGGCAATACTGCAAAGGCTGTGACCCATGGCAATCGAGCACTTACTCACCAAAGAGCGGTGAGCCCCCTGGAGGATGCAGTTCAGGTGTCATGACGTATCTACATCTACATAGATACTCCCGCAAGCCACCATACGGTACGCGGCGGAGGGTACCCTGTACCACTATTTGTTATTTCCTTTTCTGTTCCACTCGCAGACAGAGTGAGGGAAAAGCGACTGTCTGTATGCCTCTGTAACTACCCTAATTTCTCATAGCTTATCTTCAAGCTCGTTCCACGCGATGTATGTTGGCGACAGCAGAATCATTCGGCAGTCAGCTTCAAATATCGGTTCTCTAAATTTTATCAAGTGTTTCTCGAAAAGAAAGTCTCCATCCCTCCAGGGTTTCCCATTAGAGTTCACGAAGCATCTCCGTAGCACTTATGTGTTGTTCGAACCTAACGGTAACAAATCTGGCAGCCCACCTCTGAAATGCTTTGATATCTGCCTTGAGTCTGACCTGGTACAGATCCCAAACAGTCGAGCAGTACTCAAGAACAGGTCACACCAGCTTCCTATACGCGGTCTCCTTTACATGTCAATCGGTCTTTCCTAAAATTCTCCCAATAAACTGAAGTCGACTATTTGCCTTCTCTAACACAGTTCTCATATGCTCGTTCCACCCCATATCGCTCCGCAACGTTATGCCCAGATATTTAAACGACTTAACTGTGTGAAGCTGGACACTAATAATACTGTTTCCTAACATTACAGGTTTGATCTTCCTACTCATCCGCATTAACTTACGTTTTTCCATATTTAGCATTTAGGAGTAGTTGCCATTCATCACATCAACTGGAAATTGTGTTTAAGTCGTCCTGTATCTTCTTACAGTCACTCAACTTCGAACCTTACCACAAACGAAGAAACAGGAAATCATTATTGGCGAGCAAGTTACTACACGGTTAAATGGTTCAAATGGCTCTGAGCACTATGGGACTTAACTGCTGTGGTCATCAGTCCCCTAGAACTTAAAACTACTTAAACCTAACTAACCTAAGGACATCACACACATCCATGCCCGAGGCAGGATTCGAACCTGCAACCGTAGCGGCCGCGCGGTTCCAGACTGTAGCGCCTAGAACCACTCGGCCACTCCGGCCGGCTACTACACGGTTAATATACGGGCGATGACTACAGACACACCAAACATTTTTTCCGTCTCACGTAAACATTAACTTGATGAGAATTACAGCGTTACCGGTTTGAACTGTACTGAGCAAGCACACGCAGTGCAACAACAAAATTCGGAAAATGCTGAGAAAGCAAAGGCTGTTGCATTCTCGGTTCAAAAGAGAATGTGCAAATAACGACAGGGAAATTTTAGTAGGAATTGGTGCGTCTACGAAAATATCTATGTGCGAAGCATACAACACCTACTATCATCTTTCCTTAGCAGAAGATCTGACTGAGAACCCGAGAAAATGCTGGTCCCATAAAATCGTTAAGCGGGTCCGAGGCCTCCAGCGACTCACTCGTTGACCAGTTTGGTGCGGCAGTAGAAGACAGCAAAACGAAAGTTGAAGTTTTAAATTCTCATTTAAGAAACGATCCTGCAGTCTCAAGCGACTGGAAAAAGCTCATGTGACTCATTTACATAAGAAAGGTAGAAGAACAGACCCGCAAAAATTACAGACCAGTATCTTTAACATCGGTTTACTACAGAAGTCTGGAACTTATTCTGAGTTCGAACATAAATTTCCTAGGGACTGAAAAGCTTTCGTCCACGAAGCAGTACCGTTTTAGGAACTCAGCTTGCCCTTTTCTCGCATGATATCATGCGAACTATGCCTGAAGGGCAAATGACAGATTGCTTTTACCACATTTCCTAAAATCATTTGAGCCGGCCGAAGTGGCCGTGCGCTTAAAGGCGCTGCAGTCTGGAACCGCAAGACCGCTACGGTTGCAGATTCGAATCCTGCCTCGGGCATGGATGTTTGTGATGTCCTTAGGTTAGTTAGGTTTAACTAGTTCTAAGTTCTAGGGGACTAATGACCTCAGCAGTTGAGTCCCGTAGTGCTCAGAGCGATTTTGAACCTAAAATCATTTGATACGGCGTCCCACTGCAGGCTGTTAACGAAGGTACGGGAAAACGGAATAGGTTTCCAGATATGTGTGTGGCTCGAGTACTTCTTGAGTAATAGAACCCAGTATGTTAGCCTCGCCTGCGAGTGTTCATCAGAGACAACGGTATCGTATCGTCAGGCGTGCCCCAGTGATGTGCGACAGGGCCGCTATTATTTTCTACAAATATGACTGATCTGGCGGCAGATGGTGTACGGTAAGAATGACTGTAGATGGATACAAGGTGACAGACAAATTTTCTAGTAGAGATGATCTGTGGATTTGAACAACACGCATGTTTTACGGAGACGCATCGGGAATTAAAATGGAAATCCCTGAATGGAAGGCGACATTCTTTTCGTGGAACACTATTGAGGAAATTTAGAGAACAGGCATCTGAAGCTGACTGCTGATTCTATTGCCGCCAACATACATTTCGCGTAGGGACCACGAATACAAGATGCAAGAAATTAGGGCTCATACAAAGGCAAATAGATAGTCGTTTCCTCTCGCTCTATTTCCGAGTGGTAAAGAAAAGGAAGTGAGTAGTACTGGTACACGGTATCCTGCTCTACGCCCCATGCGGTGGCTTGCGAAGTATGTATGTAAATGGAGATATGCACTGTTTCTCGGCTAAAGAGGCTCTTGAAGTTTTGCGACTCATGCCAGAGATTCGCAGACACCGTGAATTTGATAATTCAACCTCCTTCACGAGTATGATTAATGCATTACTAATAACAAAGGTTAAGTGCCTCATACGTTCACTCATTACTGAAAGTTATATTTCTTAAATACGATACAAGGCACTGTTCGTTTGTTCTCTGAGTCATAAAACGGAGTGTGTTATCGTGCTACATGAATCACGTCCAACTTGATCATATCTGCTCTACTTTGTCTCATTCATTACAGCCATTAGTAATCCTTGTTAGGACAATTACAGAACGAGACTAGGTCAAGAGCCAATAGTATATCGCAGTGAAACGATTTGTTCACTGCAGCCCTGCCAAGTCGACGTCGCGTCATTCTTTGCACGTTCTGCTTTTCATATTGCCGGACGGAAGTAAATAGGACCCTCCCCGAAGTGCGAGCTACTCGTCTATCGTGTAACGATTCAGTGATACTGGAAAATAGTTTATAGGAGTCACATTGTTGACTTAGATGGGTTTATCTTTCAACGTAGGTTGAAAATAACGCATCCAGTATACTTTTGCCTTGAGAGATTCAACAAGTAGTAAAACCGGTATTTACACGACGTCATATGAGTTGCACATTAGTGTTTATTATATAACTCCTGGTCACACGGTTTTACTTACTTTTTAGTCATCAGTCTTTTGACTGGTTTGGTGTCGTCGTACGTCTCTCCCACATTTTTCTAATCTTTCGGTTCTGCGTGCCTGTTACACGTAACTTCCTTCATAAAGTGTTTTACATTTTTGGGTGGTTTACGCCTTTTATAAATTACTCCTAGGCTGATGTTCACAGAATGCCTTACAAACTGTTCTGTCGACCTGTTCCTTATAGATTTATTCCCTAGCTTTTTACTTCTAATGCTTTTCAATTTGCATTTTGTCTCTCTACTTGAGTCTTAATCTCCTACTACATTATCTAATGTACTCATTATCTTCCACTTCAAAGTCCTCGCAGACTGCGTATTATTTGCAAGTAATGTGCGCCAGTGACCCTCCTTAGCGTCACGTTAATATTTAACATCAATGAAGCGCTACTGGTTGAAAGTTTTCTTCGCTTGTCTTGGCCTCATTCAGTCGCACTGTGTAATCTCGTTTCCTACATATGCAAATACTCGTTCTTCTTCTGTTGTTCTTCTTCAATTTCCATTTCCAGCGATCTACTAGTTCTGTGTACTCATTTCTAGCACCCTTCACTCTTTTCGTTTTATCTTTGTTTGTCTTAAACCAGATCCAGTGCGTCGTAGACACTCCAAACCAACGCTACATGTATATCTACACAGTCCGAAAGCCACCGCATAGTGCGTGGCTGATGATGCCTTATACTACTAGTAGTCATTTCCCTTTCTGTTTCATTCGCAAACAGAACGAAAGAAAAACAACTATCTATATTCCTCCGTGTGAGCTCTAATTTGTCTTATCTTTGTGGTCCTTACGCGAAATGTACTTTGGCAGCAGTAGAATCGTTCTGCAGTCAGCTTCAAATGCCACTTCGCTAAATTTTCTCAATAGTTTTCATTGAAAAGAACGTCGCCTTCCATCCAGGGAGTCCCATATGAGTTCTCAAAGTATCTCCATAATACTTGCGTATTGATAGTTAGTCAACAAGTGGCCACAAAAGCCTTAACAACTTGCGTGTTGTTCTAAATTACCGGTAACAAATCTAACAGCCTGCCTCTGAATTGCTCCGCTGTCTTCCTTTAATCCGACCTGCTGAGAATCTCAAATACTCGAAATGTGCTCAAGAATGGGTCGCACTAGAGGTCTGTACACGTTCTCCTTTACAGATGAATCAAACTATCCTAAAATTGTCCTAATGAAGCTAAGTCAACCATTCTCTTTCCGTACTATAATCCTCACATGCTCCTTTGCAGCGTTATGCCTCGATATTTAATCGACTGTGTCAAGCAGCACACTACTAAAGCTGTATTCGAACATTTCAGGTTTCCTTTTCATACTCGTCCGCATTAAAATATATATTTTTTCCTTTTTATTTTAGATCTAGCTGCCATTCGTCACACCAATCAGAAATGTTGTCTACATCGTCTTGTACCCTCCTACAGTCACTGAACAACGACACCTTCCCTTGTACCACAGTATCGTCAGCAAACAATCACAGATTGCTGCTCACCCTGTCCATCAGATCATTTATGTACAGAGTGATTATAATTAAAGTAAAACTTTCAAACAACTTCGATGTCAAACTTCCTGACAGATTAAAACTGTGTGCCAGACCGAGAATTGAACTCGGGACCTTTGCCTTTCGCGGGAAAGTGCTCTACCATCTGAGCTACCCAAGCACGACTCACCCCCCGTCCTTGCAGCCTTACTTCTGACAGTACCTCGTCTCCTACCTTCCAAACTTTACAGAACCTCTCCTACAGGAGGCTGTGAGGACGGGGCTTGAGTCGTGCTTGGGTAGCTCAGATGGTAGAGCACTTGCCCGCGAAAGGCATAGGTCCCGAGTTCGAGTCTCGGTCCGGCACACAGTTTTAATCTGCCAGGAAGTTTCATATCAGCGCACACTCCGCTGCAGAGTGAAAATCTCATTCTGGAATCTTCGATGTCTTCCTTCAATCCGACCTGGT
The DNA here is from genome assembly GCF_021461395.2 of Schistocerca americana. Taxonomy (NCBI): domain Eukaryota; kingdom Metazoa; phylum Arthropoda; class Insecta; order Orthoptera; family Acrididae; genus Schistocerca; species Schistocerca americana. The sequence continues at coordinate 295,805,792 of NC_060123.1, read as the reverse complement.
ACGGATCCCAAACACTCGAGCAGTTACCAAAAATAGGTCGTATCAGCGTCGTGTATGCGGTCTCCTTTACAGGTGAACCACTCTTTCCTAAAATTTTCCAAATAAACCGAAGTCGACCATTCACCTTCCCTACCACAGTTTTCACATGCTCGTTCCACCTCATATCGCTTTGCAACGTTACGCCCAGATATTTAAACGACTTGAACGTGTCAAGTAGGACACCAATAATACTGCATCCGAACCTTAGAGGTTTGATCTTCCTGCTAATCCCATTTAACTTACATTTTTCCACATTTAGGACTAGCTGTGATTCATCACACCAACTGGAAATTTTGTTTAAGTCGTCTTGTATCTTCTTACAGTCATTCAACTTCGACACCTTACCACAAACAAAAAAACAGGAACTCATTATTGACCAGCAATTTACTGCACGGTTAATGTAAGAGTGACGATTGCAGAAGCGCCAAACGTTTTTCCGTCTCCCGTAAAAAATTAACTCGATAAGAATTACACCATTACCTGTATGAACTTTACTGAGCGAGCACACGGGGTGCACCACCGTGGTCTAACAACAAAATTCGCAAAACGCTGAGAAAGCAAAAGCTGTTGCATTATCGGTTCAAAAGGTAACATGCAAATAACGACAGGCAAAGGTTAGTAGAGATTCGTGCGTCTATGAAAAGATCTGTGCGCGAAGTATACAACACCTACCATAATCTTTCTTAGAAAAAGATCTGCCCGAGAAAGCAAAAAAATTTTGGTCCCATGTAATCGCTAAACAGGTCTAAGGCTTCCATCCAGTCATTCACTGACATGTAAGGCGCGGTAGTAGAAGCCATTGAAACGAAAGCCGAAGTTTCAAATCTCTCTTTTTAAGAAACTGTTCAAGAAGGAAAAATCGTTCATTTATCGCGTATCTGTCTCTCCTCAAAGTCTCAAGCGACTGGGAAAAAGCTCATGTGACTCCTTTATATAAGAAAAGTAGAAGAACAGACCTGCAGGATTACAGACTAGTATACTTAACATCGGTTTGCTGCAGAATTCTAGAACTTATTCTGAGTTAGAGCATAAATTTCCTGGAGACTGAAAAGCTTTTGTCCACGAATCATTACTGATTTAGGAAGCATCGCTCATGCGGAACTCAGTTTGTCCTTTTCTCACATGACACCGTGCGAAGTATGCAACAGGGCAACAGGCACATTGTTTTTATTACATTTCTGAGAAGCATTTGATCCGTTGTCCCATTGCAGACTCTTAACGAAGGTACGAGCATATGGAATAGGTTTCGAGATATGTGTATGGCACGAAGTAATAGAAGCTAGTGTGTTGTCCCCGACAGCGACTGTTCATCAGAGATAAGGATATCTTCAGGAGTGCCGCATTAAAGTGTGACAGGACCGCTATTATCTTATACAAATATAAATGATGCGACGGACATGTGGAGTACGGTAAGAGCGACTGTAGAAGGATGCAAGATGCCTCAGACAAATTTTATAGTAGAGGTGGACTGCTAGATTTATTACCAGTGGGTTCAAACAACACGCAAGTGTTGAGAGACGCTTCGGGAACTCAAATGGAAATCCCTGGAGAGAAGGCAACACTCTTCACGAGGAACACTACTGAGAGAACTTTAGAGAACAGGCTTCTGAAGTTAACTGCAGAAGGATTCTACTGCCGCCAACATACATTTTGCGTTGGGACCACGACAGTAAGATGCAAGAAATTAGGGCTCATACGAAGGCATATAGATAGTTGTTTTATCGAACTCTACCTGCGAGTGGTACAAAAAACGAGGTGAGTAGTACTGGCACAGGGTATCTGCCGCTACGCTTGCGAAGTATGTATGTAGATGCAGATATGTACTGTTTCTCGACTAAAGTAGTACTTGAAGATTTGCGATTCATGCCAGAGTTTCGCAGAAACCGTGGACATGATAAACAAACCTCCTTCACGCAGTATGATTAACTTATTACTAACAACAAAGGTGAAGTGCATCATTCGTTCATTCATGATTAAAAGCTATATTTCTTAAATACGATACAAGGGACTGTTCGTTTGTTCTCTGAGTCATAAAATACGGTCTGTTATCGTGCTATACGAATCAATTCCAACTTGATCAGATCTGCTCTACTTTGATTCATTTATCACAGCCATTAGTAATCCGTGTTAGGACACTTACAGAACGCGACTAGGTCAAGAGCAAATAGCTTAC